>NW_027278986.1:55000-462500 GCF_046629955.1 Centroberyx affinis | reverse complement strand
TTATGTAATGGAATGCACCCCTGGAATGCAGTTGTGTTCACAGAAAATACTGATGTAGATTAGGAGAGTGGCTTTTCAACTCTAATTTATGTGTTAGTTGTGGAAACTCAGACACATCGAAGGTGAGTTTCCCCTCCATCTCCATCTTTGTACATCGACATGTGTCTCATGTAAACTGTAATCTGACTGGAAGTGCTTTGAACTGGTCAGCTGCATAGTGGGTCAAAGTTTAAGCAGTGACAATTTATGTTCGGCCACAACAAAGTGATTTTGCCTTTGACCATGTATACTGGCCTTTAGTCTTTCTTGCTGCGGGCTCATCTGAAGTGTAATATGGATTTCTCATCCAAAGATGAGTTTGAGGCAAAAGGACAGACCCAGCTTTTGATTCTGGGTCTTTATTGGTCTCCATGTTAAACTATACTACAACAACGACACCAGCAAAAAAGACTAACTTTAGCTTGCTGTCCCAGTGCTTTGACTGTGTACATATATGTTTGAAAATGGTTTTCAGATCTCTGAGCTACCTGAGGAGCGCTCGATTTACCTTTCCATACAGTCTCAGCAAGGGAAATATCACCTGAGATAAGCTGAATCAAGCGCGCCTCATATTTTTATTCCAGTATTTATAATGTAACACGCTACTGTTTTGCTATGGTCTGTTTATGATGCCAATAGACCAGAGACATACAGTGAAAGAGTTCTGTCAATGACATGTAGAAGTTGATTTCCTTCTTGACTTTGAAGAGCGTTTTTTAATGCCGAGCAGTGTTTAGTCAAAGCTATACTCTTTATTTCTTCAGTCTAATTACTAGCTAGGAGTTCATATCAGTGACAGAACTCTTTTGCTATATGTCTCTGCCTTTGGAAGCAGCCCCTAGAGCATGTGAAAACAGATTCAACACTATCATAATGCTGCTGTCACTCACTTGAAATCCTCATATCTCCAATTTGGTGTTTTGTCTTTTCTTTTCTTTTTTGACTTGACTTGACTTGAAAGTTTACATTGTTCTTTTCTTGTGCCAAGTCATTTCCATGACCTGAAGGTCCATGAAGTCCATTAAGAACTTGTACAGTTTCCAAAATGCATGGTCGTCAGTCTGAGAAAGGCTGCGTTTCTTACTTACTGAAAAGTGAAGAGAGAGATATGAGGTTTTCATCCAACAGGAGAGAGCATAGTGCCTCTCATGCTGACATTACCGGGGTCCAGTTACCGCTAGAAACAGATTCAATAACATTTCAGCATGGCTTGATCTTGTCTTCCATAATAGAACCAACAGAAGCCCCCAAGGTTCAGGAAGTGTTATCACTTTTCACTGGCTGAATAAATATTTCATAAAAGCAGGTTCGATGAGTATACAATTCTCAAAGGTAGATCCCAGAATTTGTAACGACTGTAAAATAAAATATTTATAAAGGTTGAGCATACACACACTTTTTTTTTTTTACAATAGCAAGAAATTGTATGATATCCTGGATATCCGATTTTTTGGCAGTGTTTGAATGTGAGGACCCATTTGGAACCAGCCCATGCCCATTTTTTGTGTTAAAAATAAAAAGATAAAAGTGGTAGAAACCAGGGCCACTAATGCAGCATTCATGTCATATGGGAAAGACGGTAAATACGAGCTTCCCAATATAAAGTACTGTTCACCTCAGTTTTCAGATGGTAAATACTACTACACTGTTCACCAACAAGGAAATAAATACCTGTAATCAAGTGTAGGGTATGATAGATTCGTTTCAGTAAAACCAACAAAATGAACAATTTTCATCCCAGAAGTCATTTTGTGATCACAACTCTTACACAAAACTACAGTTATGGCACCTTGATGGCGTCAAATGAGTTAAAACGCATGAACACTTCCAAGTCGTTGCTTTTAACTGTCAAACGTCATTCCCATATGACATGAATGCAGTATAAGCCAGACATCCCTCTTTCAAACTAATGGGTACCGCTAGTGGTGTGCCATTGTTTTCAATGAAGAATGCTAACAATGCTAATACGTTGGATTAACTGTGTTAACTGTAAAATTGTTAAACTGATTCAGGACAAATGCAGAAACATGTTTACCCTTAATGTGATGAGCTCCTAGCAAAGAAAATAGATTTAAATACAATATTGATGAAGGTATGCCCTCTGGAATAATAGCCCCAACACTGAACCACCATTGGTTCGTTCCTTCATGCACACTGTGAATTATTAGGTTTGTTTGTGTTGTTTGTTTGTTGAATAAGAACACCAATAACTATGTTAGATATTATTGACGTTTCAGCCTATTATGCAATCTCTGCATCAGATGGTGCAAATGTCTTTTGTTTCTTATCAATTCTTTGTTAATAATGGATTTTCTCTCAATTAATCACAGTCAAATCAAATGTTAGTACAATCTTCACCATTTTACCCCCACTATGATTTTAACAATCATGTACTTGTCTGATAGGAAAGGTATTCCTGGTGTTTTGCAGAATTTCTAACCCAAAAGTCCCACTATTCTCCCCAAATGGAAACAAGAAGCAGATCATTGGGGGAGACTGCATAGTTATTGTTGCTAGCGTTGGTTTGACAGTGATTTATCAAGGAGAAAGTCCTCCATGTGTTAGGTCTTGGGAAGAAAAACAGGACTGTATTTATGCTAAAGGTTGGGTTGCTGCC
Organism: Centroberyx affinis; assembly: GCF_046629955.1. Taxonomy (NCBI): domain Eukaryota; kingdom Metazoa; phylum Chordata; class Actinopteri; order Beryciformes; family Berycidae; genus Centroberyx; species Centroberyx affinis. Next base: position 459,844 of record NW_027278986.1, on the reverse strand, counting down.
AGCTTAGTGTGAAGAAAATGAAGAATGAAAGGAAACAGTAATTATTGAATGAATCGAGTGAAGAATGAATTTAGTCTATGAGCAAATATTTATTTATGTATTTACTTAATTACTTATTTAATTATTTATATATTCACTTATTTGTTTATGTACTTACCTATGCTATTTTTCTGATTAGTCATTTATATATTGACTTATTATTTATTTATTTATTTATTTATTTATTTATTTGTGTTTTCTTAGCTGGCAGTAGCCTCATAAGAACTGACCAGACTGTTGTATTTAAAAGATAATACCACTCAATTAAAGAATTTGTACAATGTATTATTCCTTCTAGGACAGTCCAATCAGTATTTATGAACATGAATGAGTCTCTCCTACAGCCAGAGAGCAGAGAACTAAGACTAAGTGGTACATTTTCACGAATGCAGTTGTTATTTTAGTAGTTATTTTACAACATTATATTGTTTGACATAGGATTTTTTTTTTTTTTGGTTAGTTTTTTTTTTTTTTTTGTCAGTTTTTTTGTCGGACTTCATTTTAGGTGGGCATTATGTTTGGTTATGGATGTAATGGCGTAGTCGGCCTTGTTGGAAGAGCTCACAGCTGGCAAGCTAATGCTAAGCTAGTTTTTACTTGTGATACCCAAATTAGCTTTATTGTGCAGTAATATTATCAATTGTGAACAAGAAAATGGCCTGCAATTGCTTGTTCACACATTCCTTTGGTATTGTCACTTTCATTTTAACATCGTTTTGATGAGTTAACATAGCTAGCGAGCGCTAATAAAAACAAACTCAGAGCTTACCATTGACTCCAACGATGGATCAACCGTTCTCCATCGTTTTTTTAGATGTTTATCACTGTAGTTCAAATAGAAGAAGAGAACTGGGAAGCTTTGAATGGCTGTAATCAACTTCTTGTCCATTTTGCTCTTGCCAGGCTGAACTATTTACTGAATTTACTGCTGAACTGAAAATAGTTCAGCTGTGGCCAAGTTTTCTCGGCTGACAAGCTTGTTGACCATCGGCCGAGTTTCCCTGGTCGCTCAGCTCTATAGGAAATCAATGGACTTACAGTGACTAGTTGATTGTGTTTCCAAGCCCCAGAAAACCCCCTGGGTGACTTATAGTCAACTTATTATCGTCTTTTCCAATTCATTCTCTATGGAGCAGCTCCAAATTTAACAGCTTCCAAGTCTTAGTTTTTTGCTTCCTGGCTTGACGAGAGGGGTGGGCATCATCACAAATGCAGATCAGACTGTCTCATGAGTTCTTAAATTGAATGATATTTCCCTTTACACATCCATGTGTCAACAGCGAGCAACATTGCAGTCGCATGAAAACCTCATAACTTTGATTTGTCCTGACCCAAGCTTATGAAACTCGTTTATAAGCCCTTGTATACTTTCAAAATTGAATGGGCATTAATGGCAATATCAGCTGTTTTTTTCTCAGTAACTGATACATGATACTTTTGGAGGTTTTCTTTCGACAGTGGCAGTAAAAGGCCAACTTCACCTGCCCTGCACTAAACCAGGCCTGGGATCAATTCAAGTTCAGCTCAACCCATTCATAATGTATACAGAAACTGCAATTAATTTAAAACATTCGTTGTTGCTTTTTTTTTTTAATAGGTTGGATGTGACAACCTAAGTAATGTCAATATACCAATCAGGGCTCAGTTCAATTCACTTTCAACTCAGTGTTTCTAAAATTCAAATACAGAATAAAGAGAAGGTTGTCATATCCATCCATTTCAGAAATAATTGAATACTCTGTTGTTAGCAAATGTGCTGCAGTTTGTATTTGCATTTTGAATTGAGTTGAAAGTGAACTGACGTCACCCTTGTGACTTATCACTAAATGATGTCTGTCTTGCCATTTTTGAGGTAAATATATAACACAATAATGATAATAACAATAGTATTTATATTTATATCATATTTCTGTTGTATGTTATGGAACAGTAAAATCATGATTGTGACATTTACTGGTGTGGTGCTTTAGTGTGTGTGCGTGTGTAATATCCTCATCCTCTGGAATGTTGCCTTCAATTTCATAGAAATTTTGGAATCAGTTATGGCTGGTTATACAGGCTATTGTATGTAAAAATTAGGAAATCTGCCTTAAAAACTTTATAGTTGCAGTATAAGGTATAGATGAAAGCACAAATACCTGAAAAAAAATGTGTGGTTAAAATTATTTCCATCATAATAAGCACATTACACTTTCTTTTTCAGTTATTTTTAATTGTTTGGTCGGTGCATTTTGTAGCACTGCTCTGGGCTCAACATGTCTTAACTTGAGCTGTGCTGCATATTACGTCAACGTCAAACAGAGACAGAACTAGCAGCACCGGGAGGGAAGCAAACAGCCTCTTACTTCTTCCTGGTGAGTAATGTTAACTTGAGCTACATCCTCCATGTCAGAATGGACTCCTCATCCTCTTCTTCAACAGCAAGCAGAACAATCGGCAACCTTCTCTTGTCCATTTTTCCCACGGCGCAGCCGAGGGCATCACACGGCGAATTCATGTCAGGCAGTCAGTCAGTCAGGTAATGCTTAGTGAGCTACCGTGCTGATGATACCGACTCTACGCTGACGCACGCACAGGTCACGTCAGCGGCATCAGCGTGGTAGCATTAGCTGTAGCGCCCAGCTCCAAAAAGCTTTGTTTTGTGAAAAGGGAAGACTTTATTGAAACTTTTATGGTGCATGAATATGATACTAAGCCCAAGGACACTCAATGTAAATTTGAGCCCCCAAGGAGCAGGCGTTTGGAAGGCGTCGCTAGATGAAGTTCTCGGTAAGAGTGAGTTGGATCATTTTCGTTCCTTTGGGGCTATAGCCGAGCATTGCTCCCACACTGAGCCCCACTCTCTGCCCTTAATTTACTTCTTCCGTTGCCCTATAAACTTTAACGTTAGGTAACATTATTACTTGTGGTATTTAAGTGACATTAGTGGAATTATTTAACCCATAACCGTGTCGTAATGCTTCAGTGCATTGAATTGAATTGAACACAAGCGCCGTGGGTCTGTACAGGATCTGTGCTTGTTATTTTCAACAACGTTACCCCTTCAAGTTAGCAAGCTAATGCTATGAGGGAGGGGAAGCCTACCCAATCATTCCACCCTGTCAACGGCTACTGCTTCTCAGGTGTATGAAGTGTAATTAAAAACTTATGATACTCTCTAAAAGAATCAAGGGTACAAGTGTTTGTCACAGGCCATAAAACTACATTTCCTATGGAGCAATGTGGCTCTCAGTCGCAAAAGTTTTCAATGTAGCTGCAATGATTTTTGCAATGAAGTCCTGGCTGCTAGCAAATTTATCTTTTAAAGTTTAGAGTTTAAATCGTAGCTAGACTGTGCACACACTGCGCTTGAGATCAAGGCTATGTGATGACAGCCTATGTGTAACAAAATTTGTAGTTTGTTAGACATTGGCAATCAATAAAATACAGTAGTATAAAATAGTTAACATTTTCATCAATGGATAACTTGCATAATGTTGTAATTCAACCTAAAATCTGGCAAAATTAGGCTACTGCTATTATGTGATAAGTTATTATGATGAGTGTGGAAAGAAATGTCTATTGCAGGTTTGAAAGGGGAATTAATTCCAGAACCAGTTTGAGTTTCTGTAGGTGACCCTCTTTTTTTAGCCATGGCGGCTGCATGTTGGCTGCTGCATGGAGGCTGCTCATGCTAACTACCCAATTCTTCTATTTGTTCCAAACAGCGTAAATATAAAAAATCACTTCCTGTGTGCAGCAGAGGATTTTTCACAGGAAAGAGCTACCAGACACCAAGTGTTTAGAACAGCAAAGCTTTCAAAGAAGCTTTCATGTACTGGATATAGGTTCGATCACTATTGTGTTACAGCAATCAGTGATAGAGAGTAGCAAAACGGTCAATTATGTAGATGAAAAGGTAATGAATTATTACTTTAATGTGCACTAGTGTCATTCATATGAGTAACAGTGCACACAAACACACAGTGTAACAACAAGGGTAAAATGCGTTTATTTTTCTTTTCAAACAACAGTGCTCAATTCCACACAAGTTAAATATGAAAAGGCCACACCAGAGCCATGCATAGCTAGAGTCTGATCAGTGCATTTTTGGCTAGCTGCCATGTTGGCTCCACAGTCCTGCTCCATGGCTGTTATAAAAGTAACTTGAGCTTGAGCTTTAGAGTGCTGGACATCTCTGCCATTGATACCAAGGACACTGTTTGGACATATTTGCAGCCAACAATTAATTAGTTTTATAGATATAGGGTTAGGGTTACACAGGGTTACATATCAGGTCAACATTGCCCCTTTTATTCAACATCCAACAGTCCTGCATGTGTACCTGGACAAAGTTAAAATATTATGTACACCTACTTTTGAAACACCCAATAGAATTTATCAGTACTACATTGTTTGTGTATAGGAAGGCTCAGCACACTAAGAAGAATAAAATTGTGTCAGAAACACTGAATCCTTGGCATGGAAATTTAAAAATAGGAATAATGGCACCAAATATTGGCTATCATAAGCTTCTATGAACGGAGTATAGACTGGCCAAACTCTTTCTATGTATGGCTCTAGTTGTCGCTAGTCTTAGACTCATATGATCATATGGTTTCAAATATTTGATCTGTTCAAAGTGTGCTTTATTTATCTCTCCAGTCACACTTGCAAAGTAAGATATGAAACTTTCTCTGGTATTTTGTATCACAAAGGGTATGTGCCAAATGTTCGTGCTGTGAGAATATCGGCTCCTTCGGAAGGAAGGAAAACAAGTCTTGATATCTCCAACTATGCTGAGGGGAAGCCTAGACCATTGTCACCAACTTAAAAAACGCAAAGTCAGGGTCAAAGACATGGCATGAATTTTTTGTGTCCAAATCCATTATTTTCACAAAAAAATTAAAAATAAAGTCAAAGAAAGACATGTAATATATGAAATTATTCTACAATACCTGCATCATGGGCAACCATTTTCATTTTGCTGTCATGCAATTGACAGGAGTTTTGGTGTTCCAAAGTCCAAAAATCATGGGGTATAACCGTCAAAACATACATGAAGAGAACAAAACTGCAACAAAACCTTCTTTCACCCCATTGACCTGTTAACACTTTTTTAATTTTGACTCTAGCATTTTGAATTTTAGTTTGGTCTTTTTCTCCACCACACTTACCACAATCAGGGGAGACATTTCTACTGGTGCTGCACTAAAAAATGGCAATCATAGTACTGTCAGCGTACGTCATTTACAGCAATAGGTTCAGCTAGCTGCAAACTAACCTGGTATAGAAAAAACTGGCTGAAATAAACAAAATGTAAGGGTATGTCTTTAAGTGAAATCACACCATGCAAAGTGAGCTTTCCTTCACAAATGATAGTCTGTAATATATCAGGCGTATATTAGAGGTGTTGGGTAGGGATGGGACGATATATGATATAACCATGATGCGATGTAATAAATAAAAGTTATGTGCAGAATTATGTTTACTTCTGAGCCACAAATCTTTCTAGCAATGGCATTGGCTCGCTGGAATGTAAACAATAATTTAAAATGTCATTGCAAAGTGCAGATAATATAATTTGTATATAAAAAACTGTGATGGTCAAACCATCTCATTTGTGATTACTACAGCAGAATAAAATGTAGCAATTTATTTTTCTGCCCCATCATACGTATTGTCACATTTTTGTAGTGCGATATATTGAATTTCGATATATCGTCCCATCCCTAGTGTTGGGGTTGGGGGAATAGACTTTGCATGATAGTAGTCAGGAAAAAAAACAGTTAAATTGCCTAGAAATTGAATGTGCAGCAAATACTTAATATACTTTATATATTACTTAGAATAATTTAGATTACTTAGAATATTCTATATTACCTATAATATTTTTTTATATTACACAGTAAGTCCAAGGAAGATCTTGGTCTAATGGCACACTACAGAATTCTGATTGATTAAAATGATTGGCCTGACAGGTGGTCACATGACCAGGACAATGCCACTTACTGGCTTGACAGTATTTGGATTAAATTGACTTGAAAGGGATCAGTGCAAATCAATAATCTTTTCTGTATTGGTGCCATTCAATTCCAAATTGAACTTTGACAGTTCAGAAAGGAGAGCTGGTCTCCTTCAATTTTTACCTTATATTCATAGTTTATAAAAGGGAGGTGCAATTAAAGGTGTTATGTGTAACATTTTAACATTTTATCAGAAAATCATTACCACATTAATTTTGAGACATTAGTATAATTACTGTTAACAAACAAGACCATCGCTGAGAAGACTGTCAGCCTCTAGCGGCCTCTACATTGCATTTTACATTGTGTGACACCAAGTCGGAGTTGGTGGGAAATCTTCTTGATTGCTTTACAGCACAAAACAGGAAGAGGGGTGGCAAAAGGTAAAGCTTTCAGAGTTTCTGGCAATGGTGGATGGTGGAAGGAGTGAAAGGCCGATGGAAAGATCACTTCCAACATGTTGATTCTCTTCTTCTGGGGGGGGGGGGGGGGGCGCAGGAAGTAACAGGGTTTATGGGAAATGTAGTCTTAATTTGGAGAAACACTAGCACCAGCAATACCACTGGTGTGAGATAGAGGCAGCTCCACCATGGTCTCATTTGTTTAATTATACCAACATATCACAGTTAATTTGACCATATTGATGCCTGAATGATCTTTGCACAAGTAATATAAGCAGTGTATTAATCTGAATGAGCAGCAGGCAGATACATACATACAGTATAACAGTGAAGCTGCCATTTTAACAGCTTAACTGGGGTCAGTATTGATAATTTCCCTGACTTATGGTTATTGTTAGGAAAGAGGGAAGCTGATCCCTGGTCAGCTCTCAACAGCAACTTCAGCCTTTTTAACCACGGCCATTGAATAAAAGAGTTTGGCCATTACAGTTTTCGCTAACAGCCATGTTAGCTCCATAATCCTCCATCATGGCTGTTGCTGAGTAGGGTTAGACCGATATATGAGGCCAATATGAGGGTTTTATTAAACATGGGATCTAGTCCAGTCAGTGTGGTCCACCTCTGAAGTGATGCAGTTTGATTGATTACATATTTATTGTAGAATTGATGAATACTACACTGGTTGCTTATGGGAAGCCCTTAACCTGATTCTAATGAGACATTTTGATGGAATTTCAAACAAGTATGCATGACTATGTTTAATTTTTATATTTATTTTGAGTTTCGGTGGAGAGTTTTAGTGTCCCATGGTCTAAATGCTGTTTCAGAGGCTTTTACACACTGACAAGAATAAAATATGGAGGAAAGCACTGAATATTTATCATTTTGGGGATGTTTTTTTTATTATGTTACATTTGACTTTTTTTTTTTGACATAGAAAAATGTCAAACTTCAAGGTGAAAGTATCAGCTATCAGCAGCTTCAATCCAAACATATCAGTATCAGCCTTCAAAAGCCCACATCGGTCAAACCCTAGTCCATAGTACAACCTTGCCAAACTCTCTGTACGTATGGCTCTGGGGTTTTCAGCTGCTCAGCAGGACAATGATGTAGATGAGAAGCAGACAGATGAGGATGAGAGTGAAGTTGACAAACAGCTCCTGCAGGTTCCTCTTGGTTTGCGGATTCACCTCGATCTGAGACGCCCGGCGGATCGCCGACTTGGTCATGTGCTGAACCCGCTCCATGGAGACACCGGACTGCTTAGACTGGAGTGGACTGGGTATGACCGGGGACAGTTCAGTCAGCCTGGCCGGGCTTGTTTGAACTGAGCTGTGGTTCAGATGGGTCAAGCTGAGAAGAAGACTGACGAGACTAGACTGGACTGGGGTTGGTAGATAATGTGGTGTCCTGGGTTTAAGGTGAACTAGCTGAAATTGGTGTCGCTTGGCTTGGCTTGAGTTGAGCTCAAGTCACTGAAGCAACATTCAGCTGAAGGGATTTGAGTTCAGTTGTTTTAGGTAGTGGACTGGTCCAGACTGGTTTGACTAAAACGATGTTTTCCTAGCTCTCTTCTCTTCTCTTCTCTTCTCTTCTCTTCTCTTCTCTTCTCTTCTCTTCTCTTCTCTTCTCTTCTCTTCTCTTCTCTTCTCTTCCCTGTGAGTGAATGGACACCAATGTAAAAGAGGGCTGGAGTCTGGAGAGAAAGGGAGAGGGAAAGAGAGAACGAAAAAGGGACATACTTAAAAACATCATGAAAATAAAATAAAATATTAAATATGTACATCATATTAAGAAAAAGTTTTGTACAAATGGGTTTGAGAAGTGATTTAATTGATTTAGCCAGTCTAAGCTCATCAGTTAAGGCTATATCATAATCATAAGCCTATATCATGTTTTCTTCCACATTTTCTGTTTGAATTTCTGCCATGACCTTCAGTGATATCAGACAGTAATGCTTTATTTTTTATTTAATGATATTTCTGTATGTCCTTTCATGCCTTTAGTGTAAAATTGAGTGATGAAAATGCACGTGAATAGAAAAACTAAATGATGAAAATGCATATGAATTGAAAAACTAAGTGATAAAAATGTATGTGAATTGAAAAATTAACTGATAAAAAAGTAATGATTAAAAATGCAGAAAAATGGAGTGATGACAATGCATGTGAACTGAGTGATAAATTTTATTAAACAGTTGTGATTTGTTAAAAACAGAGCCATGCTTCATAAGAAACAAAAAAATGCTGAAATTAGATTTGATGAAAATGCTTGTGAATTGAAAAAGAGAAGGATAAATTATAACGTGACATAAATTCATAGAGGATTCGATCAAGGCTGTTTATCATTTAACTAATTCATACATATCAATATTTTTTATATATTTTCTTTTTCTTATCTATCACATTTTTTCCACCCCTCATGCATATCTCTCTGCCTGGGAGTCACTCATTATCTCTCGACACCTTAACACCTTTCCACACACACACACACACACACACACACACACACACACACACACACACACACACACATTCTCTCTCTCTCTCTCACATGCCCACATTCTCTCTCTTCTCTCACTCTCTTTCACACACTCTGTCACTCTATTTCACACACACATCACAGTGAGATAACTCCATAAGAGTGTCAGTCTGCTACTGTATCTGTCAGCTGAGCACTTGTGACCTCTGACCTGGTTAGAGTGTCTGTCCTGATACCGGGTCAGGGTTAGGGTTGGGATTAGGTTTTGGTACTAAGGACTTACAAAACATACAAACAGTCATACTCTACTACTTACACAAGTCAAGTCGAAGTCAAGTCAAACGTATAGATTCTACAGTCCCACTGGCTTGCTAGCAGATGTTGGCAATTGCATACATATAACAACATACATACATGCCTACAACATACATACGTATTTAGAAGCACTGATTACACAAATGTGATTTATTATAAAATCTGATGTCATTTGATAGTGTATAGCTATAGAGGAGTGATGTAGTTTGATATCTCAACCTGATTGCGATTCATGTCTGTGAAATAATGTATATTGGCTTGAACAGTTAACATAATTATTGGAACTGAGAAATTCTATTTGTTTTAATGGCTAAATAACAACACAGTTAATCCAGCCAGAGGGGGGTCCACTAAATAATTTGCTCACTAATAATGCATGCAACCATGTTAAATACATAACACTAATCAGGCTATAAGAGAGACACCTGAAAAAGATTGTTGTGTTGTGGGCATATTCATTCAGTAATGTTATAATAGTGAATAGACTTGTTTCAAAATGTAGGTTACTGTAAGCTGTCTTGTCTTTAGCCGTAGCTCCCTTAGTCCTAGCCTGTAGTCCAAGACCCTTGTAGAAGAGCAAGCTAAGTTAAACAAAGAATTTGGCTTTGTTAGCTAGCAAACAAGATAGCTGTATTAAGCAAAGCAACTATTGTTAATTTTAATATGTAGCCTAACGTTAGCTATTGTGGAAATTAGATGTTATGCTTAGCTAGCTAACAAGCTGACATTATCTAAAGACAAAGTCAGATGTATCAGTGATGAATTTATCAGTTCCCAGTCAAAAAACAGCACAGAAATTAACCAAGTCTATTCAGCTCTGTTGATATTCAGCTCATGCCATTTACATTTACAAACACAATTAACTTAGCTATTCTTAGCCATTGTTGCCAAGAGCTGTGGATCTCCAATACGGCCACCAGAAGGTGTGTTATGTCACCTGAAAGCCCTCTATAGTTATACATGTTTTGTAATTGTTTGTTCAATTTGTTTAATAATCTGATGCCTCCAGACAGCAAATACAATTTCAGGCCAAAAGCCGAAAATAAAATGCAACAAAAAGCAACAAAATGTAGTCCAGAAAGTAAAAACTGAATCACTGAAGATTAACAAAACATTTCCAGACCCCTTAAAGTTCCAACTTTTTCAATACACAAGTTAGCACTGAGAGAACTAGCATAGTTGCGCACTCAGTACTTAGCATGCGTAATAAGTGTATGTGTGTGTTGGTGTGTGTGTGTGTGTGTGTGTGTGTGTGTAGTCATAAGACATTTGGATGCCAATCATTCCATGGCTGTGAATCTAATCACTGTGTGTCAACACCTATAGCTGTTGGCTTTACCACCTAATGAAGCTACACATGTACACATACACAGACACACACACATACATACTTACACACTGTATACACACACTGGCATTTAATGAATTGTAAATCATCTTATTTCTATGTGAAATAGTTCTGGAAACAGTTTTGGAGTAGTTACTGGTGATGTGATATATGAATACTGATATTGAGGTCAAAATGTTTGATAGCCACTTTATGTAAGTCTTTGACATAATTATAACACTTTTACAGATTAGATAATAGATATATTAAATGGTAAAAATCAGATATATGGGTTTGCCGAAATTGACCTTTATTAATTAATTACAAATGGGATACAGTCAGTGTGACCCACCTGTTGATAGCAGCTGCTGCTCTTAAATATCTTTAAAATTGAGCATTTTCATGCCACACAATTACAAAAAATGACAAATATTCAGTGTTTCCCCCAGAACTGTATTCTTGTCACGGTGTAAATTCCTCTGAAACTGCATCTAGACCATCATGGGACACTAAAACTCTGAAACCGAGGATGATACTAGTACTACTAAGAAGAAGAATAATATATACATACATATTCCTGCATACTTGTGTGAAATCATCAATGTCTAATTAGAATCAGTTCAGGTTAAGACAACCAGTGTAGTATTGACCAATTCTACAATAAATATGTAATCAAACTGCATCATATCCATCGTATCAGAGGTGAATCACACTGACTGGACCAAATTACATTTTTAACAAAAGGCCAATATCGACCCCATATATTAGCAACCTCATATATTGGTCTAGCCCTAATTGTAACAGGCTAAAAATATGAAACAGATGTTTAGATTTGGTTGATTTGGTTCACTGATGATTCTAAAAACATGTGGTTTGGATGGGAACCTGGGAACTGGGGATGATTGTTTACCCCTCTGGGAGCTTTTTCTATTGCCCCCTGCCTCTCTGTGTGGATCTACACTGCTAAGATCAGAGCTTTAATGCTTGAAATTCAAAATATCATGGGTGCCTATTGTATTTGTAGAATGTTTTTTTTACCAGTGCCAGCGATTCATATATTGTTTATGAGCGGTCCACAGTAGCTCTATAGAGATAAATGATGTCTCACTGTGAGGTGAAGTAGCTGCCTAACTGACAGACTGAATAACTGACTGCCTGACTAAATGACTAATTAGTTCTGTGGTTTCTCAAAGTAAAATGATATAATTTCACCATAACTGAATCCACTAAAAATGATCACTATTCTATTCTTAGGTTTCATTCGCATCACTGTTATCTCCTATGTTATCATTATCATCTCACCACATACAGTGTAGAGTTCAATACTAAATCAACAACTAAAATCTTCCCATATGGGCTGTAACCTGGGTATCAAATGGAGGTCGGTGGTCTAATGTGTACACATGTGAAAAATGTTTAGGAACCTATAAACAAACTAACTAACTAACTAACTAACTAACTAAATAACTACTGTGCATTCAGTCTCTATAGAGGATGGTGGTTCTTACCTTTCAGATGAGAACAGAGCTGCTTGGCGTTTCAGAGAGAAATGTCAGATATGCAATGTTTTCCGAGGCTGTAAACAGAATGAAGAGAAGAGGAGAGACTGAGAGAGTGAGAGTGAGGGTGAGAGAGGGACAGAGCAATAGAATGGCAGACATAGGGGGAGAGAGAGGGAGAGAGAGAGGGGGATAGAGAGAGAGAGAGAGAGAGAGAGAGAGAGACAGAGGAGGAGAGACAAGCAGGACATCCCCCAAAAGATTATAGGATAGGAGAGAGATTGGTAGGGAAACCAAGGTGATATGAGGTGTGTGTGCGTGTGTGTGTGTTCAGTTTTAAGTGCATTCATTAATTTGAGTTAACTGTCACTCAAACTGGTGAATTTATTCCATTCCATTAACATCCAACCCCTCCAGTAACAGCATTCCTCTGGTAGCCAAATGTCTGTCAGATACCAGATCTGGCACTAGCATGGTTGATGCTAATAGAGTGATTTACAGTGGCATAACCACAGAACTTCCCTTAGTAATTTGGCTAGTACAGCATAAAATGGCGATTATGGAATTTTAAGGGTTAATTGCAATCGTTACAACACAAGTGTGGGCATAAGGCCATAAAGTCTGTCACAATGTGTTTGTTGCAGAGTGCTTAGCAAACTGTCAAAATTCAACTGAAAGCTGACATTAGCAACAAGGCTAACGTAGCATTATCAAAGACTGTAGGCTACTTCCCTCACTAGCTCTTCTAGTCAACATTAGCATATTAACAGATCATGGCAGCAAAGTGACGGAGAAGGTCCTTTAGTCCTTGCTGCAAAACCTCTAACCTCAGTGACTTAATTGGTTCATATGAAAGCTAGCCCAACGGTACACATAAAAATGTCCACCGCTCCAGCATCCTGTAATGTTGATTTAAATGGGAATGACTGTTGTATCCATTCAAATTCTGTGAGTGTAACACACCCTCTAGTGGCCATATTGGTCTCTCTTGAGAAGCAATGTCCATGTCCGAATTCTTCATAAAGCAATTTTTAGACACATTTTATCTGTATGAACATGGACTGAAATGTGAAATACGGATCGGATTGCTAAACGCTCGTTTTATGTCCCGTAGTTCTCAGAGCATTCACGTAGAAACAACCTGGTCAAACAATGATGGCGGACAGCGAAGTGGGACCTGGTGCCAGCAAATTCAAATGTATTTTCATGTATTTAGGCATCATTTTATGGACTGATTGTTGCTTGTTGACACCAACAGCAAAACACAGTTACAGCCAGAGGACAGACTCGAGTTGACTCCCAGCAGCAAACTGTACGTCCGCCAAGTATATTGTGCATAGTACGCTCTAGTACTGTATTCTATACATTACATAATGTAGCCTACATAGAAAGTACTATGAATTCGAACACAAGCAATGGCTGTGAACAGCTAATGGTGTTTGTAACTGTACTTGGCCGTCTCAGCAGAATTGGATAGACATAATTTCTCTGCTGTTTTTGACTAGGCACGGATCATTTCATCACTGACACTTTGATTTTGTGTTTAGATAATGTCAGCTTGTTAGCTAGCTAACCATGGTAGGCTATTGGTTAGCTAACCATCACTGTCTTGTTAACATCCAATTTTGTAGCCAACGTATAGAAGCTGATGTTAGCAGCTAGTAGTTGCATGTTAACATTAACATATCAGTTGCTTTGCTAAATTAGCCTGCTGGCTAGTTAGCTTGCTAACAGTTTGTTCAGGTGAACTGAGCTGACTCTTCTTAAGCTACAACTCAGAGCGTTTTGGAGACGAGGACTAAAGACAACTGTGTTTCAGACAGAAAAGTCTACTTATGAAATCTACTTATTTTCAGGTATCTATTTTCTTGCCTGGTTCTTATATATTTTGACATTATTTGAGCACAGCCAAGTCTCCAATGAACCTCCATCATGGATCCAGACGTGGTTGATAGGAGATTTAATTGTGACATAATTGTAAAGCCTCTATACCAGATATTACATACACATACATACAGATGTTACATACTGAATATAGGTTGGGGCAGCAGAATTTGGGGTTAATCAACTAATTCTGGGTCTTTGGCAAAGATCTCTCTCTCTCTCTCTCTCTCTCTCTCTCTCTCTCTCTCTCTGTGTGTGTGTGTGTGTGTGTGTGTGTGTGTGTGTGTGTGTGTGTGTGTGTGTGTGCGTGCGTGCGTGCGTGCGTGCGTGTGTGTGTGTGTGTGTGTCTGTGTGATATGTCCTGGACTGCATCCCCCACTGGGGAGAGATCAAATGAGACATGGGGCTCAAAAAAAGTCCGGAAAAAGTAAAAATAACCCTCTATGGCGGCCCAGAAAGCATTGCATCTGCCTTATATGGTGAATCTGCATGTAAACAGGCTGTCAATCAGAAGCAGAACTATTGGCCAGTAAGCTGAACTTAGTTGTTACTGCTGTTCACTCATCTACTGTGGAATACACATTTCAAACTGTCAAAGCAAAGTATTGGGAGAGTATTAGGAGAATGCAAAGTATTAATAATTTCTAGTATGAGAATCTATGGGTGCCCTGTGCACAGCCGTGCTTCTCATCCAGGGTGCAGCTAGAGCAGGAACAATACAATATTCAAGATCAAAGGAATCCAGCGCACACCAGTGTGTGCAAGTATTAGGACAAAGAGCTAAAGTTTGTGTTTTTAAAGCTGAAGTATTGGGACAAGGAGTTAAAGTTGGTGTTTTTAAAGGCTAAGTGTTGGGACAGAGAGCTAAAGTTGTTCTTTTTAAAGCCTAAGCATCAAGACAGTGAAATAAGGTTTTGGTTAATTTTTTCACCTAAAAAAAGACCACTCTAGTGCCACCAAAGGGCTGAAGGTGTAGGCAAAGACAAGTCACACTTGTCTGTTTGTTTTTTATGAAGAGCACGCTTCTGGGACGTCCCGGTGGCTCAGTGGTCAAAGGTGCATGCCATGTAAAACGCGATATCCAGGGTTTGAATCCAACCTGGATTGTCGCATGTCATTCCCCTCTCTCTCTCTCCCAATCTTTCCTGTCTATCTCAACTTTTAACTGCCAAAATTTAGAAACACCTCTGTCCCATTCAAGTGTTCCTGAAGTGGTGATATACAAATCTGACTAGTCTACAAGTGTCCCTTCTATCTGTTTTAATTTTCTGGTCAAAACATATGGTAATTTCGTCATCCTCATCTTCATCAACATCTCTCAGCAGCGAGACAAAAAATAAAAACAAAAAGAAACAATATTCCTCCAAGAAAATCAAGTTTTTTTTTTCCAGTGGCCCAGAAAGCACTTCAGCCCGGCAGCCTTACATGGTGATATGCTGGACCAGTCTGACCTAAAACTAGAGAGAGAGGAAGAGAGAGAGAGAGGAGGAGAAACAAAAAGACACTGTTATAGAAGACCATGGTAGGCCAAAGAAGACAGACTGTACTCCTACTGCCAATCTGGAGAGATAGAAAAAGAGGGTTGTGATAACTACAAGGACATCAGAGACTTGTACCTAGCCAAAACCAGCGAAAAGACTCCAACATACCAGCTACTGACTGAAAAAGACTTACTTATTAAACATGACTAGAACAACCCCAATACACTGACTCGTAGAAAAAGAGACTTTGATCTTCCAAAACATCAGCAGAAAGACAGAAAAAGAGACTAGTACCCACCAAAGCATCAGCAGAAAGACAGAAAAAGAGAATTGTACTTCCCAAATATCAGCAGAAAGACAGAAAAAGAGACTAGTACCTACCAAAACATCAGCAGAAAGACAGAAAAAGAGACTAGTACCTGCCAAAACATCAGCAGAAAGACAGAAAGAGACTAGTACCTACCAAAACATCAACAGAAAGACAGAAAAAGAGAATTGTACTTCCCAAAACATCAGCAGAAAGACAGAAAAAGAGACTAGTACCCACCAAAACATCAGCAGAAAGACAGAAAAAGAGAATTGTACTTCCCAAAACATCAGCAGAAAGACAGAAAAAGAGACTAGTACCTACCAAAACATCAACAGAAAGATAGAAAAAGAGACTAGTACCTGCCAAAACATCAGCAGAAATACAGAAAAAGAGACTAGTACCTACCAAAACATCGGCAGAAAGATAGAAAAAGAGACTTGTACCTACCAAAACATCAATAGAAAGACAGAAGCAGTAGAACTGAAATGAATTTAATATTGATGTATATTATTGCTTATAACACTGGCATTTGTTTGCTTTTTATCATCATCATCTGTCCATGTTTATATTGGCGCAATAGATATATATCATTTTGGCAACATTGGTTTCTCTCCTGTCGTGTCAAAGCGATTTGAATGGAATTGAACTGACCAAGAAAGGGTGGAGGAGAGACAGAGAAAGGGTTTAGGGAAACAAGAATAGATGAAAAGATAGGCAAAGAAAGAGAGAGAGAGAGAGAAAGAGAGAGGAGAGAGGAGAAGTGGGATGGAGGGATGGTTTACCCCTATGCGCTATGTTTACTCTGGAAGACTTATTGCTGCTCTTGGCAGCTTCACACACATTCTTTCTCTCTCTCTCTTTCTCTCTCCCTCCATATTCCCCAGATATAGCCAGCTATGTAGGGATGCCTACAACCAACTTTTCCCCAGAGCCTTCTAAGAGTAGAGCTCGACTGATATGGGTTTTTGAAGGCCAATACCAACACTGTCATTTTTGGATCAAAACTGCAGATAGCTTATGTTTTTGTGCCGATATACAATATCTTTACATTTGTCTATTTTCATGCCCAAACAGCATTCAGACCATCATGGTACACTAAAACTTGGTGAAAGAACAAACTAATGAAATTCTTTTAGGTGGGTCAGCAGATCCTTAAGGCAGGGTGAGGCAGGTTTCACTGCAGGTTTACACACTGACACCACTAAAGAATAAAAAAAGGGGAGGAACGTCCAACATATTGGAGGTGGACAACATCGACTGGCCAGTATATATGATATGTATCTAACCCTATCCCTGAAATCATATAATTACCTGAAGATGATAATTCAAGAGCTGTAAAATCTATGTAGGATCCAGTCTTTAAAAGTCATTTAGTCAACCAAGGAATTTTTAAAAGGTACCAGCATTTAGTTTAATGTGCATAACTCATTTTGTCACCTCACTAAAAAACTATTCATATGTTATTATGCATTCTATATTGCGGTAAAGCAAATCCCTGGATAGTCTCTCCAGATTTCCATTGATGGCTGCATTTACATGCACACTAATACACTGATCTTAATGTGATCATGAGAATGCTGCAATTAAAACATGGGTCATGTAAATACTTGAACCTCGTGATCTCATTTATTTGGACTGTTAATATTGGTAATTGAGACATGTTGAGTACTCCACTATTAATTCCTTTAACTGCATTCCAATAACTCCATTACAATAACTGCACACCCAGAGAAGGGGGGCTCTTCTAAGGTTATTTGGTTTGGGTGTTTCTGAAATATCCATTTACTAATGTTCTAAGTAAAAGTGAATTGTCTAATAAGGTAGATTTGTTTCCAAATGTAGGTTACTGTGACACAGTAAACTGTCCCATCTTTAGCCCTTGTCTTTGTCAGCTAGCTAACTAGCCACCAGGCAAATTTAGCAACACAACCAATGTTAATGTTAATATGTGACTAGCCACTACTAAAGCTAGCTTCTACTAGATATTTTAACTAGTGTGCAAATCAGATGTGTAAACAGGACAGTGGTGGTTAGCTGACCAAATATGGTTAGCTAGGTAACATGTTAACATTACCTTAACACAAATTTGATCAGCTGTATCAGCAGTGAAATGATCAGTTCCAAGTCAAAAGCAGCACAAAAACCATGTCAATTCAATTCTGTTGTTGGTCAAGTTGTACATTTAGAAACTCTATGAGCTGTTCACTGCCTGAGGACCTCCAATATGGCTGCCAGAGGATGTGTTGCGTCACCTGAAAGTTCTCAATACTGCTGAATAGGAACATTTTATAAATTTTTAAAGAGTTATTGGGTCAGTTTAGTACCAAAAAGGTAATGTAAAACCATTTGAGCATGGTTCAATAAACCACTTTCCACAAAAGGGTTCTTTATGGCACCAAAAGTTGTTATGGTACACACCTAAAGAACCATTTTCTGGTAGGCTACTATATAGAACCCCTTCTGTTAAGAGACTGGTATTCAACAACACATGAAAATGCAAATATTAACAGATCCCCTTCTGCTATGCACATGAGCGGCTTAATCCAATTTTTCCTCATAATTGAAGACTTTCATGGGTTTTGACATAACATTTACCCAACAAATGAAGAATCATGTAACTTCTTCTTTCAAATAAGAAAATATAGAATAGTTATTTGCCCATCTGGTAACAATGTACTTTACAATGGCCTTACTCCAGTGTATTAACCTATGGAAAGAATTGTAAGTTCACAATATTACTGTGTACTTGATGATGTCATTGTGATGAATAACTTTCAGCAACTCGTTGGCAACTGCCCAAAATGAAACATGCCAGAATAACTTGGGAAACAAATCAAATAGAAGCACTTGGTCCATATGTATTAGGGAGATTTTCAATACTCTCCCATAGATTAATACACAGGTTAATACTACTAGATATACTAGAATAATGCCATTGTAAAGTGTTACCATTCATCTTTATGAAAGGCCTTTGGCTGAGCTCTGCAGGATCACAATGTTTCTCAATAGAATGTTGAGAATGAAGAAAGAGAGAGAGAGAGAGAGAGAGAGAGAGAGAGAGAGAGAGAGGGAGAGACAGAGTGCCAGCAGCAGGCGTTGTCAAACAAGAGGCTAACACCGATAAGCTTCTTGGAAGCAGATGCATGGCTGGAGAGGAGTTGGTGATGGCTGTGTGTGTGTGTGTGTGTGTGTGCGTGTGTGTGTGTGTGTGTGTGTGTGTGTGTGTGTGTGTGTGTGTGTGTGTGTGTCAGTAATTTGGATTTTGGTTCTAATTCAGTAGTAGCATTAAAGCTATTAGTTGAATAATTTGTTTTGATAAAAGCATTAATTGTGTGTGTGTGTGTTGTTGTTACCATTTGTCCCATGAAACACAGTTATGAATAGAATGAGAGAGAGAGGGAGAGACAGAGAGCGAGAGAGAGAGTGAGAGAGAGAGAGATAGGAAGTTATGGGCTAGTGGTGAGATGTGGGAAACTGCTAGGTACACTGTATTTTGAAGCAACGTAAGATGACCAACCATGCCAATAATTAAGAGTAATTTTTTCATAATGCTTTTGCTCCTTACATAAATTCTGTGGTGTTAAATTAAAAGGAGGGTAAGCTACAACCTCCAGTCTGTGATCATCACAAGGCATCACTACAACCAATATACAAAAAAATCACTTGTTTTCAGATAAGCATTAATTTGTTTTTTCTCCTTCAAAGACTCTATCCTCCAAGAGCTATCATCAGTTTGATACTACTTACTATGATGTATATTATTAATTTATGCCATACATTATTTATATCAGGCCTCAAAAGGTGGTAAACTGAGATTAGGTGGGTTTACCCCCCACTATATCCATGCTTATATCTTACAATGCTACATGGATTTCATACATAATAATGTCAAGCGAGTGGGCTGCCAACTCTCACGCAATTGACACTTTTCACACGCTCTCACGCCACAAGTCCATTTTCTCACGCAGTGAAAAACAAATTCATAACTGATAACGTTGCGGCGCGAAAAGAGACACTGACAGCAGGACAGACAAGACAGAGCAGCACCGTGCAGCAGCGACTTATTCAGACCATCAGGGGGAAAGCGAGAAATATACACAAATCTATTATATTGTAATTTATTCCCATGCATGGTGCTCAGAGTAATCTCAGTCAGCGGCTCTTCTGTGTCTCTCCCTCTCCTCTCGCGCTGGCAGGAGTGAGAGTGAGTTACTATGGTTACGGGGACGCTCTGTGTCTCTGTCGCTCTGAAACTTTCTTGTGATCCCCAAGGTTTTTAGGTTAGTATGCCTATGCAAAATCATGAATGTAAGTACCTCAATGCTGAAATCTAGTAATATAACATAATTTTACATTTTTGGTTAACATTATACAGGGTTGTGCTGTTTCTTGACTTAATCCAAGAGGTTAGGTGGTGTAGAAATGCAGGAAATTTGTTCTAAATTACTATTTTTTTCTGACCCCCCCACCAATTATGTATCTTACCCTCCCCCCCGGAAACAGGGTTCCCCCACCTGCCAAATCCCACTGTAACCCCTGGTTGTACACCCATAAAAAGACGGTTCTTCAAGGGTTCTTTGGTTTGGTAGGGGTTCTATATAGAACTGTAAAGACTCACAGAATTATCTGATGTTAAAATAAAAAAATGGGAAATGAGAATGGAGAAACCAGGGTGGTTCTTTAAAAGAAGAAAGAGGGTTCTGCTGTGGTTCAGCCCAAAAGAACCATTTTTGGTTACTATATAGAACTCTTTTTGTTAAGAGTGCAGGTTAGCATGGTGGCCTAGTGGTTGGAGAGGTCATCCTTAAGTCCTGAAGAGGTCCTAGGTTCAATCCCCATAACTCCACCCTGCTGAAGTGTCCTTGAGTAAGACACTGAATCCCTACCAGCTCTATGGCTGCTGTTCTGTATGTGACCTCTGACCTCCCTGTGGAGGAAGAAGGTGAGAATATGAATACTCAGCAGGGATCAATACTGTCACAAACAACTTGCCCATAGGAACTCCACCCAGCTACTGAACGGTGTCCCAGCTGCCAGGCCTCGCCATATACGTCCTGATATAAAATAACACAATTCTAATGCACCCAGTCCACCAAAATAAACACCACAAATCCAGTGCAGCCATTCTCTGCCATTCTCTCCTAATATCACTAATCCGGCACACCCAGTCTTTGGCATCCACCTGTCATATCTCCTAAAATTAACGCACAAATCCAGCACACCTCTCAAACTAAAATAAACCAAGGGCACCCAATCTACTAAATATAAAATGCCACAAATCCAGCTCACCCAATCGTTGGCATCCCCCCTGTCAAATGTCTTAAAATAATTGTACAAATCCAGCACACCTGATCTTCCAAGCTAAAATAAACCAAATGCACCCAATCTACTAAGAATCATGTACCACAAATCCAACACACCCTGTAACCAAAAGTAACCAAAGCAGGCTACTGATGTAACACAAATCCGTTGCAACCAATCCCAGGCATTCGCCTCTTACTTCTCCTACAATAAAACAACATAAAACGAATACAGCTGGTCCCCCAAAATAAAACTCCACAAATCCCGAGCACCTGATCTGCACTGTCCTCTGTCATCCCTCCAAAATAATCACACAGATCCAATGTCTCCAATGGATGGCATTCCCCAGTAATACCCGACAACAATCATACAAATTCGGAATGCCCTAGGGCACCCAACCTCTAAAAATAACACAAATCCAGTGCACCGAACCTCTCACACCCATCGTCATATCTCCTAAAATAAACGCCCAAATCAAGTAGGATCTATCAACTGAGATCAGAGACAAGGACATAATTTCACACATGTTGAACACATGTTGTACACACATTTTTAATATTAAAAAAAATACTTTCAGTGATCGCATATAGGCAAAAATATGGAATATTTACAGACTTTATTCCCATGGCGGGCATTTTGAACTTACATCACACTCGGGGTGGGAAACTTTACAGAAGCAAAACAATAAATCTACATTTTCTGTGGTTGCTTTGTCTTTGTTCTAATAAATTATGTGGATTGTATTTCATGTAAATAATTTGACGTTACCTTTTCATGGTTGTCAAACAACAGCAATCGTAAAAAAAATCTTTTTTCTTGAAATGTCAAAATGCAAACACGACTCTCCTCTTGAACAGAAGTTTGCGAGCTTGTTAGCATTTTGCGACTTCCAGATAATTCAGTTATTATGATCATGCAGTTGTTTAACGATTACAACACCATATACATTTCACATCAATTATTAGAACGCAGAAAAAACAACCACAGAAAATGTTGATTTATTGTTTTGCCCACAGAAATTGAATAGGGTTTCGCACTTGTACCGCACTTTGTAGGCGTGGCCTTTTTGCCACGTCACGCCATTCTTATCTATGCCTAATGTTGTGTACCAAGATGCACATATGAACATTGAGCATTGGACAAACACTTTTTTTTTTTTCCCTATTTACAAATTTTCCTCCCAATTTTGCAGATTAGAGAATGGAATTGACCAAGTTTCTGATACATATGAGAGGTATTGCCAAACTCCTGAAACCCTGTCCTGCCTGCTCTCTAGTGTCTTGGCACAAAACACCCTTGACCTAGACGCATGGACACACACACACACACACACACACACACACACACACACACACACACATACACACACACACACACACACAGACTGAGTGTAGAGAGGCTGGCAATTCTGTGGGTGGGAAGGATCAGGGCGAGTGTACATGGTGGGTGGTGGGTGGAGTAAAGAATTTTTCATATAGTAATAAATTATTCATAACAAAGTCTATCTTCTTATCATCTAACATCTGAAGACTACATTGTCCTCTATACTGTTCTCTAACCAATCATACATTCCCACAATACTTTGGACTAAACACAGTAGAAAAACAAATAATTCATTGATTCTATTTCATCATTTCAGAACACACAATTATTATGGTCAATGATAAATCTCTTTCTCACAAGTTCCCTGGATGGATAGATATTATTCATTATTTTAAAGTGTATTTCTTTGGTTTTAGGGCTTACTGGAAAGATGATATAAGTCGTACACCATTTCTTAACAGTTGACTGAATATATTTGAGAGCTGACGTTTCTGTTAGAAGGTATTGAGTATAATAAATCTGTATTCTCAGTTTCAACACGTGTCAAAGCAGCTTCTCCTTCAGCGACAAAGAGACCACCAGCTGCATCAAACCAGTAACTATGTTGGATAATGTTGGAATTTAGATGATATGGCCTTCTATGTAAAAGTATAAAATTTGTCACTTTTGATAAAAAAAAAGAATACTTAAGTTTTAGGGTGCACAGAACAACAAACATCAAAATACTCAGTTGAATCATGCAATTAAATATGGAATTAAAGTCTAGGTGTAAAATAGATGCAAAAACCATTGTGCATTATTCACTGTGCTTTCTGATGGGCAAGTTTGGATGGGTACATTTATGGCTAAAAAAGTAGTAGTGGATGATTAAACACAATAAACATACCAGAAAAATTTGAATTAGAAGTTATAACTTGAAAAATCTGAATTCTGTCTATGGGATGGAGAAAATGCAATGAATAAAGTTATTTTCAATTATATTTTCAAGATGAAGTATTTCTTCCATACATTAACCACTGTAATAAAAAAAATAGAATCTATATATAATCTATATCGATTATATATTATATCTATATACAATCTATAATATCTAATCTATATAATATAACATATAAGTGGTATCAGCATGCTACAGGCCTATATTACAAAATGTTATATATTATTGTGTTGTAAATCAAATTGATTTTCATTTGTAATTAAATTAATTCCACCAGCCAGGTTGTGTGCGTCCATTGTGATGTCACAATGGACGCCATTATGACGCCATTGTGATGTCACAATTTTTTTTTTTAGGAAACCCCATATTTTACGGTTACAAAGTAAAGTTACAACATTAAGACATTTCTTGATGCTAGTGTTTTGACTTTTGAGGAGATTCATTTGGAATGAGTATGTAAAATAGATGAGGTTTAGATGAGTGAGCCTGACGGAACAGCAATTCGAAACGTGTCCTGTGATCCAAAAGTTTTTGGGTTTTTTTCAGCATTATGGAAAAGTAAAAGAGGAATAATTGACCTAAATCGATCAATGAGTGACGAGGTGTGCGGTAACCTGAGAAATAAAGAACATTGTTTTCCTGCACTTGCTTGAGCAGCCAGAGAGGAGCCTGTCATCATCCTACCTAATGTTAAATTTGTTGCCAAATCGCCATAAGATTTGTAGCTATAGCTACATAATTCTTTCCTCATTGATTCGTGTTCAGAAAGCTCTCCAATTCAATTCATAGATGGTTACGTTAGCTAATTATGTTAGCTCTGCTATCTTGTCATGAAATCATCAGTGGTTAATAAGCTTGCAGGTGAACAACATAATTTACATTCAAAGTTAGTTCACGGGTAACTTTTTCCTTGTTGCCCCGGTTACCGCTTGGTACCCGGTTACCGGTCGGTAACAAGTCGGTAATCAGTCAGGGCAATGAGGAAAACCTTTGCCGCCGCCAGGTTTCTTAAGCTACCTATTTCAAAGAGCATTCAAATCCAGAAAATAATACCCTGGTTAGCTCCCTGTATAATTGACTATCACAAATCACTCAGGCGTTCTTATATCTAACGTTAAACCACATATGCAGCAATTTATTACCACAGTGACAGTAGTGCTAACAGTTAGCTAGTTTGTCCCTTTGTACGGTGAAGCTAAACTAGAAGTATTCCAGTAATGTTATGTTACCAAAGTACATTTCCTTCCATTTGGGACAGAGCCACTGTTTATCTAGCAAGCTTATGAACAGATAGTGAAACATGGATGTAATATAAAAGAATGCCGCATTACAAAGTTTCACTGTTTGTTTCAGTGCCTTGATGTTTAAGTTAATATATGCTGATATTAAATTAAAATTCTCTCTCACTTATTGTCTTATTGTCTTAACATTATAAGGCATTACAAGTTAAAACATGGACACTACAGTAGATCATGCCCCTTCCCTTGAATCTATAATGACTGTGCGCTCTTTTAAGACGCAAGTTGCTCTCAGGAATAATTTCTTGAAACATGGATCATCGGCTCATTGATCTCAGTCTGATTTTATTGCTGAGGAATCTCAATAAGATCCACTAACTCATCGACTACAGTGTGATTTATGCAATTTTTCGGAGCCCTGCAGTCCTAAACAATACTTTACTCATTTGAGAGGTCATTTGAAAAATAGGCAAACTCCCAAGTGTCCTTTTTCAACAGTGTCCATTCAAGTCCAGTGTTTTATTTTACCTTTACAGCACATAAAAATTGATATCATAATTCTGGATTTAAAAATGTAAGAGCTGAACTAATTTGTGATTGTAGTCCACCAACTGCAACCAGTGAGGAACATACAGAACATGCAGTTCCAATAGATAGACAATGAAGAGAATGGAGACTCAATTAGGCATAGACTTGCATCCTTATTCCTATGTATGCAGACAATTTTGCATGTTTCCAAGTCAGCTTTACAGATTGCTACAGAGTTCATGCACCTGGCTTCTGTTGATCTCTGCCAGTCTTTCTTAGATGGACTTGACAAGTATTTGCCAACACTGCTGGAGTTCTACAGAGTGCGAGCCAGTAGCAGTACCAAGCTTTCCAGTCTGCTTCACTCCCTTGATGTTCAGGTAAGGATAGTCTGATCTTAATCAAATTCTTTCTCACCACTCTCAATCACCGCTGAACAAAGATTGAAGAAGATTTTTCTCCTCTGTTTTTTGTTATTTACCTTATTGTTACTTATTATCCTGTCAGAAATAACCTATACAAGCATGCTTACATTTCATCTTCAGGTCTTGATTGCTACAGTTGGGACACAGTGGGGCTAATTCATAAAACTCTGCAGTAACAGAATAGCGGCACGCAAAATCTGCACCACGGTAATTTCCCTTGATTCATAAATTTACCATGCCCGTGAATACCGTGACGGAGCCACATTACCGCTGTGTTATCCTCAGCTGTAGCCCAGGTGACAGCCAATCAAAACCAACATGTTAATTAAGCTTTACAGATGTAACACCTGTCTGCCTGTGTGTCAATGGGCAGCAGAGATGCGTTACAACGGCTGTTAAACCTCTTCCTCCTCATGCTGTAATTGCAATGTTGGCCATTATAAATCCAGTGTTTATCATGTCACTTACTGAAAATATAAATTGGCGGGTGGTGATCATGACCTGATGAAGACCTATCAAAACGTTGTAAGATAAATATATGGGAGCACTGGCAGCAGTGTGCAGCATCCTCTTTCTTAAATACTTCAGCTCTATTACACACATTTTTTTTTTATAATTCATATTGGTTTTCATTAATTAACATTCATTTCTACAATATACCGTCTGACTAGAACAGGTGGTATTTGTTGCGGTGCAGTGTGCTTTTATGAATCGCTTTCTCAATATGTAACTGATCAAAAGGGGTGGAAGTACGGGGTAAACGGTAATGCTAGTAACAACCCGATATTTCACGTTTATGAATGAGGAAACGCCCTACCGTGACGGTATCTGCCCCTAACGTCACATTAAACCTGCTGGTAAGTTTTATAAATGAGCCCTAGTGTGTTTGTCTTTGCCGTTCTTCTGTGTTGCAGACGTCCAACCAGAAGAGAAGAGAAGAGCTGCAGTGTTGCTTGGACAGCCTCACTACATGAGAGAGGATCCCTCCGCCTTCGTCAAAGCCTGTCAGGTGTGTTACACATATTTAACCCTTTTATAAGGCACACGAAGAAATGCTCATGGAAATGTTTTTTTCTTAAAGGTTATATGTGTAATGGTTCTGCTTTACTGAAGTACGATATGACTAGTAAATATCAGCATAGGTTCCCCAACAGTGAGTAAAACAAAGTGAACAGCCACCAGAGACCAGAGAGCGGGCCGAGGCTGAAGGCCCTCCTACCACACCAAGGTCTGTTCAAAAATCTGGCGGTTTGTTTTTACCTTGCTTATCAGCAAAAAACACACATCATAAAATATAATTTGAGACTTTATTACTAATCGGTAGGGTGTTCTGGTAAATCCGGCATGTATATAATCCTCCAAACAGCTCGAATGTTAACGGACCGGCACATTTATGCGCTGGGGAAGTGGTGTTACTTCACACACAAAACAGCTACCCAATCTGTGATTTCAGAATACTTCTGTCTAGGAAAACTGGGGGTACTTTGACATCACAGATTGGGGTGGGGCAGATTGTGGAGCAGGGTGAAAATATCAACCATTAGAGTACCAAAATGTTGTGTGTAGTTGATTTTTAAAATTCAGGGATCACAAAAACCCCCTCCACATTTTTTTATTTGCTCCATTTGATTATCAGGCGCGAGGAGACAACTCCACCAGCAGATAGATCTGCCTGATTAGGGCAACTTGTTTAAAACTGGAGGCATATACCATGTAGGTGAATATTTGAATGAATTATAAATAATAACCCAAATTTGTTTTAGTAAAAGAGAATTGCTGAAATCCTCAAAATCAGACTAAAAATCATCATCTGAAAAAAGGTCACTACTGGTTTGAATAGAATCAAGCAGAGTACAATTAAATACCATTTCATTGTTCAAACATGTCCAATTGGCTTTCTTCGTAATATAAATAAAAAAACACATTATGACAGTGACATCAATGTCATATCATTGAATTTATAGCACTTGATCCATGAGGCGTTGGAAACTGGCTGGGGCCCCGAACAGCCCGAAAGGAAGGGTGACAAATTGGTATAACCCAAACAGAGTGGAGAAAGCCGTTTTTTCTCTGGACTCTGGAGATAATGAAATCTGCCAGTAGCCCATGGTCAAATCTAGTGTCGTGAAAAAGCGAGTAGTGCCCAACGGATCCAGGAGTTCGTCGACCCGGGGCATCAGATAGGCATCAAACTGGTCATTCACCCTGCGATAGTCCACACAGAACCTGATAGATCCATCCTTCTTAACAACAAGAACGATGGGGGCTACACCAAGCACTGTTCTATTACGGCTGAAATACATGGGACACGGATGCGACGCGTCACGTAGGCGGGTGGAGCGGGGTTTTTTACCTGCTACACAGACTCCGTCTTTGTTAACTGGTACTGAATTAATTAACTAGATCGTTTTAACTACAGGATTATGGGTATACATTGATTTGATTGATTTATCTTAATGTGCAATGTAAAAAGACCCACAAGGTTGCTCTGCTGTGTCACATTGCCTCTGGTACAATGAGGTATTTGTTTTAATCATTTTAAAACAGATTGTACTCGTTTTTTACACAGTTCTATGGAGTTTTTACCTGTTTGAGGGCCATGTAGCCGCGCGTAGAGGGGAAAAAATAGACCAGACGCGCAAAAATAGAGATGAGCCGTTACTCCCATCTCCAGCATGGCCTTCAATTCTTTCTGAACTACTTTTCTTTTGTGTTCAAGCAACCGATAGGGTCGTGAGCGAACAGTCACACCCGGGCGAGTTAAGACTTGGTGCTGTATGAGATTTGTGCGACCATCTGCTCTCTGGGCCTGTGATAGATGGTCATCGCAAGGGAGCGAGGCAGAATCGGTGGATTTTGGCACCTCAGGACCCAACTCGTCTCTTTCATTCACCATGGTCACCAGAGACACAGACTCCGCCTCGCTCCCTGCTTTGAGGAGGTTGAGGTGGTAGATCTGTGTTGCCCCTCCCCTGTCTGACCGCACAACCTCATAGTCAACGTCGCCCACTCGCCGTGTGACCACAAAGGGCCCTTGTCACTTGGCGAGCAATTTGGAGCTGGAGGATGGAAGCAATACAAGTACTTTTTCTCCCGGTGCAAATTGTCTCAGTCTAGTCCGTCTGTTGTACAGGCGCTGCTGACGTTCCTGGGCCTGGGTATTTTTGCTCTTCGTAAAATTCAGTCACTGGAAATAGTTATACAGTAGTTCATTTCTAAACACAGAGAACATGGGCTTGTTTTTCATATACTTTCAGTTGTGAGTAAAGTAATGATGGAAGAAGAAACACAGATTCCTCAAGTAAAAGTAATAAATTAAATAAATAACTCTTGTAAAATTCGAAGTGTCATTTAGAAATTACACAAGGATTTGCTTTTAAATGTACGTAAAGTATCAAAAGTAAAAGTACTCATCTGAGCTGAGACATTTCTAGGGATACTGAAATATTGAATGTGGATGGTATCATCTGTGTGTGATCTAATGAATCAAGGTAATCATGGGTGAGCAGTTTTTCATTACTCCAAAGATGTTTGATTGATAAAGGCCCTGATTTCTAACTTATTCCAGGTCTAATCACATAGAGCAAAATTTCACTTGTGAGCTAAAGAGTGACTTTTTGACTTTATGACTTCAGAACTGAAAAAACATGTTGCTTTTTTCAAACATACCCATAGAGGCAAATGCAGTGGGGAAAAACTCCAAAATTCAACACTTTGAAAAGTAGGGATACAGAAAAATAAGCTTGTCACTAGCTAACTTCGCTGCTAAATTCAAGCAGTCGTAGTTGTGTAGTTGTAGATTGCTAGTTAATTTGATAACTGTTAAGTCTGTCTGAGCTGGAGGATGGAAGCAATACCAGTACTTTTTCTCCCGGTCCAAATTGTCTCAGTCTAGTCCATCTGTTGTACAGGCGCTGCTGACGTTCCTGGGCCTGGAGCAAATTCTTCCGTGATAACTGCCCAAGTGTGTGGAGTGGACAGGGAAATTGCCTCTTTCCCCCGGCTGGGCTACCAGCTGTAACAGAGCTTGCGTCTGGGCAGCTGCCTGCGACTGCAACACCTCCAACTGCTGTTGATGGATGGCCGGCTGGCGCTCCTGCATAGACACCAGCCCCCCAATCATCTCTGCAAAGGCGAGCACTGGCTGTTCCTCCGTCATGCTTCGCTGTCCTTCTGACATTGTCCTGTGCTGGGCCCCACATTGGCCGCCACGGTAGCAATGACTAAGCTACTGTGGGGTCCCACACAGCACAGGAGACATGAAGGAACTTAAATCACCGCTCTGGTGTCTTTATTCATACACAGTCACTTGTTGCAAAGTACCGGTAAATCAAAACACAGTGGTGCTCTAAGAGTGTGTGTGTGTGTCTGTCTCCATCCACTTTGCCAACACGCCCCACTACCGCTCCTCTACAGACTGTGCTAAACCACACACGCCCTCCACAATACCCTAATCAGGCAGCTTTACAGCAGCTTTACACGATTTACTGTTATTTAATCTGATGGTACATGTGATCAACTGTCTAGAAATTGAAACGTGAAAGAATTTTTATTTACCTTCAAATGCAGTCATTCATTCATTCACACTCCAACTGTCAAAGACTCTGTGTATATAGTGATGTATTACATAATTTCAATCAGGAAGACTACTTATCATTCATTCATGCTTTCTCTTTACCCAATCAGAGCTGGTGAACACTTTCCCTCTTTTTCCAGAGAACCAATCAGAGTTAGCCGTCACTTCCCTCTCTTTTTCAAAGAGCCAATCGTCTAAGTGACGGGAGTATATACACGTCACCTTCTATGCTATTGCCCTTCTCTCAGATCTATGCCGTATGCTGCTGTCATTCCAGTCACTGTGCTTACCTTCGTCCATCTCTCCCCATCACCACCAATGTCCAGGCTCCAGAGGAACTCCCCAGGGGGACATCCTAATTCCTACGTCTATCCCGGATGTACTCCTGACTTCACGAATGGGAGGAGTTCCTCCATGGAGCTTACGCCAAAGTTTACATCTTGTTTCATATCATGAATAAACTTTTTCATTCGAGCATTCATCCTAGTCTCTCCTGATTGAACTGCTTTTATTTGTGAAAAAGGGACGTGTGGTTTCTCTGCTCGTTAAAGGGTTTTAAGTCGAGTCTCTCGGTGTTAATATAAAAATGTATTATATTGCTCTCTTTGTGATCTGTCTTTCCCACCACTTAGGGGGAGTCAGGGATGAAGTTTGGAATAGTCATTTGGTGTTAATTTGAGGATACATCATAATGCTGTCCTTGTTGTGCCTGAGTCTTTCCCACCATAGGGGATTAAGTGATGAAGTGTGGTATATTTAGGGAACACCCAATAATTGAAGGCTTAATGATGTTCTTTAGGCTGCTGATTCGAGGAGGATGCTGGGAAGTTTGCTTTCTATTTGTCACTGAAGAAGCCGGGGGTGAAGAAGAGCTGGAGGAGAAGATCGTTCTTCATGAGCTAAGAGATGTACCACACGCCTTTCCTGTGCTGATGGGTCTTAACATAGACTATCCCAAGGGACTTAAGTATACTTGGGATAGTGCAGCTTGTTCCTGTCAGTGAGAGAAAATACTTTTTGAAGATAGGTTAGACAAATGTTATCTATCTTGAATTTGTTCATTATAGAAATGCTGCTATTCAAAGCGAAGTTTCTCCAACTGAACAGCACTTCAAACTGCAACTGATAAGATTTTTGAATTTTCTAATTAAGCTTTTACTTTTTGAAATGTATGTATAGTAGTCTGACTGTTTTGCCTACAGTTTGAATTTTGTAGTGTTGTATTTGTATGTTAAGCACCATACTTTGAAAAAATATTTTTTCAGAGGGTTACTCAGTATTATGACACATATGAATGATTTAAAAAAAAACTGCTATGCTATGTTAGGCAGCCAAACAGCATATATTGTCCAAATTTTGAATTGTTGAGGTCAAAATAAATGGTATTTTTGAAAGTTATTTCTTGTTTATGAATGCATTCCACTCAGTCCTTTTAGAAAATCAGTGATTTAGTTGATTCGGCAAATAAAATGTCAGTGCTCAGGAAGAAAATGTATTTCCAGTGTCCAAAATATATTTCCAATTAATGTCACCTACTTGTACAACTACATTTTGGGCAATTCTTACACATTTGGAAAATATATCTAAACATACTCTGAAGTAGAATATATGTGAAATGTATTTATTGCAGTAAGGGAAACTTCTGAAAAAATCTTAAAAGGACATAAGTATATAAAATTTAAAAAAAAGTTTGAGTAATAAAGCAGGCTAGAGGTCTTCTACAGGATCAAATTCCTAAATCAAAGTCACTTCTTTTTTGTCATTTTTTTTTATTTTTGCTCTTGGTAAAGTTCAGTCATTGGAAATAGTTATACAGTAGTTCATTTCTAAACACAGAGAACATGGGCTTGTTTTTCATATACTTTCAGTTGTGAGTAAAGTAATGATGGAAGAAGTAACACAGATTCCTCAAGTAAAAGTAATAAATAAATAACTCTTGTAAAATTCGAAGTGTCATTTAGAAATTACACAAGGATTTGCTTTTAAATGTACGTAAAGTATCAAAGGTAAAAGTACTTATCTGAGCTGAGACACTTCTAGGGATACTGAAATATTGAATGTGGATGGTATCATCTGTGTGTGATCTAATGAATCAAGGTAATCATGGGTGAGCAGTTCTTCATTACTCCAAAGATGTTTGATTGATAAAGGCCCTGATTTCTTATTCCAGGTCTAATCACATAGAGCAAAATTTCACTTGTGAGCTAAAGAGTGACTTTTTGACTTTATGACTTCAGAACTGAAAAAACATGTTGCTTTTTTCAAACATACCCATAGAGGCAAATGCAGTGGGGAAAAACTCCAAAATTCAACACTTTGAAAAGTAGGGATACAGAAAAATAAGCTTGTCACTAGCTAACTTTGCTGCTAAATTCAAGCAGTCGTAGTTGTGTAGTTGTAGATTGCTAGTTAATTTGATAACTGTTAAGTCTGTCTGAACGCAGGTTTTATGAACACTGAATGCACAAAATATTAGGGACATCTTCCTGATATTGACTTGCAGACCCTTTTGCACAAACCACATCTCAGTTGTGTCAAAACCTAAAAATACTTCTCCAAGTTGTCTGCATCTCTTTGCATCTCCTCCTTTGTGGTTGGTATAGATTTAATGAGGGAAATCAATAAAGCATAGAGGCTTTTACCTGGATTCACCTCATCAGGGTACTTCATGTACACTAATATTTTGTAGGCTGCATTCAGTGTATATGCCAATCTTCCGGGTAGAGTTTCCCAACTTCAAAATGGCATGGGAATATGGTCAACTGCCGACTGTAATCTGATGGACTATCCAGTGGTGGGTAGAGTACTGAAAATCTATACTCAAGTTAAAGTACAATTACTCCCATAAAAAATGACTCAAGTAAAAGTGAAAATTACCATTTGAGAAACGTACTCAAGTAAAACTAAAAAAAAGTACCTGGTTAATAAATTACTCAAAGTACAAGTTACTTTCCATTTTAATGTTTTTTAGGGTGTGTGGGCCAGTGCAAAATAATGAAAAAACAGCACTTGTTGATAAAACTTTCTTAGCCCTATATAAAACAGAATATAAGTCTGTTTAACTCTAGTATTTACAGATATAATCAAAGTAACCAAACCTATTACAGCCCTAAAATGCAGTAGATACCGAATACAATACATTTAATTAAACCTCAGATTTTCTGTTCTGTAGTATTACTCCCTGTACCAAGACCTCAGTCAATCAACTAGAGAATGAAAACTTCTCTCCATTCACATTTTTCATGTGGGGATACCCATTTGCTGGAAGCTACCTCTTGTTCTGGGTTTTGCTCCGTCATCATCGCATCATGGTCAAAAGACAGGTGGTGCTTATTTTTCTTCCAGGCAGCTGGCAACTTGGCATCTGCTGTAGAGGAACTCCTCACGCTCTCCCCCCCTACACTCGATCCCCGCATTTAGAGCAGACTAGTTGTAACACAGGTATAAATGGCAAAAGTAGTGAAGTAAAAAGTAGATTACTGGCTCAAAAATATACTCAAGTAAAGAGTAGAAATACAGTTTAAAAAAAGGAACTAAAAGTACTCCAAAAGTTACTACCCACCCCTGGGACAAACTAATCAAACTACTGCATAGTAATAATGGGGAGTAATCCAGTTCAGTAATTATGGCAATGCAGTGCACTTTGATGTTTATATACTAGGCTACCTGCAGTCCAGTCCAAGTTCATATAAGTGAAGACTTATCAATAAACCTACCCAAATAGATATTTTGCCTCCTAAAATGTACACCTACATTTAAAATCACACATCTAAAAAAACATCACACATCTAAAAAAAAACATTAAAAAAAAAAGGCAAGTTTCCAATTCAATTTCATGCACAGTATTTAAAGGCAGTCCATGGCCTGATTTTTGACCACACTTACAAGGGCAAAGAATGATGAGAAACCTGTGCAGAAGGACCAGCTACTTATTATTCATGAACTCTTTCAGCTAATGAGCACTGATTATACACAATGCTAGCATGGACATGTACATGTACATGTACATGGATTCCAAGGAAAAAAACACAAAATCATCTTGCCATACATTGACATTGATGATGATGATTTCCAGGCAAACAATTCTGTAATGATATGTTAGAGTTGATATTATATTTATTGTTTTTCACAACATTATGATAAAAGACAACATAAATAATGGCAAGTACTGGAGTAATGAATGAGAAATGTCATTGCATTGGATTGCATTTAAACAAAATCTAAATCCAGCTAGTGAAGGAGAGCAGCACTAACACACTCTTCTGTCCGACTTCCTCTCCACCTCTCATTCCCACCATACAGCATCATTACTTTCCTCCTCTCCTCCATCCTCTCATCCATCTCTCTACTCTCTGTTTATCCTCTCTTCAACAAACACAGCTGAGGGTTTTCCACAGCATCTCAACTCTCATCTTTTTATGTTAGCGTTCCATTGAGGTTACTGTCTTGTTGCCATGTTGGTGTCTTTCATTTCTTTTGTGAAGCACTTTGTAACCCTGGTTATGTAATACGGATTTAATTTATGTACTTCTCCTCTCACCCCCCTCCTCTATCTCCTTTCTCCTCCTCTCCTACCTCTCTGATTATCTCTTCTCCTCCCTCAACCTGCAATTCTCCTTAGTCGTATCCAGCGGAGAGTGTGTGTGTGTGTTCGCATAGCTAGCTAACATCAGCCATGGAAGAAGTGAAACAAAAAATAGCAAAGGGAGAGCTTCTAAAAATTCCAAATGAGTTTTGGAAGTCTAAAATGTGATCTGAATTTAATCTGCAAGTAATTTGATCACAAAAATCAACATGTAATCCAAAAGTAATCTGAATATAAAAATTTCCCTAACTGTAATAAGAAAGCAATCTGATTACAAAGATGTAATGTAAATGTAATCAAAAAGTAATCTGATTATAAAAATGTACCTAATTGTAATAAGAGAGCAATCGGATTACAAAGATGTAATGTAAATGTAATCAAAAAGTAATCTGATTATAAAAATGTACCTAATTGTAATAAGAAAACAATGTGATTACAAAGATGTAATGTAAATGTAATCAAAAAGTAATCTGATTATAAAGATGTACCTAATTGTAATAAGAAAGCAATCCGATTACAAAGATGTAATGTAAATGTAATCAAAAAGTAATCTGATTATAAAAATGTACCTAATTGTAATACGAAAGCAATGTGATTACAAAGACGTAATGTAAAAAGTACTCTTGCAACCAAAATGTAATCTAGATAATAATATCACTATTATTATTATGTGACATTTTATTTCTCCCAACAGGCAAATTGTCTTTTCTCTTGCTTGGTCCATGGTCGGTTATGTGTGTGTAAGTGTGAGGTTTTGTTCTGATGACACACACATGCCAGGTAAAGGAACCAGTTCTAGGAACAAAAACAAAAAGCAAAAAAGAGCAGTACTTTTGGAGGATGTGAAACTCTGTCATGTCAAGGCCCACAGATCCGACCTATAATTTCATGACTGAACTATCTATCATTAACAGTTAAATAGCAGTGTCAGTATACATTTTGAATAGACTGAATCGCAAATTAATTGAGCACAACCCTAAATCAAATATCTCATCTTTGTCAGCTGTGGGTTCTACAACCGAACATGATCAAATATTTCAGGCTGACATTTGCATGCTTTTGTTGCTAATTTACAATTAAAGGTCATTCCAAACGGTTGCACCTTGTTGTGCACACACAATAGCCCATACAGTCACCTGTGGTCAGGGAGGAACCTCCATCATATCAGGGTAATAATATCACTATTATTATTATGTGACATTTTATTTCTCCCAACAGGCAAATTGTCTTTTCTCTTGCTTCCCTCCACAGGGAGGTCAGAGGTCAGGATCATTCTGATTGACGCAGCATTGTTTAAACCATTCTGATTGGCCACATCGTTATTTAGAGCATTCCAATAGGACGATGAAGTCATCTGAAGGACTTTGCTTGGCTTCTAAGGTTAACACGGCCGAGTGCGATTGGCTGCTGAGGTATCTAGAGGGTTGGGACTGACTGGTGTGGTTTCTTGGGTCTGGCGTAGGGACAAGTTGGACCGGAGCAGTGGAAAAATAACTGGTCTATTTATAAAGGCCCATTTAACAGAAGAGGGTCATCCTTTGTCACTCACAGAAACACAAACAGATAGGCTGTCCTGGTGCTACCATGTACTCACAGTATCACAAGTTAGAGTCTGGTTAACTAGCTGTTTTATACGTCTGTCTTTCCTGTCTCTTTCCCCTGTATACTGTCTTATAAAACAGAAATGTCATAAATCTTACCGAAAAATCTAATGTCCTAGTCTTTATAGAATAGAATAGAACTCTTTTGTTCAAGATGAATACATTAATTTCCATTCCTACCTGGTGTACACATTGAAAAGATAAGTATTATGTCGGTACCCACTGAGTCAATTGCAGTACCCTAATTATAAAGTTTTCAAGTTTCTTTCACATTCTAGCGCTGTGATGTTCGTTAATGTTTCTGACAGTTGCTGCATTACTAACGCTATAGTGTGATAGCTGAACACATATGCTGAATGTACAAACCATTAGGGACACTCACTCGTTTCATGAAGTCCACTGATGAGGTGAATCAGGTAGCCACTGTCCCTTACTGATTTCCCTTATTAAATCACAAAGGAGGAGATGTAGATAAACAGAAGAGGACGAGTCAGAGAAGGATTTTTATGCTTTGAGACGATTCAGATGTGAATATGAGGAGGATGTCTCTAATGTATTGTATATTCACTGAATCTAAATGTAAATTCCTCCTGTGAGAGTATATTCTTCAGTTGATGAGTATTTACGGTCGTTGATTTGGGGAACTAAATATTTTTTACTATGGTTTATGCAGCTTACTCACATGCTCATATGTTCATTTTAGCTGATAGTTGAACATATAGGCTGATATCTTATTGCAGCATTACAACAACTACAACTACAACTAACAGTTGAAGAGTTTTGTGTTTGTATGATGGCTACCACTTTCTGTAATGGTAAGCATCCCTATGGCTCCTTACATACTAATGCTGCACATACTGTATGGTAATGTTATGGTGCCACCATGTGGACAAATGCAGTTAAGAGCATCACTGTATTGTGGATATGGTCATGTTTCTACGTATTGTCAATGACTGCATAATGCAATGTAATGCATGTAATATAATGACTCCCCAGATACATAAGCAAAGATTATATCCACCATCTATC
Organism: Centroberyx affinis; assembly: GCF_046629955.1. Lineage (NCBI taxonomy): Eukaryota > Metazoa > Chordata > Actinopteri > Beryciformes > Berycidae > Centroberyx > Centroberyx affinis. The sequence continues at coordinate 422,559 of NW_027278986.1, read as the reverse complement.
TGGCTTGGGAACAGTGGAAGAGAGGATGAACCCACCTTCATTAGATTTTAAAATTCACAGGCAGGTGTGACTACACTCAAGCCTGTGTACCTACTCTATAAACAAATTCTAAAAGTACTAGATAAAAAGCCAAGGGATTATCATCACTGTAACATCCTGAAAAAATAGAATTTCCTCAATTTTGATAACTTCTTATTTTACTCTGATACATGCCTGATGTTTAAAATTATTCATAATCTTGCACCCCCTCCTCTTAGAGGATGCCTGGCCTATCCTGGCAGTGGCAGTGCCGGTAGGACTAGAGCATGTTCTAGGGGTGACTGGGCACCGCAGTTCAGAATGACAGCCTTTGGTCAATCTGCCTTCTCAGTTAAAGTAGTGGGGAAGTGGAATTCCATACCCACAAACATTAGAAACTCAGGAAGCTTTGCAGTGTTTAAAACCAACCTCAAGCTTTGGCTAAAGTCAACACAAATGTGTCACCACCAATGATTGCTTTGTAAATATTGTATTTATCATACTGATTGTATCTATCTCACACTGTTGGACTTTTATGTATTGCGTTGCTTTATGTAGTGTAGTGTTTGTTGTTCTGTGGTTGTTTTTTGGTCTACCTGCCCAGGGACAACAGATGTAACTAGCTACCAGCTAACTCTGGTGCAATTCATTTTAATTGTGTGCTGTCCCTGCAAAAATAAACAATAAAATAAATAAAAATAAAATATATTTTTCCATTGTCAGCAATTTTATATAATTTCTTGGCATCTGTGCAACACACCATAAAAGTCCCTTTCAAACGAGAAAAATCTAAATATAATTTTAAATTAGATTTGGAAATTAGAAATTATTTTCTTGTGTCTCTTTCACTCCTTGAGCTGAATAAGCCTTTTTTGTTGGGATTGTCCGTTGAGCCCCTCCCAACACTCTCCATTCCCCTACCCCAAAACTAAACACTATAGGCTTGTTTGAAATTATTTTCAGCTTCAAAAGACGGCAGTAGCTGCAACCCCCGACCCCCCAACCCCCATTTGCAGGTTTAAAGCAAGAAGTGTCACAAAATTTGTGAGGCTGTAATCATGAGTTGTGGTTGCACTGAAAAATGAACTTCAAAGAACACGGGGGCGTGAATATTTTCTGTGAGTGAAAATTTCAACATACAAGTTCTCACTTATTCTACAAGTTCTCACATCGAGACACACATACACACAAACAAATGAAAAGACACTACAAACAGTACATTTTGTGTTGCAGGATATAAAGACGGCAATCACTTGGCCAAGCGTGTTTTTTCTATGCAAAATGGCATTTCCTTATGAGATTTACAAGCTGCATGAACATCTGTATGTGTGTGTAAGTGTGAGGTTTTGTTCTGATGACACACACATGCCGGGTAAAGGAACCAGTTCTAGGAACAAAAACAAAAAGCAAAAAAGAGCAGTACTTTTGGAGGATGTGAAACTTAATCGAGGAGTAAAGTGATGTCTAACCCTGCAGCGTTTGGAAAGGCACGAAATTACAATTTAAGACAGCAATGTCTCAGAGAACAGCATTAGAATAGAAACCTCAAAAAACACATCAACACCACACAAAATTGACAAATGCATTTCTATCAAACTCTAATAAGCACTGAATTGGTTAAACTCTAGAAAAGCACCAAAAAACTCACAAGACAGTTATTCCACCTATGGAAATACTGACATCAGCTATTTTTTGACAGATTATTGAATGAACTATGTACAATGAACGACCAATTGCCAAGCCTTTCAGTCAGCCATTCAATGATAAGGATAGTCTCTTAACATGTTCACAAACACATTATCTAATCAGGGTGCATCACAATTCACTTTCAATTCAACCAATTCAGGAAGTGAATTTCTTTCAGAATTCTAACATTTGGAAACTGCCCACAGATCCGACCTATAATTTCAGACTGAACTATCTATCATTAACAGTTAAATAGCAGTGTCAGTATACATTTTGAATAGACTGAATCGCAAATTAATTGAGCACAACCCTAAATCAAATATCTCATCTTTGTCAGCTGTGGGTTCTACAACCGAACATGATCAAATATTTCAGGCCGACATTTGCATGCTTTTGTTGCTAATTTACAATTAAAGGTCATTCCAAACGGTTGCACCTTGTTGTGCACACACAATAGCCCATACAGTCACCTGTGGTCAGGGAGGAACCTCCATCATATCAGGGGTGGATGACATTGACTGGCCGATATCTGATTTTTAATAAAAGGCCATTAAGTTTGCATGGTTTTGATTTAGAATTTGAATCATTTGCATTGAATTTTGAAAAAAAGTGAGAACAGAGAGCTACAGCCACGGAAGATATCAATCTCCAGCCTCTTGTACTGGTCATGTGACTCAAGCAGAGGCAACTAGTAGGTAGCCTATGATTTATGTACTCACATTTCCATTGACTAGAAACCATTTCAACCAGCCATTTCTAATCAAAGTGTTGATGGATTCCAAGTCGGAGACTGGGGTAATTTCATAATTCTAAATCAAGTATCATTAAAGTTGTGTTGTGCCTAATGGCCGATAATCTTCTTTTCCCACATATTGTGTCTTCTGCAAGGGTAGATGTGTCCTTTGGTCTACTCTTCGTGTCTAGCCTTGATTTAGTTGTATAGTCGTGTTCAGGAATGTGTGCGTGTCAGTGCACATCCCATCAGCACCGCATCTGTGGAACAAACTGAAACAGAAAGGGAGTTGACTACAATTGACTGAGGATCAACAGAGAAGAAAGAAGTGGCTTCAAGCTGCCACACCTGCATTCTGAGCTCTCTCATGATTGGTGTTAGTCAAGAATCTCCTTTGAGACTTGAAGCAGATGGCACACTTCAAACATGCTGGTATGTTTTCTTTACACACAATCAGATTTAGTTGCTCGTGTAACTCTCTGGTTGAAGATGTGTCAATCAGTGAAATCACCTGGTCTGTTGTTTGGTTGGAATGAAAACCTGCAGATCCTTGGCTCTCCATGGCGCATGGATTGACATAACTGCTCTATATAGCTGCCCATTTGGTCCAGCAGGTCTTTGTCGTCTTCTACAATTTATTTTTGGGCACATGAAAGAAAGTCTCTGTTGATCAGAGCAGTGAAGTTGTCTTTTGTGGTGACACGTGTTTCTGTTTGCAGGGTTTTCAAACAGATCAGATCAACAAATCAGTGTTAAAATTTTAAAAACATTTTACAGGATTACAAAGAACGAAAGTAACGTATAGTAACCCACCTAGCTGCCTCATAATAAACAGACATCAAGCTTGTCTGTGATCTTATTATCTCAAACCACAACGTTCACTGATTCTGAAAGTTGGCAGGCTATAAATTAGTCTACTTGTCATTTATTAAGCATATTTCCCCACCATAATTTCTTTGTGCAGTCAACCACTTTTTAGGCTGACATAAGCCTAAATATAAGATACATTAATAGTCTACATCACAGTAACTAACAACAAACTGATGTAAGCTATATTAGGATAACCCTCTTATGAGGGGGAAGCATAAATGAATGCATTAATGAAAATATAATTGCTTTGTGTTCATATTAGTGGTTGTCTGCCTCGTAATAGTTTATCCTCCTTTTTATTTACCACTACTAATGTTAAGCAGTATGAACCATAGATAGGGGGGCCTCTTAGTTGGATCACTTCCTTTTTAAACCACAGACACACACACACACACACACACACATAGGTGCAAAGTGACACATACACACACAGGAAAAGAACTAAGTGCATTCATACAGGAAATAACCCTGATAATGGAAAGCGCCTGTTGTTCTCAGTTGAAGATGAAGTCGACGGTGATGATGAGGAAGATGGCTGCTGTCTCTACCAACACACTCCTTCTGCTCTGCTGCTGCTTCGTCACCTCCACAGGTACAACCAGCCATTTGTTATTAAGGGTGGAAATAGGGAATTACAGTTCTCCAAATTGCAATTAGGTTTTTTTTTTTTATTTTATTTTCTTTGGCCAGTAAAAGTGTGTTTTGACTGAAGTATTGTAGGCCTACTTCACCACATTTCTAACCATTGCAGAGTTTAAATCATCACCTCACAAATTGGCCACTTTTAATGACTTGATTCCTGCTTTACTTAGTATGATTTTTCTTTCACTTTAAAGAATCGAGTTTGGACTCTCTGTCCGCTTGTCCTCGTTTTGTATTTCATGGGAAGGATCATGTGTAGCAACGTCTGTTCTTCAAAGTAACTTTTACTCTGAGTATATTTTAAAATGGCTTCTTTGGCACTCTTTTCACCCTTGATTGTCAGCTGAACTGACTCATCTTAATACAATGGGGTTTTTTTTTACCCCAGATATTTTGTCTGTTGTCCTGTGAACCAGGAGATTTACACAATATAACCATACTAGTCTTTTGGCATGTGGGGACTGTAGGGTTCGACAACTATGAGTGAACTGTAGCTGCTGATAGCCACCATTTTGCGTCGATATTCAACATCTTTAAATTTGACAATTTTCATGACAAAAAAAAAACAAAAAAAAACTGAATATTCAGTTTCTTTCAGAATTGTATTCTTGTCAGGGTGGAAAAGCCTCTGAAACAGTATTTATACCATAGCACACAAAAATTCTGATAGTAATAAAAATACATGTGTGAAATCTGATCGAAATGTCTTATTCGAATCAATCAGGTTAAGGCTTCCCCACAGACAACCGGTGAAAGAGAGAACAGGCCTTAGATAATTGCCGGGTGAAGTTGATAGTAATTGTTGGTAGAAATGTTCGTCCTTTCCGATATGTGTCTATTTTTAGGGTATTTTGAGTAAATTGGAACAAAATCATGTTTTTTTTTTTTTTTTTTTTTTTTTTTTACAAAAATACAGCAAATCGGAAGAAGAAATGGCCAAGTAACTTTTTATGCGGCCGAAATTTGCTCTATTGAGTTGGCTTACATTACAGTAATAATGTGTCTTTATGAAGCACTTTTTCAAAAATAGGTCACAAATTGCTATTAGATGGCAAACCAAAACCAAAAGCAGTTGACCCACCCACAAAACTATAAAAAGAACTAACAATATAATTAGTAACAAAAGTGGTAATGACAAAATGAATAATAGGGAAGAATGAATACATGAATACAAAATTAATAGAATGAACCCAAAAAAATACATAACAAATACTGCAAAAATAAACTATATAAAATAACAATTTTAAAAATACCTAATTGAAACAGATATCATGTACACAGTAAGAGACAACAGCTTTTAGAGGATATGCACAATACAAAACATGTAGATAATCATTTCAATATAGACTGAATTCTGACAAAGTGCAAATATTAGAGTAGTAGAGTATTTTTTCCTGCTTTGCTGCGTATAGATTGTTTTTCCTCTCAGTCTATCCTACCAAGTGTAAAAATTGCAATAATGTTTTTAATGATATGTAACATAAAAATGAAATGAGGTATCATATGATCATATCATCATATTTTTCTGGATAACCTGGACAAATTACAAAATAATTAAATTGTAATTTTTTTTTTATCTATGCAATCACCGATATTATAATGACAAAAACTCAAAGCATAGTTTATTATTACCTATTACTATTACTGTTACATATTTATAAAAATGCATAGATATGCCTAACTAAATAAAATGAGCAAACATCAAACAAAAGCTGTTTTTAAGTGTCGCAGATAAAGAGTTAAAGGACTTTTTACTGCCAATGACTTAAATGTCAGAGTTGTTTTCCTGTTGATTTCCTGTACAAGGTGAAGCAAAGTCTTTCATCTATAAAAAAAAAAGGTGACATGAAGGCATGTTGTAACTATTTTAAGCCTCCAGAGATTCTTCTTTTACTTCCTGGAACTAAATTGTTGTAAACTAAGTAAAATGTATTTAAGTTTCATTCTAAAATATGATATTCACAGTTTGAAAAAACACAATTGCAGAAAATAACCACCTCTATAGGTGTTATTGCTATATTCTATTGGGAAACATTGGGAACTTATGGCACGGCACACTTTCTAGATAGATAGTTTGTTCATGTGTTCAGACCTAACACCATAAGCTACGTGACAGTCAATAGACAAACTCTGTTTTTCCACTTTGATGGATTTAACCATTTACCATTTCCTGCAGTTAGTTTCACCAATAATGAAACTCAGTCAGCGTTACATTCTCTGATTAGAAATTTTGTATTAGGTATGTACTGGGAAATACACTTTTCCTATACCCCATGAATACATATAAATAAAATTGACTTTTCTTTGTTTCACTTGATTTTTATGTTTACACTTATATATATATATATATTCCTTTTTTCAGTTGTAAACAGTAAATTAGTGACAAACAAAAGAAATCTAATCTTTGTCTTAAAGTTTTGACCTTAAACAAAGTCAGCAGTGTTTAGCAGTGTGTTGTGTCATTTCTCAGCAACCTGTGGTTTTAACAGTGAAACTCGATTGGACAGCAGGATGAACGCAACCTCAACACAACCTTGCGAAATAATTTTTGTCAGAGGGCTGCTCATTGTTTCTATTTGTTACTTCTATGAGCTCGAATACCACAGATCATTGTCTATGACAGTGGGAAAGGAATTGTACAGCACACTGGTGCAACAGGGTGTATTCACATAAAATGTGAAGAAATGACAGAAATAGATTTGCCCAAACAGTTTAATACCTAAAAATAAACCAGTCAAACTTGTTAGTCCACTTTTGACACTTTCAGTGACTGTTGACTAACAATATTTGTCTCATCAGACAAGTAATGTGTATTCAACCAACATCTAGTAGACTATAAGGGGCATCTCAAGTGCTAATCAACAGACTAGAGTATCAGCAAGGAAGAAACACATTCCTACATGTCGAATTGCTTCATGAATCAAGTGCTTTACCATCCTATAACCTTATAATCAGTCTCGCACACAGGAATTATCTCTCCTGAATGGTATCCCTCCACTATGTTCTCTTCTATCAATAAATGATGTTCTAAAATATTTGACCAAAAGTCAATTGAAAATCACAGTAGTGGGATCTGTTGAATATGTTCACCAACGTGTTAAATGTCAGTTTTCAGACTATTTTCATGGCCTCATTCAAATGAATGGGAAGTAAAAACCTGAATGCTACAAACTCGTTTAGCTGCATCTGATCTTGGTGAGTAGTTTATATTCTGGTTTTCATGGCAGTCAAGAGCCAAATAACCCCCATGTTAAAACTATGTGGAATATTGCTTTAATCCTAACCCATTTATTATTGTGCCTAAACTTAACCATAACCTTAACCAATGTTGTTGACAGCCGACCAACAGGCTATTCATAGCAATTTGGCCAGCATGGTTAATTATGAAGCAAGCTCAGTGGGTTAGCAAGCTAACTTTGGGCTTAACCCTGGCTTTTCAGTCACACAAAGGCATCTCACTTTTAATGGGGTCACCATCACATATCACGATGCTGCACAGCTAACCTGGGGCCAGTTGCATAAAGCTAGTTTAACTTTAGTTTAACTGACTGTCTGTTCCTTAAATATTACAACTGACTTATTTTGAGGTAGGAAAGTTAGCCGCCTTCCCCCCTGGCTAATCTTGAGTTAAGAACTTTGTTGTTATGTTATATTGAGTCAGCCTAACTGTCAGAGTGGGACGTTTAAATACTGAAGCTGTTTCATAAAAGATGGCAAATCTTTGTTTTTGGAAAGAACCTTAAGAAGGGAGCGAGTGTTTAGTGACAGAAACAAGCCATTAGAGATCAAAAACAATCAAGTTTAATCGGGTTTAAAGTCAACTTTATAGGATAGATAAATAATAGATTTAGATTTATAAATAACAATAAATAGATTAAGATAAGTAAGTCAATACATTGGGACAAAAGGAAGGCCATGAGAGGAAGAATTCTAGAATTCTTTCTTCTACTGTAGTGGGTTATAGAGGGTTTGGCTTGGCCCTGGTCAGATACCTTTTCCCCAGTGCTGTGAATCTTTCTGTAAGTGTCAGCAGACCAGAGAGTCAGTGTATGTAGAGGGAACTTGTGTATGATGGAAGTCTATAAGACATTTCGATGGTGAGATTTTGCAGATTTTGGTGATATGGTCGAATGCATGACTGGTAGACCTGGATCGTGGGTTCGTACCTCTCTTCCTCTCTCAGCACTTTAAGATGGTTTACTCTTCCTGTTGCTTCTTTTTCAGTGCTTGCTACATGAGTGCTCCGCTGCATATTTCCATGAAAGGTCACTCCTAGGAATTTTACCGTGGGGGTTGTGTGTAGAATCTGCCCAAATCATTTCGCCGTTGCTTGTTTTTCTTTTCATGGGTGTCTGGAAAAAATCACGCACTAGGTTTTCGACGGGTTAAGTTTATCACTCCACTAATTTTCAATTTCTGCCATGTCTACATTGGTTGTCAGGAATGACGCATGTGACGCAATAGTGAGGTGTTTTAATGTCGCCTTCTTTACATGCCTTCCAGCTTTGTCTGCACTGTGACATCGCCCCAAAGAGAGAGTAGACAAGAGACCTCCTTGTTGGTCTAGGCACTTAATTATTCCTTAGGATAACTATTATAATCAGAGCATGATATAGTAAACACAACTGACCTGGTAGTGATTAAGTGTCTTGCTCAATGACACTTCAGCAGAGTGGAGGTTTGAGCCCAGGTCATCTGGTGGAAGGACAGTCTCTTAATTTAGCCAGATTGTTGAATAGAGTCCTTTCACTAGGGTTTGACCAATATGGGTTTTTGAAGGTATATTTAAATTTGAAAAAATAACAGTTATTTAGTCTTCCTCACAAAATTCACCCCTTGTCAGGATGGGAAATTCCCTGAAATAGTATTTAAGCTGTGTTCAGCAGGCAAATCCAATTTGTTTTTCAAATTTGATCTCTAAGGCTGACTGCCCACATTGTCATTTACAAGTGACCAGATCAGATCTGTGTGTTTAGACAGTAGTGTGTCATTTGCTGTCGTCATGACATTGGTTGCCATAGTAATGGTGCAGGCCGGGCGCACACAGACAGATGCTTTCTGTCTTTTCGGTTAAAGGAATAGTTCACTCAAAAATGAAAATTCTGTCATCATCTACTCACCCTCATGCCAAATGAAACACAGGTGAAATGTGTTAGTCCATATAACACACAGGGAGGTTGCCAGCACAACTTGGTAGCAGCCTTCTCCAAAACAACTGAAGTCAATGAGGACCTGTTCTTTAGAGTTCTAAAACAAAAACAGCCAAACAATTACACTGTGAATAGAAAGACCTATACACCATTATTTGTTGCAAATCAATCAGCTGTAGTTAAGATTTGCACTAAATAATGGTGTAAATATACTGTAGGTCTTTTTGGAACTCTGAAGAACTGGTCCCCACTGACTTCAGTTGTTTTGGAGAAGGCTGCTATGGAGTTGTGCCGGCAACCTCCCTGTGTGTTATATGGACAAACTTCACCTGTGTTTCAACTGGCATGAGGGGGAGGAGATGATGACAGAACTTTAATTTTTGGGTGAACTATTCCTTTAAACAACTCTGGGTGCAACAAGCTAGTAACACAGAAGTTCAGACATTGCCTATTCTGACTTTTTATGAGGCATTTTCTGGTGATGAGACATCAACAGTAGAGGAGAGTGGTATCTGCCATGTTGCTGAGGAGACAGGAAACCTCTTCATCTGTCCAAGCGCCGCTATTCTCTTGCTGGCTCTCCTCCATGTTTGTTCTCTGCTCTTGTCACAACCTGTGACATCAAATATGTGTTGTGTGTGTGTGAGTGGGGGGGGGGGTGAAGAAAAAAACACTTGAAATCTGATTTCAGTGGTCAAACTGAGTTATATTTTCCGAGGCTTCAGAGACATTTTCAGAGACATTTTCAGAGAGTCAGAGAGATTTCCGGAGACTTCAGACATTTCAAACCACCCAAGAATGTGGTTTAAATGTGGTTTGAAAAGAAAAAACATATCCACCTTGTATCGGAAATGCAAAAAAGTTCTGTCTGATCATAGCATTAAACTCTCCACTGAAACTGACACTAAATATGTAATCAGTCAAACTGCATCATATCCATCATATCAGACGTGGACCACACTGACTGGACCAGATCCGATTTTTAAGAAAAGGCCAATATTGGCTCCAAATATCAGTCTTACCCTACCTTTCACAGTCTTTTTTTAAAAACATGTTAAGTGGAGGTGTGGCGAGGACCCAAATGCAGGACAGCGAGGCAGGTGGTGATCAAACCCCAAGACTGGGTGTTTAATGTTGCAGGTTGCAGGTGACACAGGAAACCAAACACGAGGGCTCTTCACACATACACTGACACATGTAACAGAAAGCAATGATCCGACGAAGACTGACTAGAGAACAAGACTAATATACATATGGGGGGTGAAATGAGGCACAGCTGGGGCAGACAGGAAACATGGTACACGTAGAACTAAAATAACTAGACAGGGAAACATAATACACAAAGAAATACAAAACCTAGACAATGAACAAAGGCAGAAAGTCACAACCATGACACATCAGAGTAAGTTCTGTAATGTATTTGAATTAAATTCAGCAAATTTGCATGTGATTATTCAGGACAATCCTCACTAGAAGCCATTACACCCTAAAATAAATTTGATGCATGGTAAAATTGACTCCATTTCCTTTCTCTTTACTTGCCTTCCTTTCTCCTCCTCAGTCTCTCTGGATAGGTGTGACCACTATGCTCAGGCAGGCCAGGCCTTCAGTTTGCCTCTGAAATACAAAGCCTACAAGAATGCATCACATAGCCTGAAATGGCTGCACAAAGATTCAGTCATCGTCTATCAGAAACCAGGGAAGTTTTTCATAGGGAGTGAACGGCACATCGATCAGCATGGATCCCTGAAACTGACAAACCTGATGAAAGGCAGCAGAGAAACATACACCTCAGAGATTTACAACAGTGATGGGGCGCAAATCCATACGGACAACGTCCTTTTATGTGTGTTAGGTAAGTAACCAGGGATTGTGGGTACTTTTTTTTTTTTTACTTTTATCTATCCAGGTTTATGTCTGCCTAAAAAAAATATTAGGGTTTCTCTAATGTATTGTAATGTAATGTGATGTAATATGATGCAATGTCATTTAATTGATCAAATGAATCTACTCTAATCAGTATCACTTTGCATTGTTGTATCACAATGCTGATACTGGTTAGAGTAGATTAATTTGATCAATAAACAAACATTAGAAAATGAATTAATTCAATCAATAATCATGTCATTAATTATACGGTTGCCCCATGAAGTATTCAATCCACTACAGCTTTTCCACACTGTGTTTTCTATGTCATGATATTATTATAAGAATTATTACTGTGTGTTTATAATGCCTTATAAGAACCACTCTAATCTAAAATAATCTAATCTAATCTAATCAGACAAGGTCTCAAAGCCTGCAGTGACGCTCAGCTGTGTCAAATCCACTGTCTCCTTCAGCTGCAAGGTTGCTCAGGTGAGAACATATGAGAAATTTACTGAAACATATTAATCCATCATGCTTCAGCTGTTTCAGTTTTCCTTCTCTAAAACTAGACTTGCAGTATTGACCGCAAATATGTAAGATTGACTCTTTGCATTAAATGACGTTCATTGCATGGTCATAATAATCCCTTGAGAAAATGTCAGAATGTATCATAAAGCATTGTGTATCCGGTATGACAGTGTTATGAGGTTGTTAAAAGCTATATATTTACCTGATCATGACTCATGACACATCAAATGTGTTATGAGCTTTAATACCTTACAAGTAAACAGAAAGTAGAAACACAGTCAAACACATTTGTGTATTTTTAATGCATTTTGTATTGTTCATTTATTTACACTCTACACCAGTGGGGACATGAAAATTAAGAGAAAGATTAGTTTGGCCAGCAAGCCTGTTCACACTGCAGAGTCTGAAGCCATTGTGGAGCTCTGTTTTCTCCACAAACATATCCTTTTGTCTGTATTAAGCTGCCAAAATTAATTTCTGCAGCAAGCACCCCATGACTTTGATTCACGAAATTAATAATTAAAATGATAACTAATTTGTTTCTAGTGAGATTATGATTAGCATGTGCTTATGATGGCTTGCAATACCGTATGACCAAATAAATATGTAGTCAATTGATAAATATAAAACCTCACCAGCCTCACAACTGTGCCATACCATATTCATGATATGATATGATATTTATGATATGATATTTTCTGATATACAGTACTGTGCAAAAGTCTTAGGCATATGTAAAAAAAAAAAAACATAAAGCGAAGACGCTTTCAAAAATAATTAAATTAAGTTTCTAAATATCAAAAAATGTACACTAAAGAGCAGTCTACTGACACATTAATTCAGAAAACAAATAAATAAACAATAAACATCAAAATTCAAAAGACATAATTTATATAAAAAATCTAGGGTGCCTAAGACTTTTGCACAGTACTGGATATTCCCACTGTGAATATATAATTTCTTATGACCAACACTGTCACACAGTATCCTTCATGACAGATGCTACACATTGTAAAAAATCAGTTTTATTGGTGTCCTTACCCAGTATCTGACCCAGTATCGACAGATAGTTCTGTCTCGTGCACATGCTAACACTTTAGCATACAGGATGTTTAGCATACAGATTAGCATTATCCAAAGAATGACGATAAACTTTTAAGCAATCCAAAGCTCATATTCATCATTAGTGAAGTCCATCGAATCAACAGCACAAAAATGTTAACCATCTGGCTATCTTCGAAGTGTCACTGGAAGAAAGATCTTCTGCCATTGAAAGTGTATTCTTTTAGTTGAATTTTATTCTATTTAACCAATCACCCAAATAAGCCTGGCAGGTTTAGACACATCATTAAAATTAATTAATCATCCAGCCTTAGAGCTGCTACAAGTTCTCATTTTGTCACTTTTAGGATAATGCTAGTAGCCAACGATTACTTCACATACTGTATGCTAAAGCGTTAGCATGATCACTGGACAGGGTTACTGTATCTACTGGAGACACAGAGATGATTTAGGTGCCAATCCTCCTCTCATATTGGGTAAGGTTACCAGTGAGCCAAACCCCCAAAAAGCCGGTGTAGTCCTGTCCGCCTTGTTGTCTAGTGTGCAGTGGTTCTCAACCTTTTTCATATCAAGGACCCCTAATTTAGTCCACATTAGAGCCACGGACCCCCATTTGATGAGATTTTGTCCCTCGGACCCAAATCTGAGAATATTTTTATTGTCAGATATGATTTTGTCCAGAATTCCATGACTATCTGTACTGTAGGTAGAGAGATAACAGTGAAACTATGATCAAAATAGTCATTCTAAAATGACAAAATAATGAAGTTTAACAATTCATCAATTTGCTGGGGACCCCCTGGAATGCCCTCAAGGACCCCTGGTGGTCCCTGGACCCCATGTTGAGAACCACTGGTCTAGTGCACCTATCTAATCCATCCATCCATGATGTTTGTACCCGGCAGGCCCAAGATGTCACCTTTAAATGGATTCAGAATGGGAAGGTGGTGAAGGAGACCGAAAAGACTCTGACTCGGACTCTGAAACAACTGACAGCAGAAAGCAGCTTCATCTGCAACGTTTCCAACCCCGTCAGCCATGAGCTCAGCGAGCCTGTTAAATCAACCTGCGATAGTCAATCCAGTAAGTATTATACTAGGGTTAAACCCATATGTCAGTTTGTGCATATATGGTGTCAAGATTGGCCTTTTATTAAAAATGGGATCTGGTCCAGTCAGTGTGGCCCACATCTGATCTGATGGATATGATACAGTTTGACTGATTACATTCAGTATTGATTAGAATTGATCAATACTACACTGGTTGTCTATGGGAAGCCTTTACCCTGAATTGATTCTAATGAGACATTGAGACATAATGAGACATGATCAGATTCCACAAAAGTAGGCATAAATAAGTTATTATATTATCCTGGGTGTCAATGGAGAGTTTTAGTGTCCCATGATGGTGTAAAATGCTGTTTCAGAGGCTTTTACACCCTGAAAAGAATACAATTGTTGGGGGAAACACTGAATACCCGTGAATAATTTTCAGAATTTTTGGCATGTAAATGGTAAAATTTTAAGATATTAGAATATATAATAGAAACACAAAATATCTATCAGCTATCCACAGTTTCAGTGCAAAAATATCAGTTTCAGACCCTGAAAAACCCGTATCTGTCAAAGCCTATTATCAAAATAACAGTGAAAATAATTAAATCTCCTTCTCTCAGATCATGGCTCCAAGATCCCTGAGAAGTTATTTGGCTTTGACTTCTGGACCATGGTGGGCATCTTAGCCGGCGGAGGAGGTATGTTTGTTTATCAGATCTCTATTGCTGCCCTTTGTAGATCAAGGCACTAACACAGCCAGGGTTAGGGGTTGTGTTTCCACTCTGACCATCCATGCTGCAGATGTACAGTATATACTCATTTACTGTAAGCCTTTTCAGCTTAAACCATCCACAAAATACTGTATATCACATGTCTCTCTTCACAACATATGTGGTAAAGCTGAAATGCCGTGAAATTAATCTTAAAAACAATTACACTCAGTTCATGTTGAAATATACAGTGATTACAGTGTAAAAGTATTTCAAACATGTTGTTAAGCTTTGAGACATTTTTTAAATGTTATTATTGATGTGTGTCTGCCCTCATCAGGTCTTATTCTACTGCTGATTGTCATAACCATCATCTGCTGCAATCGGGCCAGACGCAAGAGACATAAACATCTGAAGGGTAAGAAACACAGACGAACTTGACACCCACTGGCAAAGTTAGGCTTTTACTAATACTACCACTTCTACCACTGCAGTACTCCTCCTAATTCTGCTACTATGAATACTAGAACTACCTCTGCTACTATTGTACTCAGAATCTGTGTGGATCAGAATTGGAATCACTTTAATAAACCTTGTCCAACAGGTGCACAAGGAATTCAACCTGGTTAATTGGTGCTTAGAAATTACAGGGCAGTAACATGAAAAAAAGGGGGACGCACTAGATGCAGGACAAAATGTAACAGGAAATATAATGCAAACAAGATGTACTGTGACAGTAAACTAAACATCAACACCCTGCAAGACAAGACATACTGTATGACAGTCAGTGGTGGAAGAAGTATTCAGATCTTTGACTTAAGTAAAAGTAGCAATACCACAGTGTAAAAATGCTTACTTACTTACAAGTAAAAGTCCTGCATTCAAAATCTTACTTAAGTCAAAGTACAAAAGTATTAGCATCAAAATGTACTTAAAGTAGCAAAAGTAAAAGTAGTCATTATGCAGAATGGCCCATTTCAGAATCATATATATCATGTTATTGGACTATAATTATTGATGCATTAATGTGTTCATCACTTTAATGTTGCAGCTGGTAAAGGTGGAGCTAATTTTTATTACTTTATATACTGCTGGGTAGCTTAACCTATAAAAATATATCATAATTTATTAGTTGATTTATAATTTGTATTAATAATGTAAATCTGCATAGTAACTAGTAACTAAAGCTGTCAAATAAATGTAGTGGAGTAAAGAGTACAATATTTCCCTCTGAAATGTAGTGGAGTAGAAGTATAAAGTAGCATGAAATGGAAATACTCAAGTTAAGTACAAGTACAAGTACCTCTAAATTGTACTTAAGCACAGTACTTGAGTAAATGCACTTAGTTACATTCCACCACTGATGACAGTCGACGAAACATTAACACACTACAAGATATACCGTATGACAGTAGTATCTGGTACTGTAGAAGTCCAGTGTACCATAGTTGGTAACAGTAGTGAGTGTCTGGCACTGCAATACTCTAGTGAACCATAGTTGGTAACAGTGTTGTCTGGTAGTGCAGTACTCCAATGTACTATAGTTGGTAACAGTAGTAATGGGGTAGCCTAGTGACCTAGGAGAACTAAGTGACAGATGTGCAAAATACAACTGGGTTGATGTGCAGATTTGCAGTGTTGAATCACTGTCAGTCTAGAGGATCTGAGGTCTGAAAGCAATGGTGCTCTGAGACTTTGAAGGCTTCAAACCTCTAGTTAAGAATAGCAGTCAAACATAACCCATAAGAGCTGCAGCATGACCACAACATCACCTATAAGCTGCAATCTATTTTGATCACAAAGCAGCACAGGCTTCTTATGGTGGCCGAGGCAACCTAAACCTTCAAAGAGCTGCATAGACGTGTTCTGAGATATTTTAAACTGCTATGGTATTTGTAGTTCTACAATAATATTTTGGAGTATAAATATTATATTACAGATTTAAATGGTTCTTCATCTGAAAGACTGACTGTCTGAACGACAAGGCAGTTTCATTACACATTTTGGCCAAAGGAACGAACAAAAAGACAATGCAGTAGGTCCTATCCATCCATCCATCCATTCTTACCCAACAGACGAGGAGGAGCTTCGTTTGAACTTTTCCCCTGAACAACAACAACAGCAACAACAGCATCGTCATCATCATCATCACCATCAGCAGCAGCCAGCCGGCCACACTGGTCCTCGCCAGCACCGGGCCAAACCGGCCCGCGACCCGGAGCATCCCAAGGGCTCAGACACCACCGGCACCCACCCCCGCCACCCCCGGCCCAGCCCCAGAACCCCTGGACAGGTAAGAGTTTAAATGCTTTATAGAGGCTTTGCATTGTCACAAATGTCCTGTCAACCACAGCTGGTGCCATCATTGAGGTCCACTGGAAAAATGGCTGTGCTCAAATTATGTCTATAACCAGAGATACCAAAAAAAGCTTGTTGTGTTGTGGGTGCAGATCAATTCATCAATGTCATGAGTAAGATAAGTGAGTAGTCTGATAATGAATCGTCATTGTGGCCAATTCTAGACAGTGATCAACCAAAAATTCACAATCAATAAATCATATTATATAAATACTGAATACAATCTATTATGAATAGAGTAACGCATCTAATGACAAGCAGATCAGAGTGGACTTTCCACCTGAGCAACCCTAAAGCCCCAATGTGCCAGCACAAAGTCAGCAAACTAATGACAGTGGCATCTATTTTACTCAAAGACACTAGCATCTCCCAATGTCTCAAACCAAGGCGGAAACAGAACTGGATTAAATTAAATAGCTGTGTCTTATGTGAAATGCACCTCTACAAGTAAGTAGCATCATCTCCGCCCAGATTTATCAAGATCATTATCTAAAAAATTATGACATAATTATCTCAGAATTCTGAAAAGATGTCATTCATTTGATAAAACCAGGCTGATTTGATTTCTGAACAACAGGACTGTGATAATTAGCTGACCAGATACCATGGCTACTAAACTAAACACAAAACTGAACGTGAAATTTCACCAAGGAGGGTTCGGCCCCACCTTATGTCTCACATTCATATATTTCCACACACTGAAACTTGGCAGCTGACCAGTACAACCACTGTCTTCTACACAGGCTTCTTGAAAACACACCAAAATGTCATAACAGCTGGAATGAAGTGTGTGTGTGCGTGTGTGTGTGTGTGTGTGTGTGTGTGTGTGTGTGTGTGTGTGTGTGAGAGAGATCAAGTTCCTTTAATTGTCATATGTGGGTGTTCTTAATAAAAGCATTGGAATGGGTCAGAGGCAACACTCTGCACTGGCGCCCTTGTATTTTTGAAAATACGGAATGAAACTCAGTCAACACATAAATGACCATCCATAGCCCTGATGTACAATTCTATGACTTTTCCATGACTTTCCATAACTTAGCCAGTGTTTCCATGACCTGAAAATGTTATCCCTTCTTGGTATGTTGGTGTTATTATTCTAAATGGGTGAAATTTAGTTGGAAAATACATCTTGATATATTCCTGTAAAGTGACCCATTTGTTAAATTCCCTGGTATTCCCTGACTTTCCCTGTCTGGAATACACCTCTCAGAATATTCCACAATATTCTTCCTATTCAAGTGAGGAAAAAGGAATTTTCACCACAGACAATTGCAGCCCTGGACTATCTACCTGCTGTCCAGGCTGCAGGTTGCCAGTGTGCTGTTTAATTGAGCTCACCTTCATTTTTCCCTTCGCTTCATTGCAGGGCTCAAGACCTGGTGATGAAGGTGGGGAAGAGCAGCCTCCTCCTCTTCCTCAGCCCAGGAAGAAAGCTCCCAAAACGCCGAGAGCGAGAAACAACGTCAACGCTTGATTTTACAAAAATGAGACGGATCCTCTGTCTTTTCCTGGTTTCACCTCCACCTCGTCCTCCCTTCTCCTTTAGTCTCCTCTACGCTATTCTTTCCTGTTTCCCTTCACTCCCCTCTTATGACAAATAGCTCCTAATGTATCAAGGTTTCTATACTACCGAAGAAGATTAAGTATTTTACCAGATGTTTTCTTCAACAGCCATATTTAGCCAGGAAACCACAAGACACTTCACTCCTCTCTACCTTGGTGTGTGAAAATGATGTGGTGAAAATCCTTTAATCAACTCTGTTCTTCATCGAGTAGTATATATTACGTAAGTAAAACTTAAACTGAATATTCGTATGTTCGCTAAAATTTGAATCTCTCATAGTCCTCATTGTATGCAATAAGTTTTGATGACGTCACTCGAGAAACTTCTCAGGAACTTGTCAGGAGAAACTTCTGGGATTTTCATCTATTGGCTAGTATGGACTGATAGTACTACTTGTATGGACCCTAATATAGCAATATATATTTAGCTAAATCTTCTTAGTTTTATAATCATAAGACAAAACATATCCTGGCATTGCAATGTGCAATAATCCTTAATTGTTTGCTAACAGTTCAGTTGCTAGTGTTAGCTAGGAAGCAAAGTAGCCTAATGTTACTGTATTCTCCATAGAAGAGATGAAGGGAGCTTGATAACAAATAAACATGTAATTAATTAATAAACTAACCATTAAATAGGCCTATATGTTATTGTCACAAAGGACTGTACAGAATCTGCACTTGTTTACTTTTATTTATCTAGGGCTGAGCATATCTGTGCCCTGTTACACACATACACTCCTGGGACTTTCAAGTTAAACTTTTCATTTTCGACCATTGCTGTTCAAAACATTCCCAACATTGTTGGGAGTGGAGCAAAAAAAGTTCAGTCAAACTCAAAATGTATGAAATGAGCAACATTTTAAATGTGAAATGCAGGAAATGCACAATATTTTAAATATCAAACAAGCAAACTATTTACTACATCACTGGTGGGGGACATAGACTTTTATGTTACCTATGATAACTTTAACTGTATGACCTGCTTTACCACTGAGTCCCCATTTATTGTCAATGCCGCCCCCTAGCAGCACAAAGTCAACATTACAGTGTGACTAACAAACTAGCGAACAAACGAACGAATGGACGGAGACCGATCCATAGTCCTCCCTTTGGTGGGGGACAACTAGGTTCATGATCCGCTATTCTAAAAACTGTGTGCATATAGCATATAGCATATAGCATATAGCGTGGCAACATACTGTATTTATTGTGGATATAATGTTGTTCACACAGGCTATCTGTATAATATTGAATTAATAGAATTTTAAAACATATTTTACTAGTTAATTTTATAAACTTTGAAAATTACAAAAAAAAAAAAAAAAAAAAAAACTTGTTTGGATGCTTTTTTGATGCTCACTGGCCAGCTGCCACTGTCTGTACAATAGTTCTACTTTTTAGGATGTAGAAACTTGTACCAGTCCTCTAAAATGCTCCTTTTTTCTATTTGTTTGTGTTCTGAATGGATGAATGAAAGAATTGTCTGTGTATATGAATAAAAAATTAGTTACTCAGGTTGGATCCAGGCATGGGGAATATTGCCTTTAGTTGCAAAATTATAGGCTATAGCTTTTGTTCTTTTTTTGGAGACCACAGAGGTTTCAATCTTTCTAGGGTTTGACTAAGATTGGCAAATGGAACAAAATGTAGCTCAAAGAAGTCTGTGTTATCTATAAGGAAGAAAATTATCATAAATGCTTTTCCGAATTGTTAGCATTTTTTTATTTTTTTTTACACCATGTAACACACCTGTGGCTGAGAAAAGCTGGTTGTGTTTCTAAATGTACAATTTGTCTGTCTCAACAGAATTGAATAGAAATGGTTAATCATTTCTGTACTCAACTGGGAACTGATGATTTCATCACTGATGGTTTGATTGATTTTGTGCTTAGATAACGTCAAACTGTGTCAAGTGTCAGGTCAGCTAACCAACTCTGTCACTTTGTCATATTGTAAACACATCTAGCTAACATATCTAGTAGAAACTTGCATAAGGAGTGTCCAGTAGTTGCATGTTAACAATAACATTAATTGCTTTGCTAAATTAGCCTGCCGGCTAGTTAGCTAGCTAACAAAGCTCCAAACAATTGTTAGTTCAGGTTAACTGAGCTGACTCTTCTCAAACTACTCAGTATCGGAAAAATGTGGGGAAAAAATCCTTCCTTAAGACTATTTACTTTTACTTTTACCTCTCTATTTGTAGCCTGTTTAGACTTTATTGGCATCAGCCAATTTTCCAGTGGATCTCCATGATGGAGCCAGATGTAGTGGGACTGTCTATTTTCACATAATTTTGCCAGAAGGCATAAGGGCATAAGGCCTGTGGGCCTTATGCCCTTATTCCTTCTGTCACACTAAGTGGTGTGTGTATGATCCATGTCTGTTCTCAAACTCAAACCTAATAGCAGACTCCAATTAGTAAAAGGTTACAGTTAACATTTTTTACTGTTACTGTTGTATGCCTATCACCACAAATTCACAATTATTTTACTTGAAAATACATTTTAAAAACTCCATTTACAATATCTGGCAACATACCTGGCAATACATGACTGAAGACCTTTTCTGAATCTTTAGGAGCTACTTTTCAATTCAGCATTAATCCAATCCACCAAGCAACTCTTATTTTAATGAAATCTCAATTTTTATATTTAGTTTTTATGGATTAGCCTTTATGTACACTCATTTGAAGAGCATCTCCTAAAGATTCGGAAAAGGTCTTGAGTCGTATTTTTACGGGTACATACCTTTGCCAATATGCAAGATACAAAACTGCCAGATTTTTGAATGGAGTTTAGCATGACAACGCATAAGGTATAAGTGTGGGTAGCCTTCATGTGTGAGAGGAAAACAGTGTTTCACCCTAACAACTGCAAGCTTAGATTTTCTTTACTTTGAAAACTTGAAAGGAAACCGTATACTGTTATAGAAACATATGATTGTCCATATCCTAGTTGTTCCAGCAAACTGTTACAGCAAAAGCTTCTATTCACATCTCAAAGTTTGATTTTTTATTTTTTTCTTCTTTTGTCTTGCTCTTACATCCTCTCCTGTCCTACAATGTTAAACATTTGATGACCACTGTATTATGTATGAATACAATATTAAAGACATTACAGGCAACATGTATGTAGTAGATGTTTGACCTGAGTTTGGACTTGTTTGTGTATCATCTATCCTCCAATGGCATTGTAAACTATAGTATAACATTTTGGTATAAAACCTATAAATCTTTAACCAGTAAAAACTAGATTCGTTTCTCATATTTTTTTTAACCGCATTATCTCAAGATCACAACTTAAATATCTTATTATCTCTAGATATCAAACTTTTTCTTGTGATCGTGATTTGATTAACCCATTATTATGAGATTTAAAAAATGGTTTCCTCCAGATCACAACTTAAGTAGGTGACTGATTTTGGTTAGGTCATGAACTGTTGTGATGATGTCACGATCAGAACTCAAGCTCACTCTCAGAGGATGCTCGCCTAGTTGAAAAGTATGTTGATGGTTAAAAACACAGTTGGCAGTCAATGATTTTTGGTTTCAGTTAGCAAAGTCTGGTTGCTCATGTTTTTACACTCCCATTATCTTGAGACCACAACTATTGATATTATTACCTTGTTATCTCAAGAGCACAAATTAATGGTTTTGCTGAAATCACAGCTTTTGTCCCATTATTGTTTCCTTCATGAGAGACAAGCCTAGTAAAACTACTAAAGTGCAATTGACAACGTCAGAGGGAAACTTCCCGATTGACCAAAGCATCAAGTTTTACTTTAGTCAGGGTATGACGGGCAGAAATTGCAACCACAATCAGTTACATAATTAAGCTGTGATCTTGAGATTTTCGTATGAGATAATTAAATTGGGATCACGAGAAAACAAAGTTTGATATCCAGAGATAAAGAGAGAAAAATAAAAAGATCTCTCTCCACAAAAACATGTGTATCAAAGTTTTTTTTTTCAACAATATGTTTATTGAGTTTTCAACATTTTATAAAAGTAAAAAAAAACAAAAAAAACCCTCCCCCCCCAAAAAAACCCCATTATGTATGCATACTTACAAATATCCAATATTATAAAAATATAAATATATACATGATATATACATAGAAACATACATATTAATGAACAAACAATATTAAAATGATTAAAAATAAATCAATTAAATTAACTCCCATTACATAATTGGTAAAATAATAATAGTAATGACAATAATTATTTAAAAAAAACAACACAAAGGGGGTACATTACAATAGTAGCACTTACAATAACTAAATATTCATCACTTATATTGCACTATTGCACTAAAACAGTTGCTTAAATGACCTCTATTGCAGAGGCTATAATTATCCTTCCCCAGACTCGTCCAACATATGAGATAAATCCTTGTCCCTAATATCATTTATAAATGGGCCCCAGATACTTTGAAACCTTTCTTGTTTGTCTTTGAGTGTGTATGTAATTGTTTCGAAAGGTAAAATCAAACAAGTTTTTACTTGATAAGAGAAGCAAAATTTGACATTTTTTGACATTTTCTTCTAGCATGGCAACATCCAGTTTGGTTGTAAAAGGTAAACATGACGTCAATGTAGTAACATGGTAGCTTGTAGAAAGAAAATGTACTATGGAGGAACCACTGTGTGCTGCTCCATTTACAAGGTACAATGCTGTATCTTTTTATTTGTAAGTATGTTTGCATCTGACTCAAATGTCTACATTTCTATATGGAAGTATGTCCTTTACATGAAATGTAAACATACCATTTTAAACTGTACTTTGATAATGTTTTAAACCACAAATACATAACAGGAAGCTAGGTCCTGCTATTGCTATCAGTAAGCAGTACGAAATACATAAAAATCTAAAAAATATCAAGGAACCATATGAGGAGAAAAGTGATTCTGCTTAGGAGAAGTATGCATGTAGACTTTGTGTGTGTGTGTGTGTGTGTGTGTGTGTGTGTGTGTGTGTGTGTGTGTGTGTGTGTGTGTGTGTGTCATATCCTGTGTCTCACTGCTGAAAATGTGATTGTGGTTTTGAAGGAACGGGGGTTTTGCATGCTGAGAGGAAAGCTTGCTGGGTGCAGCATTATCTGGTGCATGTTTCTCTGTGTCTGTGTCTGTGTCTGTGTCTGTGTGTCTGTGTTCTTGCAGCATTATGAAAGCTGAAAATTACAAAATCCCCCCCCATATGAAGACATTTTGGCCGGTATTCAGAAGTGATATTTGTATGTTTCATATATTTCTAATGTATCTTAATTGCGTACATATTTTCATTCATTTCATCTTTGCCTCTCTATATGTTCTACTGCCATTTCATACCCCTGTAATGCTATAATTCACTTGTTTTCATACTTTTCATTCATACATTTCCACTTAATATGTTTTACTGCTGTAAATATGAACACATATTTAAATATGAGAGATAGTTACACTTTAATTTAGCTTTAGTTGCACACTGATAATGTAAAAAGGTGAAGATATAATGATAAAAAATAAAAATAAAAGGAAGAGATGTGAATTATGCAGTAAGTATTTACCATTTTCCCCAAATCTTCCTATAATCTGATTTACACACACACACATTACATATTAAATGTATGTATTCACTGTAAGTTTCTTTGGTTAAAAGCATCCACTAAACAGCTTACATCCCCAGCTGTAGATGTGAGTCATAACAGGATAAAAAAAAAAATCTGATTTTCACTTGCAGATCTTCTCTGTTGACCCATCATGACCACTAGATGGCAAACTAGCTCCATGTTTTCTACCCTGGACC
Source organism: Centroberyx affinis (assembly GCF_046629955.1). Classification (NCBI taxonomy): domain Eukaryota; kingdom Metazoa; phylum Chordata; class Actinopteri; order Beryciformes; family Berycidae; genus Centroberyx; species Centroberyx affinis. The sequence goes on along the minus strand of NW_027278986.1, from coordinate 398,530 downwards.
AATACATTTTAATTTGGAGTCAAATATCATCCCAGATAAATCTGATTTTAAACCTGTTTGGGGGCACAGATTGAATTTCAGCATTAGATTTTATGGTTGTCCAAACAGAGACAAATTAGATTGTATGTAGTTTCTGCATGGTTAGACCGACATTAGAGAATCAGCTCTGTGAATGGAGTTAATATAATCTTTTATCACTGTGGGAATCCAGCCAGTGTTTTAAACCTGTGGGTGAGAAAATAAATCTTTAAATTGCAATCTGCTTCCTCATTAATGTAAAAAAAAATGTAGGCTATGACTTAAGTATTTTATAGTTTGACGAATCAAGAGATGAATTTGATATTTGATCTTCAAATTCAAAATCCACCTTTAAGAAACTAGGACACCATTTCCACCAGTCATTCAAATTTCAATCTTTACATTTATTTACAGGAGTGTTTAATGTAATTTAGATTCCCATGTTGACACAATCTAGATGCATTTGTCATGTGCAGTGTAATTTTACGTAATTTACTGTAAATCAGATGTATTGATACTAGTGGTTAAATGAGGCAAGGCTCTATCCAGACCGATACAAGTTCTTAAAGGCTGATATTTTTGGATTGAAGCTGCCAATAGCTGATATTTTGTACCAATATTCAATATATTATAATATTAATATTCAAAACACTGTTTGACAACCATGTTTGACCTGATGACGAGCCAGAGGGCTTGTCAGTATAATGACATGCATACTCATTAATTGTTTTTTCATACCATTTTTCATACCATCATATACTGTACATGTCATATATTAACCTACATCATACTTATACATACTTATACATACTTATACATCATACTTACATACATACATCAGTTAGTTTTGCTTCCTGAAATTCATTAACCAATATCTGAAAAACATCAATTTTTCTGTCCTGAAAAAGCAAGCAAATATGTTAAGATGACTCCTAATATTAACCCATAATGCGCTTACCTTTCATGCCAGCAGTCAATATGGGAGCGTGTGTGTCTTCTTTTTAAATGGTACATACAGCTTTTGGGAATGAAACTCTTCAATTATTCAGTGTTTCCCCCAGAATTGTATTCTTATCAGGGTGGAAAAGCCTCTGAAACAACATTTAGACCATCATGGGACACTAAAACTCTCCACTGAAACCCAGGATGATACCATTACTACTACGATTACTAATGCTACTACTACTGCTATACTGCTATACTGGTGCTGGTTGTCTTCAGTTCAACAGTTAACCATGAATCTGCTGGTTTGATATCAAACTAGTGGACTTTGGACTTTGGAAAGCTCATTCAAAAGACTTTACTTTGTTCATGATGTCATATACTTTTGATTGTAATTGTTTTTGTAGTTGTTGGTCTGCAGCTTTTCTGTTGGCTGCTCCTGTCTTGAACAGGTCTCCCTTTTAGTTCAGTGGGACTAACCTGGGCAAGTAAAGCTTATGACAAATAAAATCATATCGCAGGTGAGTGGCATTAGCTGACTTTTAATAAAAGGCCATTTGTCCATTAAAACCACTAACAGTGCCAAGAAACCATGATACTGGTTAATGACTGATAGGGGAATATGGTACACTAGATATGACTGCATTCTAGGTGTGTGTGTGTGTGTGTGTGTGTGTGTGTGTTAGTATAAATAGAGATTGTGTGAGAACAGATGCCAGGGTGTTGAGACTTGACACACACATTTGCTCTCTCTCTCTCTCTCTCTCTCTCACACACACACACACACACACACACACAAAATGTGTGTAAATGCGATTGAACATGTTTTAAGGAGTAAGTGCAGAAAGCTTGACCTATTGACATACACACATACACACAAATTTAAAAATAGGATATTCCTATGTACCACATGGGTCAAGGCTGAACTGAATATGACCCATGAAGTTTTAACCTTTGACCCTAATGGTCACAAATGCAAACTTCTCACCTCCTCTCACTCCTCCCACTACCCACTAGAGAGAAAGAGAGAGAGAGAGAGAGAGAGAGAGAGAGAGAAAGAGAGAGAGAGAGACTCTGAAATGAACTTTGCCCTGCCCAGCACGACTGTGTAAATAGGGAGGGAAATTTAACCGTTAACTGAAGCAGTTGTCGGTTAACTACAGTTAACTACAGTCTTTTGGGAAAATGAAAGGGATGATTTGGGAGAAATGGGGGTTTGAACTACGGCTGTACCCCATTTCTCCCAAATTTTCCCTTTCATTTTGTCGGTAGACAACAGACTAGTCCCCAGACTAATGAAATTCTTTTAGCGTTAGTAGCAAAGTGACTCACCATGCCTATACAGGGGAAACTGTCTTTAAATGACTAATTAATTTACAAGGAACATTACTTAAAACTTAAATGACTAAATAACTGACATCTGAAATTTTATAAAAGCCCAATATCATCCCTAACATTTACTTCATTATTGTATAAAGTATGATTAGGACAGGAAGAGCATTCAAAAAGCCCTCCAGGACTACAGGTTCCTTACACAGAACCTTATCAATGGGATCCCTAATATGGATCTATTGGCGTGACTTGTCAAGACTGGAGAAAATTCTATTGATCCTTGTAATATATATGAATAAGAATATAGCATTTTTTTTGCTATGGAAGTGGAAATGTATGAAAAAAATATGAGTTACAGCAGTATGAAGTCGTGCAAAAATAACAGCAGTAGAATACACTGAAGCAAGGGGGAAAAAATGAATGAAAATGTACCTAAAAATGAAATATATGCAGTGTGAAATAAGTGAGAAATTATGAAAACATGGAGATATATGCAGTGTGACACAAGTGTGAGAGAGTGGGAATATGAAGAAAATAAATAGGCTATCTCATTAAAACATTTAGGAATCCCAAAATGGTAAAATCGGAGATACAGGATTTCGGCAGGAGGGTGAGTAAGCGTGAGTAACTTCTCTCTCTCTCTCTCTCTCTCTCTCTCTCTCTCTCTCCCACTGGCTCCCTGTCTCTCTCTCTACCTGGGACCTCCCTGCTTCTCTCCACCCCTCCTCCAAACCCTTCAACTAACTTCCGGCCAGTCTCTCCCTCCCTCTCTCTCTCTTTATCTCCCAGTGTATCTCTAGATCTCTCTCTCCGTCCCCAGATCCATGTTGAACCGAATCAGTGTCAGTGTGAACCATGTGAAGGCTCCGGTCTGATTGTGGATCCGTACTCTGTTTTACTGGACTTGAAACACGGTGTGCGTCCGTTCTGGTCTGCGGCTCCGCCCGGCGTACGGTGCAGAGTGTGAGTTTTCTCTTGGATTTGTCCGACAGCGGCGGGAGAGGACCCGGTCTTACCCCCCCAAGCAGGACAAAGGAAACGGGAGAAAAATTGCGAAATAACAAGATAGCAGGAGTGGAAAAAGAGAGGAATGGAGATGGAGAAATATATCCCCACCCTGCTGTTCGGGATTTTAATGCTCGGTAAGAAGCGTTTCTCTGCTTGTCTGTTGATAGCTCTGATACGTGCCGCCGTTCTATCGGAGAAAAGCCGACGCTACACGCCGTTCAAAAATGTGTCACTCGAATGTTTTCTTGCTTATCGGCAAAAATACACACCTCGTAAAAGATGAATTATGGTATTTTCTGAGTCTTGAGGATCCATTGGTTAATTCGGCATACATCCAATCCACCAAACAGCACTCCATTTCAATAAATGTTCAGCTTTTTCAGTTGTTCACACTACTAGCTACCGCCCTCCGCGACGTATTTTGGTGGAATAATACGGTGGGAATAAGAGGCGAGCCAATTCTAAAAGTTGAAATTTAACAGAAAAAAAGTTTTGCTTGGTGTACTGGGTGTATGCCGGATTGAAGAGTGGATCCCAATGATTCATACAATGTTTTAAGTCATATTCTGCGAGGTGTGTGCTTTCAACGCAAAGCAACACCACGTTAAATCGATAGATTTTAAAAGGGGTTTGGTGTACGGTTCTTTCCATACAAGAGGACTGCACGTATCGGAGCAAGGTTCTTGACTGATTTTCTTTCTGTAAATCAACTCTCAAGAGTCTTTCACTGTCTGGAATCTGCTGTACAGATGTTTTTCAGCCAAGGGAATTCGTTGTTGGAGGGTAATTTTTCAACTAGTCAATTAATATACATGACGACTCAGACATTCCTAAGGAAAAGCTCATTTCTCCCATTTATCTCAGTTGGCATACAGTATCCTTTAAATGTAAACCACAAACCGTGCAGTTTATAGTTGATAAAACTAAAACTTTTGGTAGAACTAAAACATGTTAATTATAAGTTTGACCAGCAGGTTCAGAGTTGTAGCTCCTTAATACATCTATCTTACAGGGTATGAGAGAGAGAGAGAGAGAGAGACAGAGTACAGAGAATAATAAATAAAGCGATAGAGTGATAGAAATAAAAAGAGAGAGAGTCCAGTTCCTAAAGTTTCATCTGTTCCCTCCCATCAGTCTCAGGCCCTGATTAGCCCAGACCACTTTGTTCCATTAGGACTAATTAGCCAGCACAGGATGACCAGCTATGACAAGGTCCCACTAGCCCGCCTTCAACTACAGTGCCAGTCATCGTTATTGGCCTCATTATTAGCATGGTTTCCATAACAGAGCTTACTCATGGCTTACTCATTATTCTGGTTTCTTCTACAGGGCCAGACAGGGCTGGTCATTATTAGCCAGGGCCAAACTGGACTAGTCAAGACTGACTCATTATCAACAAGGTTTACGCTAAGGAGCCAAAATGGGCTAGTCAAGACTCACTCATTATTAGCTTGGTTTCCACTACAGGGCCAAACTGGGCTAGTCAAGGCTCACTCACTATTAGCCTGGTTTCCACTTACAGGGCCAAACTGGGCTAGTCATGACTTGGTCACTATTAGCCAGGGCCAAACTGGGCTAGTCAAGACTCGGTCACTATTACCCAGGGCCAAAATGGGCTAGTCAAGACTCACTCCTTATTAGCTTGGTTTCCACTACAGGGCCAAACTGGACTTGTCAAGACTCACTCATTATTAGCTTGGTTTCCACTACAGGGCCAAACTGGACTAGTCAAGACTCACTCATAATTAGCTTGGATCCACTACAGGGCCAAACTGGACTTGTCAAGACTCACTCATTATTAGCCTGGTTGGCTGCCATTACAGGGCCAAGACTTGGTCACTATTAACCAGGGCCAAACTGGGGTAGTCAAGACTCATTATTAGCCTGGTTCCCACTTCAGAGCCAAACAATGCTAGCGGTTTGTGAACATAACACACTCTGGATGTCACAGGGACTCTCCTGTGTGTGTGTGTGTGTGTGACAGAGAGAGAGAGAGAGAGAGAGACTGGGCTTAAATTAGTGCAGTGTAAGATGATCAAATGTCTCCACAGTCAACAGCATGTCGCCAGCCCTCCTGTGGGGGTGTGTGTTTTCTGTACGTGTGTGTGTTTTCTGTACGTGTGTGTGTGTGTGTGTGTTGCAGAGAGGCTGCAGAAAGGCATGTGACCATCGTCTGAAACCCCATACACACTACTTCCCTCAACATGGGCTGTGTTGAACCACCATGCTTCGCCTAATTCATACACACACAACATGACCAATGTTATGCCTTTGACAATATGCAACAAGAGTTATGCATTTAATTATGCAGTAGTACAGTCTTTTCTTGTAGTACTTACCATCTGAAAGCTGAGGTCAACAGTCTTTAATTTCGAGGAAACTCATATCTACCGTCTTTCCTATGGGATGTGAATGCAGCACAATCCCCCCCTTCCCATCACCAACCACTGGCAAGTTGTCCCATATGCTGCATTCACGTCATATCGGATTTATTGTTAATTCGAGTTACCGACTGGGAAAAAGCATTTGCGTCAGCCTCTTAGTGATAATTACAAGTAGGACGTGTGGGAATTTTTTTTTTTCGCCGACTCCGATATCTCCCACTTGGTGTCACGAACTGTGACATGTCAACACAGGCAGCAAACATGGCAGCGAATCCAACCCTGTGTCAACTCCCCACAGATATATTATAGTCGTCTTGTGCTATGGGGACAGTAAAAAATCTTGCTCCTCTAAATGGGAAAATTCAAGGCAAAAATGCAGAGGAAAAAGTGATGGTTTGCAGTGGCATGAGGGTGCGAGGATACTTTGTATTGAGATAATAAACTCATAAATAATGGAATTTGGGATTTTTTTTTTCTCTTTTTCAGCCACGGTGGCATTATTCTTTTGTTACTTGACTACATAGTGCTGCAGGAAACGCTGTAGATGTTGTTTGGGGTGCTGAACCAGTCTTGGCCTTCAGACACTCATCATACTGGATTTTGGAAGGACTCTTGATATGATTGAATCAGTTTGTCATAGGGCTGGGCGATAATTCAATATTATCGTTTATCGTCTTTCAGTGGAATCATATCGTGCTGATATGAAGATATTTTAATATCGTGACACACATTTCTGCTGTTTAAATTGATGATGACAAGCAAATTTTACTTAAAAAACTCTCATAAAATGAGGTATGGTAGGAATATTATTTGAATATTTCTGTTTTGTTTGACATCACACCTAACATTACCATTCGGTTCAATGAGATGAATATTAATTTGATTATTTAACCTGATTTTGCATACATGAACCATATCGTGATATATATTGATACAGAGAAAAATCCTTATGATTATCATGATATTGATTTCAACCATATCGCCCAGCCCTAGTTTGTCATTAGCTTAGAGGTTCAGCAGCAACCCCAAGGGTTGTACTCGCTTGACCTCATAATTTGCAACTGTAATAGTACAAAGTAACACATAATGATCCATTTTCACTGTTAAAATAATATTTGGCAATTGGTTGAAGAGGGTGGATTTTTCTCTTTAACAGACGTGGGTCTAACCATTTTTACCCAAAATACTGTCACTACTGGCATCTGGGCTGATTTATTATTGATATTGTCCTGGGATTCAGTGGAGAGTTTTAGTGTCCCATGATGGTGTAAATGCTGTTTCAGAGGCTTTTCCACCCTGACAAGAATAAAATGACTGGGGAAACGCTGAATACATGTAATTTTTTGGCATGAAAATGTCAAAATATCTGCTGTCAACTGCTTCAATCAAAAAAATGGCGTATCGGCATTCTTAAATCCATATTAGTTGACTCCTAGGGCCGTTGGAGAGAACATAAAGGCGGGTTCAGGGTTAGGTAATGGGTAGAAATAAGTAATAATCTGCGACATTTTCATATAAATAACCGTTGTGCTACTCTCTGTCACTGATTGAGATAAAACAATAGTGATTCAACATATATACCCAGTTCAGCTTTTACTCGGGCTGGGTTTAAAAAAAACGATTTTCCGATTCAAATCGATCTTCATTTGAATGATCCGATATTGATTCATAAAATCCTGAGATCGATCTTTTAATATATGCCTTTTCCTGTGGATGCTTGAAGCTTGAAGATACACTGCACTAAAGAAAGCACTTATCTGGTCACTCTCACTGACTGTAGAGTCTGTAGAGTTGCACAACTTGCATTATATTGTGTTGTCTGCTGTAGTGTGTTGGTCATGTTAAATAAAAAGTACATTAATGTAACTGCTTTGGGGTCAATTATAAACGTAAACATTAGAGATGCAGCGATCGATCGGCCGGTGACCGGAATCGGCCGGTTTTCAGCTGATCGGCCATGACCGGTGACCGGCCGATCAGTCTCATATATCCGATTCTGTGCCGGTCAAATTTAAGATACCGGTAAAAACTCCGCTGTAATTAAGCAATATTACACTCGAGGGTGTGCGTTACCGTGATGCTTACGGACCTCGGCGCTGACCGCATCACTGTCGTGCCAATAATGACGGTAACGCACACCCTCGAGTGTAATATTGCGATTATACAACAGTTACCAACAAAATAAAAGATACAAACAAAACGTATTCATATTGTGGGGCAATTCGCTCTCAAAATAAAAAAACTTTTTGCTAGTGTTATCTCCGTTTCCCTGGAAATACATGGGATCTGACTAATAACTGGAAAACAATCAGTCACGTCAGTAAACTCCTATGTAATGGAACCTAATTTACTACTCCAGCAAGTAGGCGGAGCCTTAGTAACGACCTGCAACAGAGACGATTTCTAGTCCCTGTTGAGTCAGCCAGCCAACTTGAGCTAATGCTTTCTAGAGATCGCGGGATTTCCCAAACTGAATAAATACCACACATATAAACACAAAACTGCCTTGCTAGCTCAATCTTGATGTAACTAAGATATCTGCTGAAAAAAATAATTTTTCCATGGACAGATTTAGCTACTATCTCCGCGAACTTCACATGTATTTTTAAGCTAGTAGCGCCGTGTCACCGACTCACCGGCACAGCTGATGGATGGCAGAGCGTCTGGTAACATCAAGGCTGAACAGAGTTAGCGTAGCGTTATATTTAAATATATTGTATGATAATATGGCGGAGTAATATTTAGTGATGAGCACGGCTAGGTGTGCTGTCATGCTGATTTGATCACGTTCTAAATGTCTAGTTGATCTATCAGATTGCTTGGTCGGAACTACCTGTTGTATAATAGTCCATAATAGTAATAGTCCGTGTGTTGTTATATAGATCTGTTGCACCTGTTTTCTTTCGGGAAAGTATAAAGTGGGATATACTGCAATTCATTTTCATTTGGATTTTATTTGTTCAAAAAAGCTCTGTCCAGTAACCTGGAGCACTTTTTTATTTTGAGATTTGTTTGAGTGAGAGTGAGAGAAGGTCCTGTAACCTGGTGCAGTTTTGGAGAAAATGTAAGTTATTAATAGTCAATGTTTTATTATGAACATACAATTGAATTTTAATTTTCCATTAAAGAAAAGTTACAAAAATGTTTGTGTGTGCTGTCAATTATAGTTCTTAGAAAGAAAATCGGAATCGGCCAAAATCGGAATCGGCAGGTCAGACTTTTAAAAAATCGGAAATCGGAATCGGCCAAGAAAATTGCAATCGGTGCATCTCTAGTAAACATTAATATTTTTAATAATGCACCAGGTTAGAGGGTTCCTTGTACAATTTACAGCATTAGTTCTCTGAGAATCTCTTTCATATCCAAGCAAAATTGGTATTGTAACTGAAATATCCCTAACCGAATCGATATTGAATTGAATCAAATCGGAAATCGAATCGATTCGGGATATCAGTGGCGATACCCAGCCCTAGCTTTTACATTTGCTGTTCGTGTCTGGTAGCTCTTTCCTGGGAAAAAATCCTCTGCCGCACAGGAAGTGATGCTTTTTACGTTTCCGGTTTGTTTGGAATAAACCGAAGAAGAAGAACTGGGTAGTTAGCGTGAGCAGCAATAGCCACCATGGCTGAACAGACAAAGAAAAGAGCGCCACCTACAGAAACTCAAAGGGCATCAGCAGAAAATCCAAGGGAAAAGACGTCACAGTACTGGACACACAGGAGACATTTAAAGTTTAGTCCAAATTGGTGTAAAAGTAAGGGTTAGAGTTTGACTGTGGAAACCTGCAGCTAGACTTCGCCGAGCACAAAGCCCTGAGTCAGTCCCACTCAGCCTGGTTTGACTGTCTGCCCTGCTTATATATGCCTCAGTCAGCTGGAACAGTGAATGTCAATAGATCTGTATGCTGCAGGGATTGGTCGCAACATTCAGTGTGACTGGACAAGGAATGTAAACCAGAGGGCTCGATTTTGATACGGCCAAGCCTCGAAATGACATTAAATAGCTCTTAATTATACGATAAACCATAGAAACTACATTCGAGATGCCCTATTATAAATTTATCTATATTTCTATAACTCTCTCTCTCTCTCTCTCTCTCTCTCTCTCTCTCTCTCTCTCTCTCTCTCTCTCTCTCTCTCTCTCTCTCTCTCTCTCTCTCCTCTCTCTCTCTCTCTCTCTCTCTCTCTCTCTCTCTCTCTCTCTCTCTCCCCCTCCCTCCCTCCCATACACACACAAACAGATTCCATCCTCTCGTTTTCTGCTTTTGGGAATTCTTTGAAATCTGTTGGACTACTGCCTCAACCAGTGGCTGCTCTTCTTGCCACACAAAATAGAGAAAAGTGTGTGTGTGTGTGTGATGTGGTACAGTATGAAGGCATTGACTCAGAAGGAAATTACATGGTGAAACAAATGCAGAAATAAATGAACTAGAGTTGCAGCACACCCTCCACGGCATGCGCACCATTCAGTTCTACACGTGTCACGACAGGTCCTGTGTGTGTGTGTGTGTGTGTGTGTGTGTGTGTCACTCCTCTTTGCTCGTCTAAACGGGCCCAAAAGAGTAGCTGTCATCTAGTTCTCTAAACTATTTCTTCTTGGGTTATGTAGTGTTTCTGTCGTTAAAGCTGCACTAAGCAATTTTCCCACATTGGTGGCTCCAAATGGCAGCAAGAAGTAGGGCTGGGCGATATTTCAATATTATCGTTTATCGTCTTTCAGTGGAATCATATCGTGATGATATGAAGATATTTTGATATCGTGACACACATTTCTGCTGTCTAAATTGATGATGACAAGCAAATTTTACTAAAAAACTCTCATAAAATGAGGTATGGTAGGAATATTATTTGAAAATTTCAGTTTTGTTTGACATCACACCTAACATTACCATTCGGTTCAATGAGATGAACATTCATTTGATTATTTAATGTGGTTTTGCATATGTGAGCCATCATGATATATATTGATATCGAGAAAAATCCCTATGGTTATCATGATATTGATTTCAACCATATCGCCTAGGGCTTGGCAATATATCGATATTATATATATCGATATCATGATATGAGACTAGATATCATCTTAGATTTTGGATATCGTAATATTGTGATATGGCATAAGTGTTGTCTTTTCCTGGTTTTAAAGGCTGCATTACAGTAAAGTGACCCCTAACGTTTCAACTAGGGATGGGACGATACAAAATGTGATGATGCGTATCGTGGGGCAGAAAAATGAATTGTGATATTAGCTCCATTTTATTCTGCTGTAGTAATCACAAATGAGACGGCTTGACCATCACAGTTTCACAGGCTCTCCATCCAAATTATATTATTTGCACTTTGTAATGTCATTTTTAAATTGGTGTTTACATTCTAGTCAATTGTGTCTACATTCTAAAGTCAATGCCATTTTTAGAAAGATTTGTGGCATAATTCTGCACAGTCATACTTTGTTGTCATTTAACTTTTATTGATTATATGGTATCGTGATTGTATCGAATTGTGAACCTCATATTGCATATCGTATCGTGAGATAAGCGTCCCATCTCTATTAACACAAAGTGAAAATGTCCTCCTTTTTTTGTTTTACATCCAAAACTCGAAACAAATCCCTATTGTTTAGCATTACATAAATAGTTGATTTTCGATATACCAGTAGTACTATTACTATTGTTACTATTACTAAGACTAACTGGTATCACCCTAACTAACTAGGGATGTGCGTGATTAGTCGACTAGTCGATTATACGTTTCTACCCTCGCTACTCGGCACCAGAAATACTAGTCGGTTAAACTAATTATTAATAATGTACAATGCCGGTTAACTGTTGCGTCTAAGATGTTACGCAGCCACCCGCTACTAGCCGGTACTTGTTATTTTTTTATAGGCCTATTATTGGTAGTTTTTCTGATGACTGATTATTATTTTTTTATATTTTTTATTATTATTTTAAATTGTATTTGCTAACTTTTATTTAGTGAGTTGTCATGTTTTGTAATGTGCAATGTTCATAATGCACGGTACAAAGTGCCACACATTTCAGCGGCAATTTGTTTAGTTTAAATGTTATTTGTTAACTTTTATTTAGTGAGTTGTCATGTTTTGTAATGTGCAATGTTCATAATAAACGTCAGAAAGTGCCACAGTTATTGAAGAATGCGATTAACGGTTTCAAATGGCTCTTAAATACACGGAATATTTTATCGGACAACGTTTTAACCTTATAGTTTAAATTGTGCTCAATTTTGACTGTTTTCTGAGTGTTTCTTACTTTTACACCAGTCGACTAGTCTAAATTTAAATTTTCGTTTAATCGACAGGGAAATTAGTCGTTAGGAACATCCCTATTCCTAACCTCATTGTTGGGGAAGAAATCCTTGAGAAAAGCATTGTTGTGAAGCTCTCTCTCTTCAATGCTCAGACGGAGAAAACAGATCAGAGGGGCTGATGTACTAGGCTGTCAACTGGACGCTATGGAAGACCCACCCGCACCCCCCGCCATCCCACACACACCAACACTCATGCATGCCGCGGGGCAGTAATTGGGATAGGATCAAACCAAGCATCCATCCACTATAGCTCAGTGAGCATTCAGTATATCGCGAATGTTTCTGATGGGAAAACGAGAGCGTTGGGGAGCAGAGTGGCATTTCTTACCTATTAAAATATATACAAAACAGACACGCTGTACCTTCAAAAAGCATCTGAAACGGCTTCCACATGTGTCTTTACATTCTTCTATATGTGGAAAAAGGCTGAAGACCGTGTCATTTTGCTTTGATTTCTCTCTCTCTCTTTCTGCCTGTCGCTTCACCCCCTTCCATCTGTCTCTCACTGTCTTTACTTTCCTCCAGACAATGTGCTCATAATCCTCCATTATCACACTGAATACTGTAACTGTACTTCCACAATGGCAGCCTCTTACTAAACTGCTTGAGTTTTGCAGCCTGACCCTTCTCACCATAGAATATGGAACTTTTGGGGACATTGTTGAACTCACCGCATGTTAAACTTATTTTGTCAAAGTGAATCACTGTTATTTCTTCACATCTGTCTCTGTCTCTCTAGGTGGGTGCTCGGCCAGGGTGGTGTCGGTGTCTCCCGGTCCATTGATCCGGGTGCAGGGTCAGCCGGTCTCCATCAGATGTGATGTCAGGGAATATGGAGGCCCTCAGGAGCAGGTAAATGACCCACTTTTGACGCCCAATATTCCTGCACGGGCAGAAAGTGTTAATCCTAAACTAACTTTAATTTTAACCTAACCTAAACCTAAAATGAATTCTAATCTACCCTAAACCCAAGTCCTAGCCCTAAACTAGACCCTTGTAGAAGTGAGGACCGGAAAATGTCCTCACTTTACAAAAATGTTCTCACTCCTAGATGTAAAACTCAAACTGGTTCTCAGTTCTCACAAGGATAGTGGTAAGAACACACACACACACACACGTGAAACCCTGATCTCAGCTCTTAAAAAGTGTGACGTGTTCGTTCTTTCTTGGTCTTATCGCTGTACATGTTCTTTGGTGCTCTGTAAAGCACCTAATGACAAGTCTGTTTACATTGTGTCACACATTTCCTGGCAGCCACGGCTGGCGCCATCTTGTAGCAGTTAAAGGAGAAATGGCTGTGGACAAATAATGCCTAAATATATAACAACCAGGCTAGAAAAGGAGATATACCTGAAAAAAGGTCCATTCAGTCATGTTATAGGTAAAAGTGAATGGTCTGAGAAGGTAGATTTTTTTGTTTACGGGTTTAACTGACACTTATCAGCTCTGTCTCATTTGGAAGCTAGCTTCCTTCTTCCTTGATGCCTAACTAGGGACCTTCCTGATAAGGTACCTTGTTTGACTGCAGGTAGCAGAGAAATAAATCATTTGAGACTGATGGCCTTCTTAGGCAACATCATGCGGCTGCAGTTAATGTTACTTTCTGCCAATAGCCAGTATGGTCAAACTGCTTTTTCAAAACAGATGAAAAGAAATACTAAGATGGCTAGCTTTGTGTACTTGTTGGCTATAGAAACATCAGCCATGTTGTTTTTATATACAGTGGGTACTGCGCAGCCAGTTAATTTACCGACCATCAAACTAAGCCTTGAGTAGGCTCTGCTTGGCATTATCTCTAGCTAGCTAAACTACACCAAGTAATTTCAGCGGCTTTCCACAAACAATTGACTGTACTAAAATAAAGTGATATGATTCCCTATTGACAATTTTCACATACAAAAATGAATTGAAAATGTTAGATGTATTTTGTTTTTTTTACAGTCATATGTTTGTTTTAGAAGACTTTTTCTTGAAGCGGGGACCTGAGGACCCACTGTATGCTTCATTCAAAATCGGTCAAAACTGTCCCTGTGCCTGTCCTGAACCAATGAGACAGTAGCCTATTACAACTTGAAAATTTGGACTTCCTACCCAGAATGCTACCTAAATAGGAAGTTTTGTTGGGTTTGAGACAGAGCTATATTCTTATTTTATTTTATTCTTCACTCACCAATCATACATTTCGATACATTGTTAATCTTTATATTACAATGGTGAAGTTTTTCATCCACAAGATGAGGTATCTAAACTAAACAGTTTTCAGAGCTATCTTGTCTTTAGTGCTACCTTCCAAAACATTTAGAGCTTAGTTAACCTGAAAAACCAGCTGTTTTTTTTTTTTTTTTGTTAGTTTGCTAACTAGCCTGCCAGCTAATGTACCAAATAAGCTATTGTTAACATACAACTATTAGCTATGTAATGTTATCTATTGTGCAAATCAGATGTGACTTAAGTGCCTTTTGATGTGGTTTGGAACACTATAGACAACAATAAAGATGCAATCCATTATTTATTTATTTTTTTTAAGTCTCCAAAGTATACCTACTTTTGAGCCTACTTTTGACCAATAATGTATACCTACTTTTGACCAATAATATTCCGCATTAAAGTGAACAAGTACAGAGGTAGAACATAACTGGAAGCTTTGCGTCTTCACTAAACATCATTCAGACACAGTGACCATCGCGAACCCACTCTGTTCTGCAGGACTTTGAGTGGACGATGCAGAGGGACGGGGCGGCGGCGGCGATGAAAGTCATCTCCACCTTCGACACCCGCTTCTCCGACTCGTCGCTAAGCAACCGCGTTGCCGCCGGTGACATCTCAGTGCCGAGGCTCGACGACAACGTGGTGGAGCTGAGGATAGAGGAAGTGAGGCCGTCGGACGGTGGCGTCTACACCTGTCAAACGCCGAGCACCGACTCCGTCATCAGCGGCACCTACGAGGCTAATGTCCAGCTAACTGGTAGGCGAGAGGTGTGTGTATGTGTGTGTGTTAGGGTTATTTTGGTGATATATGTTTTATCATCATGATTAATAATATCCCAGATTTCAGTGGAGAGTTTTAGTGTACCATGATGTCTAAATACTGTTTCAGAGGCTTTTCCACCCTGGCAAGGATAAAATTCTAGGGGAAACGCTTTCTTGTAAGTTTATGTAATGTTTTGGCATGATAATGGTCAAATTTAAAGATACTGAGTATTAGGACAAACTATTGGCTGTCAACAGCTTCAATCCAAAAAATATCAGTCGAACCCTAGTCCATATGAAACCACCCTGGTACTGTTTTCTTTCCCATTCACTGTCTGTAGAGCAGCTCCAGACAAGATTATAGTCTGTAGTGTTGATGTTCACATGTAGATTGAACCATCTAAATTAATAGTAGTAACGCTTTTATGTTGTCTGAAGAATGTTCAGGAATTAAGAAAATACCTTATTTTCACACTGACGGCCATGCAGGTCATAAAACTGAGTCAAATGTGAATTAACACCAAGGCCAAGGAGTTCTTTGAGGCATATTTTCCCTTTTTTAAATGGTGTATAGCTAATGGGGCATGTATTTTTATGTAAACTAATATAATTTATAAGAGTCTAATAGTCTAATGTATAAGACCAAGGCTAGCTGTGTTCATTCGGTATACACTGTGTGTGTGTGTGTGTCCGAAGCTAGCTAGCTGTGGTCAGTGCAGTCCGTTGAACTTAACTTACTAATGCTCGACCGACCACGTATCCTCCCACACACACCCCACACACACACACACACACACTCGCTCTGGTTTTAGACAATTACCGGCTTATAATGTGGCTTCCACACACACACCACAAGACACACCTCAACACACACTCACTCACATGGTGGGGAGCAGATGTCAGGTGGGAGTACTTGGCTTTTGTCAAATCAGGGCCACAGAGCGAGAGAGAGAGAGAGAGAGAGAGAATTAGGTAGAGAGACATAGAGGCTGAGAGAGGAATATAAATATCATCATATGGCATATAGTGAAACATTCTCCAATCACTCCTGAGAGAGAAATGTTAACTTAGATGCTCTTGTATTTGGCAGTTTATAATGAGTGGAACCGACCAGATTGGCTAATAATTGCCTGCTAGCTAGCTAACTGACTTAAAGGAAACATTTTCCTTCACCCAACTCTTTTTCACAATATGGGAGTCGAGGTTTATTCTCCCAATATCTTAAAAACCACGTTACCATTGGCATTGTTAGCATGCCTCATTATATCCCATGGACACTGCTTGCAGCTAGCACTTATTGATTTGAATAGAGAATGATATCAATGCTAACAAGCTGTTTTAAAGATTATTCAAAGAAAAAATATAGATGCCTTTTGCCCAATAATATGCCAGGTGCCTGTTCAAGAAGTGACAGGAGCAAATTTACATTTAGAATTGTTAATTTTCTCCACTTTTCTTCACCTTTTCACAATGTGGAAGTAGAGGTTCTGACTTCAAATGACTTAAAAATCACATGTTGGCATTGTTAGCATCATTAGCCCGCCTCATTAAAACCCATGGACACTACTAACTGCAATCTAACAAGCTAGCTTGCAGCTAGCAACACTCATTGTTTCCATAGAGAATGTTATCTATGCTAACAAGCTGTTTTAATGATTACCGGAAGAAAAATATAGAAACTTTTCCCCCCTTAATATGACAATGATATGATAATATGACAGGTACCTGTACGGTAAAAATTTAAAATGTCATGGTATGCCGTTAAGATTGTTAATGCAATACAAGACTATTGAGATTGATAAGAGTCAAAATGCTATAATTCTGCGTTTAAAACCAACGGTAACACTTGACCTTGTTCTCATAAGGCATCATAAGTTCATTGTGAGTAAATGATAATCATTATAATCAGTGTGATGTCTAATAAACACAGTGAGCAAAAAATGAGGCTAAGTTTTTTATTGGGCAACTGTTGAGAGTAGAAATTAAACTGCTCTGTTGGGGAAAAACATGCTGTTTAAACAGGGTGAATATAATTTTCTGATGTTTGTCTATGCTTCAAGTGGGCTTAAAATCTGTTTATAATGCATCAGTGTATGTAAGTGTAAGTATCCTCAGACAACGTGGTCATACAGATTGATCAATTAAATGATAGTTTACTCAACAAATTCCTATCATAATCCTTTCCAATTTTGTAGCCATTGGCAGCTGAAGAAATCAGATTTATCAAAAGGTGTCATTTTCAACACAACCGTGTGTCTAGTTTGGGTCAGCGTAACGTACTGTATATCTGTGTTGTTTTTCAGCAAAATATAATTTGTTAATAACAACATATGGAGCATTTCATTTCACAATGCTCTATATTGATTTTGGCAGACTTTTGCTTCCTTCAGTTCATAAATCAATATCTCAAAAGCACAGATGATTCACTGCTGAAAAACAGAACTAGTTTAGCAGTAAAAGGCTGAGGAGTCTGATCATGTAATGTTCTTTACTTTCAGGCCAGCAATTAATTTGGAAGAGAAGGCGTCAGCCTTTTTAAACAAAGGATATTTCATTTTGAAAGAAATGGAAACATTCCCATATATATAAATGTCTACTCTCTATCGCTGATTGACATAACACAGTAGGGATTCAACCTATAGCAAGTTCATGAAAGCTGTTAGAGTTGCAGTTCCAAACACCAGGTGTCTGGTAGCTCTTTCCTGGGAAAATCCTCTGGCGCACAAAGATTTCACGTTTCTGGATTGTTTGGAATATAAATAGAAGAAGAACTGTGTAGTTAGCATGAGCAGCGATAGACGCCATGGCTGAACAGACAAAGAAAAGAGCGCCACCTACAGAGTCTCAGCACCTACAGAAACGGCATCAACAGAAAATCCGAGGGAAAAGACGTCACAGTACTGGACACACTGTCTGATTGACAGCTGATCTCTGGGAAGTGCAGTGCAGAAACACCAAAGCAATGAGTGCTGAGCAACAAAGATGGAGAAGTAACTTGAATGTCTATTGACCCGAACAAGACACAAGGGATGAGTTGAAAATGACAACTCCTTTGTAGAAATGATAGACTAGAGGGATTAAACAAGGGTTCGACCCATATGGGTTTTGAAGGCTGATACTTCTATTTTGGTCTTGGCGCTGCCAAACACCCAATATTGTGGAGATACTTCAATTTAAATTTGACCGTTTTCCTGCCATAAAAATTCAGAATCCCCCAGTTTACCCCAGAATTGTATCCTTGTCAGGGTGGAAAAGCCTCTGAAACAGCATTTAGACCATCATGGGACACTAAAACTCTCCACTGAAACCCAGGATTTAGTAATCATTCATACCTGTGTGGAATCTTATCAATATGTCTCATTGGAATCTATTCAGGTTAAGGGCTTCCCATAGACAACGCCAATATCGGCAACACATATCTGTCTAACCCCTGTATTAACCCAAACTGGACACACAAGATGTGTTGAGAATGATAGCTGCTTTTTAGAAATGATACATTAGAGGGATTTAAGAATCAATTTAGCTTTTGAAGCCTGGAAATTATGGGATGGAGAAGTCACAAAGAGGGATTGTCTGACAGTGAGTTAGTTAGCTCCATAATGCACCATCATGTTCGGTTGCTCTCCGCTTCCTAGCATGGCTCCCCAGACACCTTGTTAAATTTAGACCTGAATTAACTAGGCAGCGCTCTGTGTGTGTGTGTGTGTGTGTGTGTGTGTGTGTGTGTGTGTGTAAGGAGATTGTGTTGTGTATATGTAGAGCATGTGTTAGAATGAGTAGTGTATGGGGTAGAGAATGTTTCTGAGTTTGTGTGTGTGCACTGAGAGAGTGTGAGTCGTTTAATGGAGAAATGAGTTAGATTTGCTGCTGGAAGGTCTGTACCAGTCGAGACTTGTGCACCGTGTTCATCATCATCATCACACACACACACACACACACAATGCTTCCATTGCCCCACTGAAACTGTTTGGTTATGTAAGGAAACAAGTGAAGTTGAGGTCGTTGAGGGTTTGAAATCTCCTCTCAGGCTAATTCTAATTGATAGAGCAAAAAGCAGATCATTTGTTCTGCCTTGTTATCTGCCATCGACACTCATATCACTACAGTGCATCAGTGTCAGATAGTATCACTTGCCCTACAATGCTTCATTGCATTGTTGGCATCCAGTATTGTCCTGTTCTTATCCACACTTCATGGCTTTTAATGAATAAACTTGTACTTGACCTTGCATAAATTAAAGCTCATGAAAATGATTGGAAGACTGCTTGTAGTAACTGATTAATTGGTGGCTTGTTAAGTGCAATCGATTTTGACATTTTTGAGGATATTATCAGTTCAAATGGAAGAAAAATAGTTATGTCACTATAACACAATGGAAACACAGCATAATACAAGATTAAAAGTGATTTGTGCAGCATTTAGTGGTTCTCAAAATTAAGACCACATTTGAACAGTATCTTCTAAGAGTATTTACCATCTGAAAGCTGAGTGAACAGTATCTTCTAAGAGTATTTACCATCTGAAAGCTGAGTGAACAGTATCTTCTAAGAGTATTTACCATCTGAAAGCTGAGTGAACAGTATCTTCTAAGAGTATTTACCATCTGAAAGTTGAGTGAACAGTATTTAATAGTAGTATTTACCATCTGAAAGCTGAGTGAACAGTATCTTCTAAGAATATTTACCATCTGAAAGCTGAGTGAACAGTATCTTCTAGTAGTATTTACCATCTGAAAGCTGAGTGAACAGTAACTTCTAGTAGTATATACCATCTGAAAGCTGAAGTGAACAGTCTTTTCTTATAAGAAGCTCAATGAAGTTCTACTGTATGTCCCACAGGACGTGAATGCGGCATACATGTAATTCCCATGAAGCACGGCTACTCCTCATTCCTAGCCATCTGCTGCTTCCCACTTATTGCATTCATCTGTTCACCAATTTCCTTCCTTCCAGAAAGAAATTGTTCACCATTTGAGAAATGTTACAACATACTGTGTGTGCTAGTATGAAAGTAAAAGTCACCGTTTGCTTCAGCCTTTTATCCAAAGGCTTACTGTTGGTTTACTTTGTTTGTGAAGAGATTAGAAATGGGTCTTATAAATTACAACACGCAACCAAAGTCAGTATGTCACCTGTATACTCAGAAACGTATTCATAAAACTCAATTGTAACCACATTGTTGTGTGCAAAGTCTGCAGGTCTGTAATTTGAATTTAGTCACTTAAAGGAATAGTTCACCCAAAAATTAAAATTCGGTCATTATCTACTCATTCTCATGCCAGTACAAACTCGGGTGAGTGTTTTTTCTTCATACCTGGAGTTCTCCAGGCTCGCTGCTGGAGGAGCTTCTTCCAAACAATTGCAGTGAATGGGGAGCAGGACGTTTGGCTTCAAAAAGGGCAACGGATGTCCATAAAATTACTCCATAAAGCTCGTGTAGTATAATCCAATTCTTCTGACGCCTGATGATCGCTCTGTGAGTGGAGAAAAACTACATTTGATCCATTATTTCATGAAATTCGAGTCTGCAATACTTCCCGCATTACCCAACCTCACCAGATGCATCTCAGGTTTGGTAATGCGGAAGTAGATGCAATGCCGGTCGATTTCATGAAATAATGGATCACATTTCGGTTTTTTTTCGACTCACAGAGCGATCGTCAGGCGTCAGAAGACTTGGATTATACTACACAAGCTTTATGGAGTAATTTTATGGACATTTATTGCCCTTTTTGAAGCCAAACGTCCTGCTCCCCATTCACTGCAATTGTTTGGAAGAAAGCTCCTCCAGCAGCGAGCCTGGAGAACTCCAGGTAAGTTGTATGAAGAAGAAACACTCACCCAAGTTTGTACTGGCATGAAAATGAGTAGATAATGACTGAATTTAAATTTTTGGGTGAACTATTCCTTTAACATGTTGACTTTTATACTGAAACACATATCACATATAACATTTATTTCAAAACTACCGTCTGGCGAGAGCAGGTGGCATGGTATGCGCTTACGAGTCGCTTACGAATTGTGTAAACCAATGATTCTCAACCTTTTTCATATCAAGGACCCCTAATTTAGTCCACATTTGGGCCACGGACCCCCATTTGATAAGATTTCTCAGAATATCTGAGAATATTTTTATTGTTAGATAAGATTTTGTCCAGAATTCCATGACTATCTGTATTGTAGGTAGAGAGATAACAGTGAAACTATGATCAAAATAGTCATTCTTCTACATTCTCTACTTCTTGTAAATGAAATAATGATGAAGTTTAACAATTCATCAGTTTGCTGGGGACCCCATGGAACCCCCTCAAGGACCCCTGGTGGTCCCCGGACCCCACGTTGAGAACCACTGGTGTTAAAGATCAAACAGGGTGGCGATGGCGGCAAAACTGAGCCGGTAATTCACGTTTATCAGTAAGAAAACACTCACGCCACACTAACCATGCCACTCAGTTTTATGATTAATTAACCCTTCCTATCTTCACTCATTTCTTCTCACACAGTTACTGAAAGGAAACAAACCGAAAGGTAAAGCTGTAAAACGGTTCACTTTTTAAAGGCACGTTTAACAAAAATAGTTCCAGGAAGTTGAGCGTTGAAACCGACCAGGAACTATTTCATTATCTGAGCAAAACGAGTACAGAGAGAAGGAAAGGGATTGCCTGTGTGTGAGAAAGAGACTGAAAGTGTGTGTGTGTCACCTGAGCATGTGAGTCATTAGGCCTCATAAACACTCCTCTGGGTGTGTCTGATATGCACACACACACACACACACACCAGAATCAGACTTTTTCTTTCTCTCTCTCTTTGTGTATGTGTGTGTGTGTGTTTTGAAAGTAGGAGTGTGTGTATTCTTATCAAGGTCACTTTCCTTTTGAAGCAGAGATAAATGAACACATACACACACCAGAACCAGACGTCTTTCATTCTTTCTTTCTTTCTTTCTTTTTTTCTTTCTTTCTTTCACTTTCTTTCTCAGAAACACACTTGTGCCTTTCAGCCGCATGTCATAACATACCAAAACAATATTTTATAAAGCCTCAGACAGCAAGGCTTGATTTTGATTGACAGGCAGTGGTTGTCATTCCACACACACACACACACACACACACACTGAGTTAAACAGGTGCGAGCCACTCGTTTAACAGGTTAGTGAAAGCGGCAAATCTGGTTTTATTGGCAGATGGTGATGGAGAGACATAGAGAGAGAGAGAGAGAGAGAGGGAGAGATGTTGACATTTAATGTTCTTTAAAAACATCACGCAACAAACCAGAGGAACTAAAATCCCCACACACACCCACACCCACACACACACACACTCACACAACGCAAACACACTCACAAAGCCTCCCTACTGGGTACAATCAAACCAGTCATGACTTTCTTCTCGTACCTTACATATTGCATGCTGCAGCTCCCAAACATTCAGAAATGTAACAGTATAATTTCTTAATGAAAAATCCAGCTCAAATGACGGAAGTCTGGAATACTTCTTGTTGTAAAACGTGGATAACGGGACCTTGCTGAGGCAAAGGCAGCACTGACTGGCTCAGAGTTTGAAATGGGATTCTTACACAAGCCCCTGGAAATGGCACTTCTGCTTTGTTTTTCTGCCCGTTAGACCGTTAGCTTAGCTACAACACTAGCTACTTCGCCGAGTACATTCAAGTTATTGTATTGTTATTGTAGTGATACAACTATCAGCAAAGTAACTGTCCACACCAGGGATTATTCAAGGCATTAATTATCATTTAGAAGCCAGAATAGACTGTGATTCTCAACCTTTTTCATATTAAGGACCCCTAATTTAGTCCACGTTAGGGCCACGGACCCCCATTTAATACGATTTTGGCTCTCGGACCCAAATCTGAGAATATATTTAATATAAACATCGAACAAAAAGTTTGGAAATTTGTGTTTGTTAGATTATTTCTCTGTTGTAACAATGCTTCTTGGCAATACATTTTATACCGTTGGAAAGCCTGTTTATTTCCCTTTTTAAATGGTGCCTCATTTGTAAGGAACATGCATTTGTGGGATGAGCAGCACAGCTGAGTATGTGGGTTGCGCTCATGTAAAATTTGCCAAATCTTCTCTGCCAATGCCAAACAGCTTATTCTGCTGTTGCTATTGACTCTTGTTTGGTGTTGTTTGGTGGATTGGATGATTGAAGTCTATCAGTAACAAGGAAGAAACAAGACATATTGGCAATTTTACAATTTATTCATTTAACAAACAGTCAGGAGCCTCAGTAGCGTGTGGAAGAACCATACACAGCCACAACAGCCCGGCACCTCCTCCTCATGCTGGTCACCAGCCTGGTCACACACTGCTGTGGGATGGCATTCCACTCCTCAACCAGGATTTGTCGCAAGTCAGCCAACGTGGTTGTGTCGGTCACTCTAGCACGAACAGCACGCCCGAGCTGATCCCATAAGTGTTGAGGTCAGGACTGTTGGCAGGCCATTCCATTCTCTCTACTCCCAAATTCTGGAGGTAGTCTCTGATAAACCCCGCTCTGTGGGGGCGAGCGTTGTCATCTTGGAGGATGGAGTTCGGTCCCAGACTGTGGAGATATGGGATTGCCACTGGTTGCAGAATCTCATCTCGATATCTCTCTGCATTGAGATTGCGACTCCAAATTGAGACTTGATTGAGACTCCAAATAATGCTGCAACTTGCTTTTGTGGAACACCAGCTTGAAGTCGCCCTATCGCACAGGCCTTATCGAGATCAGACAAACGTGGCATGCCGATTCTTGGAGCAGACACCAATTGACCACTGTAGCAGGGCCCATGCTCACAGGTGCTGCCAATCGGGTGCCAATCAGGTACCTGATTGTCAGCACCTGGGGGTACCGGAAGCTCAAAACAAGAGTCAATAGCAACAGCAGAATAAGCTGTTTGGCATTGGCAGAGAAGATTTGGCAAATTTTTCATGAGCACAACCCACATACTCAGCTGTGCTGCTCATCCCACAAATGCATGTTCCTTACAAATGGGGCACCATTTAAAAGGGAAATAAACAGGCTTTCCAACGGTATAAAATGTATTGCCAAGAAGCATTGTTACAACAGAGAAATAATCTACCAAACACAAATTTCCGAACTTTTTGTTCGATGTTTATATAAATTTGTGACTATCTGTATTGTAGAGACAATAGTCAAACTATGATCAAAATAATCATTCTTCTACATTCTTTAATTGTCTTAATTTCTTGTAAATGACATAATGCTGAAGTTTAACAATTGATCAATTTGCTGGGGACCCCCTGGAACCCCCTCAAGGACCCCTAGTGGTCCCTGGACCCCACGTTGAGAACCACTGGACTATTGTATGGCTCACGCCGGTATCATGTCAGTTTTGGTTCGCTAGCTAACTGTAGCAACTTCCTTTGTTCCTATGACAGTAAACAAGTGAGCACTACTGCCATGTTCTGCCCTAGAGAAATTTGACTGGTTCGAATGATGACAGCCCACAGTGTCTCCACCATTTTCTAACCAACTATTGTGTTTCAATTTCTCCCGACCTCCATCGTTTGAGTCAGCTGGTGTGGCTATGCGAGATATAGGACCCAAACCCTGACCTTGACTTTAAACCAAACTCTGCCTGTTGAAACAAAAACAAATTTGCAATTCACTTTATTCACACCGCGGCCACATTTGATTTACTTCATACTCAGGTCTTCGGAAAAAAAAAAGTATGCTGTACACCAAAGTTATCCTTGAATATGGTGGAGACATGAGCGGCTCTGGAGAGGGTACGAATCAAAGAGAACAGCAACTGGATTGATAGAACAGTGATTGTGTTGATCCATATTGTAAGCCAGTGTTAGCTAACTTTAGCTAATGTTGGCTACTTCATGTTGTTTACGTTATATTTATGTCTACACCACCTAGGTTGCCAGCATTATCCTTAAGTATTGTCATTAATGGTCAGTCTCTATGCTAACATTATGCTTCATACCCCTAGTGGCGCTTATTTGACAATGTTTATGTTGGGTATGTCTGCTAACTACTGCTCACATTAGGTGACTTTATTTGGTTAAAACTGCCAGGTTGTTACTGTTAAAACTAGATAACTCACACAATTAACTTTAGTTGGGTTAGGGATACATATAAAATGAAGTAGCTGACTGCTAACATTAGCTAACATTATGGATAGGTGAATCGTACTGGTGTTAGCAGGTCTTACTTTCAACATCATGTATGTTCCCTTCAATCCAGTTGCTGTAGCCTTTAATTTGGACTTCCAGCTCCGCTCATCTCTCCACCATATCCAAGGATCATATTAGTGTAGATTTGAATTGATTTCGGCGTACATTTTAATTTTTTGTTGATAAAGCATGTTGAAAAGGTAGGCATGGCCCACCGTACCAAAGGCCTTCTCCTGATCTGGGGAGATGGTACCAAAATCCTGGTTACATTGTCCAGAAATATCCATCGTGTGTCCAACATTGTCCAACAGTGCAGGACTCAATCTGCTTCTTTAGCCTTTTAGCAAGGCACTTGGCAAGAAGATGTTAAATAATAGAAGACATCAGATCTCCAGTTCTCCAGATGTTTAAGTCACTCAGGACCCCCTTCAAGGACAGAGAGAGAGCCAACATAATCCAGACTTAACACCCTATCTTTCTATACTCATCCTCTCCTTCTCTCTCTTCTTTGTCTCCTGTCTGTATTTTGCCTCTTTGTAAATTGGGTTTATGGTTGTTTGATGGGATTATCAAAACTTCAACTGTGTGTGTGTGTCTGTGTGTTCTTGTACTCGTCCTTATGAGGACATCTTGTTCTTCACAAGGATTTTTCCTCTTTTTTTCTCTATCTTCCTTTTTGTTTGTTTCTCTTTCTTTCTTTCTTTCTTTCTTTCTCAGAAACACACACACACACACACACACACACACACAGTGAAGTGTCAGGTGTTGAGGTTGAAATGAGGGAAATCCTCCATAAGAATGATTCTGTTTAAGGGTTGAAGGTTGAACCTTATTTAACCTGTATTTTGAACTGGGGTTAGGTTAAGATGAAGTTAATATAAGACAGTGGAATGTCTCCCTAAGTATAGTTTTGTGTCTGTGTGTGTGTGTGTGTGTGTGTATGTGTGTGTGTGTGTGTGCTTGTGTCTTCAGAAATGACTCTTGGTGATGAATAGCGGATGGAAGATAAGAGAAACAGAGGAAATAGAAAAATGAGTTGACATTTGATTATTTCAGTCGCTAGCAGCGCGCTCTCTCTCTGTCTGCACAGGTGTATGTATTCTCTCTCTTTCTCTCTCTCTCTGTGTCTGTCTCTCTTTCTCTCTGACATTTTGACATTGACATTTTCAAGTCAGTCATCAGAAATAGATTAATAGAGTCTGTGTCTCATAAACTTTAAATATGACTTTTTGAATTGGACTGATTCTATTGTGGGTGTGTGTGTTTAACTCTTTACAGGAAGGCATTTACTGTGAATTGTTAAATAGCTACTTCTTTGTTTTGCATTTCAGTTTTTTTTTCTGTTTTTCTGTGTTTTACCCACTTTTAATTATGTTTCCTGTAACCGTTTCAGATTAACTTTAAATGAAAAGTGTGTTATAATAAATTGTATTATAAAAATGATTCTCTCTCTCTTTTTTTCAGTAATCGCCGACACCCTCAGAGTTTCCCCCCAGACCCCACCCCCCGTTGTCCCAGAAGGAAGTGACATCACGCTCTCCTGCAATGTCACCCGGCAGCTCACCCACCCCACTTACCTGTCCGTCACCTGGTCGCTAAGGAATGGAGCCTCGCCATTGGAGGAAATCTTAACATTTGGCCCTCAGGGAGGCGTGGTCGCCGGGCCGAAGTTCGCCCGGCGATATGCCGACGGAGGCGTCCGATTGGTCCCCGGGGAAAATGGAGTGTTTGGACTGGTGGTTTCCAGGGCGACGCGGGCTGATGAAGGGACGTACGTTTGCATAGGAAGGGAATGGACTCATGAAGATGGAGGGAAATGGAAGAATATCGTGGAGAAGAGAAGAGAGATGGGAGCTGTTACTGTTACTCTTACAGGTAAGGATAAGAAAGAAGGAACATAGAAGCAGGGGTTAAAGTGGGATTTGGCAGGTGGGGGAACCCTGTTTCCGGCGGGGGGGGGGGGTTACATAATAATTGGTGGAGGGGTCAGAAAAAAATAGCCAATAGCAACAGCCAATAGCAAATTTCAATTGTAATAGCCGGGTTTCAACCAGTAGAGGGTTAGGGTTAGAATTTGGACCTGAATCCATCAACAACACTACTATATACCCAAATACAGCAGTTTTCAGCTGAAAAAAGTGGTTTTGGGGTTTAGTTACTCTTTAAAACAAATTTCCTGCATTTCTACACCACCTAACCTCTTGGATTAAGTCAAGAAACAGCAACCCTGTATACTATTAACCAAAAATTTTAAATTATATTACTATATTTCAGCATTGAGGTACATTCATGATTTTGCATAGGCATACTAACCTAAAAACCTATTATTGGGAATCGCGAGAAAGTTTCACAGCGACAGACACAGAGCGTCCCCGTAACCATAGCAACTCACTCTCACTCCTGCCTGCGTGCGCACGGCACAAGAGGAGAGGGAGAGACGCAGAAGAGCCGCTGACTGAGATTACTCTGAGCAGCATGCATGGGAATAAATTACAATATAATAGATCTGTGTATATTTCTCGCTATTCAGATGGTCTGAATAACTCTCTGCTGCACGGTGCTGCTCTGTCTTCGCGCCGCAACGTTTATGAATTTGTTTTTCACTGCGTGAGAAAATGGACTTGTGGCATGAGAGCGTGTGATAAATGTCAATTGCGTGAGTCTCACGGTCAATGCGTGAGAGTTGGCAGCCCTGTGAACTCGCTTGACATTATTATGTATGAAACTGCCAATCAGATTTATTTACTTATTAATCGAAGGTGCCGGAACGCCGGCCCACTTTAACCCCTGCATAGAAGCACATTAGCAGTAGCATTAGGTGTAGTAATAGTATTAGTAGTAGTAGGCCTAGTAATAGTAGTAGTAGTAGTAGCAGTAGCAGTATTGGCAGTAATAGTAGTAGCAGTAGTAGTAGTATTAGTAGTATCAGTAGTATTAGCAGTGGCAGTAGTATCAATAGTAGGCTAGTAGCAGCAGCAGTGGTAGTAGCAGTATTAGCAGTAGTAGTAGCAGCACTAGGAGTAGTAGTAGCAGTAGTAGTAGTAGCAGTATTAGCAGTAGTAGCAGTAGTAGTAATAGTAGTAGCAGCACTAGCAGTAGTAGCACTGGTATCAGTAGTATTGGCAGTAGTGGTAGCAGTCAAAGTAGTAGTATTAAAGATAATTTCCATACCAGGAGCAATAGAGGATCGTCTCACTCTTGTTTTTTGATAAAGCAAGTTACTGTATATTCCTTGATTTCTGTGCTACTGGGTTAGCTATGGAGTGAAGTTGGAAGAAAACAATAAGGGATGAAGAGAAGAAGGGATAGAGGGAGGGAGGGACGTGGGAGACGACCCACTCTGTTGTGTCCCGGTCTTTATTTTAATGGCAGCTTCTCTTCTGTTGCACTCTTTTTTTTTCTTTCCTTCGCTTTGCTCTATCCCAGGAGGCTCTTGACCCTCGCTCTGACTGTCTTTCTGTCTTTTTCCCCTTAGAGAGGCCCCTACACACACACACACACACACACACACACACACACACACACACACACACACACACACACACACACACACACACACACACACATACACATTCATTCCTGGTGGTTGCTGTGGCCACCATATCTTCTATCTTTCTGGGTTACCATATCCTCTTAAGTGCTGGAAAACACTCTGTGGTTTATAATGAAACCAGAGATGAGTCACACACACACACACACACGTCTACACACCTACACACACACACACACACACACACACAGTCCCAGTCTCTAGCTCCATTGTGTCCCAGTCAGTTCATATTGACTTACAGGCTAGAGTAAAGAGGATGAGAAAAGTCAAACAGAGTGGGCTTTGTCTCTTTTGTCCACTTCCAGACACCATACAGGGACTCTTCCCCACATATTACTATCTAGGTTGTTACTGGAGACCATAGTTTGAAATCCATGACCCAGCCACCAGTTTGCAGAAACCCAGGAGAGACTGGGAATACGTTTTACTCGACTGTACTTGCATCAAACATTATACAGCTTGCTCTGGTGAAAGAATGCTTTGGGAAACACACACTTGAGCTGCAAATTCCTCACCAGCTCTGACATTTACAGATGTTTTTTTTTTTTTTTTTAATATTGTCTTTTAAATAAGTCATATATCTATTCCGTTCTTAGTAGAAACCCTTCAGGCTTACTTGTGATTTCTTTGCATCCCTTGGTTTTTAATCTAGTTTTTATTAGTTTTTTTTGATCCTCCTCTTTTCACTCATTTTTTTTCATTCTTATTCACCCGTTTTTCTCTTCCACCTCCTTTGGCGGGTAGGGTGACCTGTATATTCAGGCCCCAGTGTGCTGCTGCGTCTGTATTATTCACCAGTATGGTGGCAGCTCCCAGTTACGAATGCGGTTACTGTGCCATCAGTGTTGCAACTATAGGCTAATTATTCAACAATAGTTTAAGTTTTTGTTACTCTCTACTGTCTTCCCCTGTTTTTCTGTCATTTTACCCATTTGATTTTGGCTTTTTTTTTTTTTTTTGCACTATCCAGAGCAGATATCTGGTAATTTTGTCCAGTGTTCTGCAAAAGCACAGATTAGTTATTAAATGTTTTGAAGCACTATTAAACCTGCACTAAGCGATTTCAGACCCTGTACCCAATCCTGAAACTAACGTGTGCCATGTGGAGATTTGCGTGAGACCTAATGATATCAGGGTTTCCGTGGACCGGCACCAAAAATTGGTGCCGGTCCACGTGTCCTGGAAGATTTCAATATCCCGGACAAACGGGAGAAATTCCGGTCAAATATTATCTGTGTTTATTGAGCTTAAAGGTAGGCAATATAAAGAATGACATCATCAAGGCATGTAGATTTATAATATTTTTTATTGAAAAGTAGGCTACTTTTGCTTATACATTATATTCCAAATAAAATAAGTCCCGTCAATAGACTCACGTGCATAACGTGATCTCTCTCAAACACACACACAAAACGTTACCATGCAAAATAGAAAAATAGGATCATCTACTATGAAAATTTGTTGCACTTTACTTCATTTCTGACATGTATTTTGTTGCCAAATAGCCATATGCTGTCACCATTACGCAATGCCAAATGCAAAAAACTACATGTCCCGTTAACCATGATCACACATTGCCAGTTGCTAAATACGCAACCTACAACCAAGAAAAACATATGAACATATAAATATGTAAAAAGCACAGCCCAGCAAAAAGTCATGAAAATAAACTGCAAAGGCATCTTACCTTCACCTGACACACACACATCGCCCTTGATTGGTTAATACATTACGCTACATTCAAAACAGTTTAGTAAATCCTCCCCAGTTGTGCCTCATGTCACTTAAATCAACTCACGTAGTGCAATATTTATTATTACTTTACTGAAAGAGACTCAAAGCTACTCGTCGGGAGCAGGTCTGGAGACAGACTGGGAGCAGGTCTGGAGACAGACTGGGAGTAGAACTCAACCTGTTGCTGTAACTCAGTCTCAGTAAAACAAGGAGCACTATGTTCCAATAATTGTGCTTAGAGGGAATTATTTTCACTGGACATTATGACCAGAGAGATTTAAGTATGTCGGACTTCAACAGAACAGCAAATGTAAAGGTTTTCATGAACTGGCTATAGGTTGAATCAATATTGTTCTATCAATCAGCGATAGAGTAGGGCTGGGCGATAGGGGTGAAATCAATATCATGATAATTATAAGGATCTTTCTCGATATCAATATATATCACGATATGGTTCATGTATGCAAAATCACATTAAATAATCAAATGAATGTTCATCTCATTGAACCGAATGGTGATGTTAGGTGTGGTGTCAAACAAAACTGAAATGTTCAAATAATATTCCTACCATACCTCATTATATCAGAGTTTTTAAGTAAAATCTGCGTGTCGTCATCAATTTAGACAGCAGAAATGTGTGTCACGATATTAAAATGTCTTCATATCATCAAGATATGAAAAGACAATAAACGATAATATTGAATTATCGCCCAGCCCTACGATAGAGAGTAGCAAAACTGACATTTAGTTGTTTTTTGTTTAAGGTTCCAACAAAGACTTTGGAAAAGACTCTGTGTTATTATAAAGATTTTACTGACTGACTCTCTCTCTCTCTCTCTCTCTCTCCTCCTTTAGCGCAGTCCCTCAGTGTCACGGCCTCCCCTTCCTCCCCCTCTTCCTCGCTCCTCTCCCCCGGGGACACGCTGACCCTCCTCTGCTCCGTCGCCGCCGACAACCTGCCCTCCCTCGCCGTGGAGGTGGCCTGGCTGGCCGACGGCCGCGAGGTCATCGCCGTGGACCGCGGCGGGGTGGTGCTCGCCAACGCGTCCTCGAGCGGGGCGAAAGCGGGGGGCGGGGAGGCGGGGCTGGAGCGCACGGGGGCCGGGGAGTTCAGGCTGGCGGTGAGGGGGGTCGGCGGGGAGGACGGCGGGGCGTACTCCTGCCGCGTCCGGGCCTTCATCGAAAGAGGAGGAGGAGGAGGAGGAGGAGGGAAATGGTACATGGCAGCTGAGAAGATGTCCAACCCTGTGACGGTCAAGGTGGCTCAGATCAGTGAGTAACACAACAGCACATTTTACATTGCTATGTGTATCATTACCCTGCTGGTCCCACACCACCATTATAGGCTTGGGCAATATTCAAAATTTTATATTGTGATACTGTCCCGCCAAAATATTGCGATATACAATATTATCTTTCCTGGGGTTTTTTTTTTCGGGGGGTGGGGGGTGGTATTTTATGTTATTTCTTCCAAATTACATCAAATTTCTAGCCTATAATAATAATAATAATAATAATTATTATTATTATTATTAACAGCCTAGAAATTTGATCTTGTTATTCAAGCATCAGAGGAAACAATGGTCAGTTGGTATAATTTGCTCATTCCTGCTATTTCCAGAAAAAACATTGTGAAAAAGTATGATTATTTTTGTTTTTTGTTTACTATTAAAACACTAGTAGATTATAGGTCTATAAGTTCAAAAGCTTGAACAACTGTGATCTAAGCAACACACGGTGCCATGGCCAGGAGGGGTGGGGAACGTTTTTTTTGTTTTTTATATATATATATATATATGTTTTTGTTATATTCAATATCGTGGGAAATATTGCGATATTTGATAATATTCAATATCGGCCCAAGCCTACATCATTACAAACACGTTTCACAACCAAGCTTTGTTCAAACCCACAGAACTTTATTTTAAGTTCTCGTCAAGATCCCAAGGTTTCCAAAGATACCAGATAAGTCATGCTGAATTACAGGGAAATGTGTATAAAATGGTGCACAAACATCTAGAGTTTTTCCAATATTAGCATGCTATAGCTTCAATGAAGA
The DNA here is from genome assembly GCF_046629955.1 of Centroberyx affinis. Classification (NCBI taxonomy): domain Eukaryota; kingdom Metazoa; phylum Chordata; class Actinopteri; order Beryciformes; family Berycidae; genus Centroberyx; species Centroberyx affinis. The sequence continues at coordinate 366,049 of NW_027278986.1, read as the reverse complement.
ATGTATGTGACATTGTTAGGGCTGAACGATTTTGAAAAAATATCTAATTGCGATTATTTTGACTGATATTGCAATTGCAATATGATTTGCGATATTAGAGGGAGTGATCATTTTGACATCATTATTCTCATTTTCATTGAAAAACGTATTAAAATGATTATGGTGTGATTTTTGCGGGGATCTGTACCAAACAAAGATGTTTTCTTAAGTCTGTAGAATATGATGTGTAGGCCAGGACATCTCTGCAGCATCACAATATTTCATTTAAAATGGTATTTTGACACATTTCGCCTTCAACAAATACTGTGCCTCCTGCGATTTGAAAATTGCAGTAGGCCATATTGTGATTTTGATAAAATTTTGATTAATTGTTCAGCCCTAGACATTGTCATATAGTATGGAAAAAATGTTTTTTCTTACTTTGAAGCTACTTAAGAGGAAATTTAAGGGGAAACTCAGGGTGCAAGGGGTTAACATCAATAAATCAATACCACATTAATTTTGAGAAATCAAAATTGCCAATTTTCTCGAGATCATGTGTGGCTACTCTATAGAAGGTGACATCACCTAGCACCAAAGATCAGCCAATAGCAGATTTCACTAATATGCTTTTTATATTTAGATGTAAGGCTTTACACAGATTTGGGTTTTGGGGTTTAGTTACTCTTTAACTTTATCTGCATCCTCAATATGGAATGGGCTTCAAGCGCAAACAGAAGTATCACTAGCGTTCTCTCGTCCATTTTTATTTTCAACAACTTTTTTACTTCTAGCTAACCACAATCTAGGTAGTTACACGGCAACAAGAATGATGTATCTCCGTTACTAGCGACGCTCACAGCTGTGCATTGTGAGCAGCATAAAAATGTGTCCTATGTGATCTCTGATTGGTGGAGTTGACTACAGGCTAGTGTTAAATTATTTCTGATTGGCTGAGCTGACTTCAGGCTCTTGACTTGCATACCCAAAATGCCAGCAATGTGGCAGGAACAATCTACGGTAGAATGATTGCAAGAACATGGAAGTAGTGTCAAAACGTGTCTTCGGGCTGAGCTGTAGCAACAACAGAGGCTGCTTGTATTTCTTATTTATTTCTCAGTGGCAGAGCAGACAAACCCATCAACCCAAACACTCATCTGTCTCTGCTCAAAGATCAAAAATTCATAAAATGACCAAGTGGGTCAGTCATTGTCTTTTCCCTTAAAAAGTCTGTAGTGGGGGTTCCATCCAAGTGTTTCTATGCAAATTATAATGTATCGAATTAGAAAATCTGAATGTTGACAGCAAATAATTTTAAGTATTGCAAAAAGGTTTTTTTTACGCTCACTTGAGGTGGATACGTTTTTTGCCAACAAAGAAATACATAGTGACAGAAATGCATTTGTTGAATAAATAAGTATGTTGTAATATCTGTCCACTAAGATCTACGAGAAAGGTATAAGGTGCCTGTTGTTGTTGTTGTTGTTATAATACCATTAGTTGGTGTATTAGAATATTGCAAAGTGAATTTCTTTGCTCTCATATTCAGATTAAAGTATGAAATAAGACCAGCACTGAATAACAATAACAACCTGCCCAACTCTAATAAATTCTTGAAAGACTTTTTTTTTTCTCAATTTCTCTTGACATAGGCTAGTTCTTTGTCTGAAGCCAAATTACTTGCTTCAGTTTAGCTGGTGGAAAATGCACCTAATTTGCATAAAATTGGCTTCTCACTTGAATGAAAACATAACTGCTGAAGTCTGGGAGTAAGAAGTTATACTGTCTTTGGCCAGATGCTGAATGTCATCATGAACTACAAGCTGCTCATTGCGATTCACACTACACCATCAAAGGATTATCAGATATTAGTTTTGCCTGGAGCTCTTAGCCATGATGTGTACAATTGAATACAATGAACACTATGTTTTTAACTGCTAAATGAATGGTCAGTGGACAGTAGGGTTAGACTGCTAAATTGCTTAGCTGAGATTTTGACTCCATATTGGCCTTGTTGTTAAAAATCAGATATCGGTTGGTCAGTGTCGTTCACTTCTGATATGACTGATATGATGCAGTTTAATTGATTACATATTTAATGTAGTATTGATCAATACTACACTGGTTTTCTAAGGGAAGACCTTAAAGGATAAGGCCGGTGTTTTTTAATGCATTGCTTACCGTCAACAAATCCTATGAAAATGACAAAATCAACAATGCGTTTGCTCTACTCCCGTTACTTTCTGACTTCCCACATACCGTTTTTAGCCGTCAACCCGGAAGTCATTGGCTCCAATTGTAAGCTAAAAACCTTGAAATACAGCTCACAAAGACATAGTTTACATTTTAAAAATCGCTAATTGTTACTTACCACGAAAAGTCAGACTGTTTTAGTTAATACCAAATCAAATTCAAATGGGAATGAATTCTTCATTACGACGGGGACTATTTTTGGTGCTACGGAACTTCTTTCCCGAGATGGAAAACGTGTTTACAGTTGGCTTATTAAGTTCTTTGAGGAAAAAGTCGGCCGGCCCGGTGCATCATGATGATGAAATATGCTGATTCATTGCTGATTTAGTTATTTTCATAGGATTTGTTGACTGTAAGCAATGCATAAAAAAACACCAGCCTTATCCTTTAACTTGAGTTGATTCTATAATGTGATATTTTGACCAGATTCCACACGATGCAACATATCACATGAGATTGAACAGATCAGATTCTTGGGGTTTCAATGGAGATTACTGGGTTTCAATGAAGATTTAGTGTCCCATAGTCAAGATCAGTGTTTCTCAACCTTTTTCATATCCAGGACCCCTAATTTAGTCCACATCAGGGCCACGGACCCCCATTTGATGAGATTTTGTCTCTCGGACCCAAATCTGAGAATATTTTTTATTGTTAGATATGATTTTGTCCAGAATTCCAAGACTATCTGTATTGTAGGTAGAGAGATAACAGTAAAGCTATGATCAAAACAGTCATTCCTCTACATTGTCTAATTGTGTTAACTTCTTGTAAATGAAATAATGGTGAAGTTTAACAATTTATCAATTTTCTGTGGACCCCCTGAAACCCCCTCAAGGACCCCTGGTGGTCCCCGGACCCCACGTTGAGAACCGCTGGTCTAGATGCTGTTTCAGAGGTTTTTCCACCCTGACAAGAATACAATTCTGGGGGGAACATTGAGTACTTGTCATTTTTTTGGCATGAGCATGGTGAAATTTAAAGATAGCATCGTATAGTGTGGTCACTAAATCTGCCATTGTCTGAGAGTTAAATAAAAAAAGTAAAGTACTAAGGATGCTAAGGATATGCTGTTGTAAAGACTTAAAATTTCAGATACGTTTGTGTAAAATGTGAATGTAAAGGAATGCATGTCCTCTTAACATATTATTTCATGAGGTCGGGAAATGTACTGGTGCTCGGCCGCCACAGACGAATCTGTAGTCTCAAGGGGAAACTCTGTAATCCTCTAGTCGGCCTGTCGGCTCCCGCTGCGAGGACGATTGATTAGTCATGCCTGTCCTGCGCTCTGCTAACTCTGGGTCTGCTGTTAAGAGTGTGTGTGTGTTATTCTGATCCTGCCTCTAAAGAGCAGTGGTGTCAAACACACTTGACACAGCAATCAATAACTGTCACAGTCATGGTGGGTGGTCTCTCTCTCTCTCTCTCTCTCTCTCTCTCTCTCTGTCTCTCTATCTGTCTGTCTCTATTTCTGTCTCTCGCTCTCTGACTCTATTTCTCTGTCTTTCTCTCTCTGGGCTCTACTTTTGTGAATCAATGGCAAACTGCACGGCAGCTGATTTTTGATCATTTTGAGGCGCATGGCACCACTATGTCACCGTTTGAAAGAGGGTTGTGTAGAAGGAATCCATTATGAGTAGGGGTGGTAGACCTGCCACAAAAGCTTCTCCCAAGAGGAAACAACTGATGTCCTTGTGCAGGAGATGCAGAATCATTCAATCAATCATCAAATTGAATTATCCTGGGGGGCGTCCTGGTGGCTCAGTGTTCTAAGGCAGTGATTCTCAACCTTTTTCATATCGGGGATTAATTTAGTCCACATTAGGGCCACGGACCCCCATTTAATGAGATTCGGTCTCATCTAAGGGCGTTTTCACACCTGCGCTTTTAGTCCGGTTAAATCGGACTCTGGTTCGTTTTCCCCCTTGGTGCGATTAGTTTGGTCAGGTGTGAACACAGTAATCGCACTCGGGTGCGGACCAAAACAACCGCACCGAGACCCTTTAGAAGAGGTGGTCTCGGTCCGGTCCCAAACGAACTCTGGAGCGGTTTGTTTGTGGTGGGAACGTGATCCGACCTCGATCCGACCCAACTACCAGGTGTACTCAGTTTACTCCGCAAGTTTGAGCTAAACGGCTCCTGTAGCCAGGTAGCAGGTACAGTCTTGCCTGGTATATTGCCCAGAAAATTACAACAGTTATGAGCAAATGCCAACTCTGCCGTTGCTCCATGTTGCGTAGCAATGTGCACTAGTCCAGAACACAGGACCTTCTTCCTGTATTTACTTTCCTGCTCCCGCCCTAGACACATCTGACCAATAAGCGGAGTGAACGTTCTCACCTGGTTTGTAGTGATGCATTTTGGTTCGCTTGGATTTTTCTCCGTGTGAAAAGAAACCGAACCAAGGGGGAAACGCTACAAGTTTACAAACTCATCAACTGATTCGGACCAGAGCAAACGAACTATAGGTGTGAAAACGCCCTAACCCTAACCGCTCCAGAGTTCGTTAGGGACCGAACCGAGACCACCTCCTCTAAAGGGTCTCAGTGCGGTTGTTTTGGTCCGCACCCGAGTGCGATTACTGTGTTCACACCTGCCCAAACAAATCACACCAAGGGGGAAAACAAACCAGAGTCCGATTTAACCGGACTAAAAGCGCAGGTGTGAAAACGCCCTTATGCAGGTGGTTCAATTTTTGGTTCACTTAAAATGGACCAAGTTTGGTTCCTTTAAAAAGAACTATATGTGAAAAGATAGCCCGGCTAGCTCAGTCGGTAGAGCATGAGACTCTTAATCTCAGGGTCGTGGGTTCGAGCCCCACGTTGGGCGCACTGTGCTGGTTTGAAAGAGAGGAACTGAGTGGAGAAAGATGAATGGAAGGAATCGTTCAGAAAACCGACCAGAAAGCCAGCTGCTGTCACGCCTGAACACTTGGATTTAAAACAAACTCCAAGTCCCAAATCTTAATGAATGGAACGGGCTTTAATGAATAAATAAATACTTGTTACATAATTGCTTTCAGTTCAGCTACAGTACTATATTTATTCCTTCTGGGAATGCCCAGGAAATGTTTTGGCTTGCTAAAAGTTTATCATGAAGTGCAAGTAACATTTTACTTTAGGGAATTAGGAATGATTAGTCTTTTTTTTTTTTTTCAGTAAGCCATGGTATTTGCAGGATGAAAGACTATAAATGATTTTCATGGACTCTGTTTTGCTTTACTGGTTCTTGGCCACAGTGTTGTCTGTGAAATTAATTTAATAAACACCTCAAAGTGCATTATCCCTTCCATGATATTTTGGAATGGATGGATGCCACAGAATACTGCCATCAAAAGCAAATCAGAACAAAGCATTTTGGAAGCTTTTATGCTTGCGAAACATCAATATTTAGTGGATATTCAACTAATATTTCATCAAGCCATAAATTCTGAGCATGTTTTGAGCAGTTTTTACTGCGTGCTTGCTTGGCAATAATTCAATTTTATTGTTTATTGTCTCAGTAGAATCACATTGTGATGAAACGGTGATATCGAGAGTTTTATTGTATTTACATTAGCATGCAGTTCAATATGATGAATATTAGTTTGATAATTTAACATGGGTTTGTTAGCAGATGTCATTATGGAAATATTTTTTTATGGTTACTGTGATCTTAATCTTGTCCATATCTTGTCCCAGCCCTATTTTCTTCAAAGTCAAATCAGTAGCTGAGAGAAAAGTAAAAAAAATAAAATAAGCCAAGCTACCAAAAACAAAAACAACGTGTCCTTGCATGCATACTTTGGTCAGCCCAACTTGAAAGTAGTGTATAGAGAGGATGGATTAAAAAGGGGAATGGATTCAGGGGGCCCCATGCTTGCCTTTGCCTAGGGCCCCCAAATCACTAAGTCCGTCCCTGCTTTACTGTAGAAAGAAGTCTCATCTACAGTGTTTGTCAAGCACTGGATTGAGACCCAAATGTGGGTCACAGGATGATAAAAATGGGTTGCCAACTTAGTTAAGTTAAAGTTCTTTTAAAACATGAGTCCCAGTTGAAAACCTTCTCAGTAGCAATGCAGGATCGATGCAGGATTGGGGACTGTTGCCATGGCTACTGTTACCATGGCTACCATGGAGGGGGACGACACTGGCTGGCCAATATCTGATGTTTAATAAGAGGCAAATATCGGCCCCATATATCTAACCGCAGTAACCAGCATCTGTAAAGTGTTTTTGAACGTTTAACTTCACTGTTTGCTGTTCTTACTGGTTTCTTTCATTGTTGTTGTTGCTGTGACCTCCCTGCTCTGTTCTGTTGGCCACGCCCACATGAGAAACCCACAACAAATGAATTACGCCCCAAAACGTCCCAACATCATTGAAAAGTTGATTTGAAGGTAAACAGGGGATTTAGGCATGAACACACAGCGATACAGAAGACGCAATCTGATAATACAGCATATATTTTATTGATTTTAATGTCAAAAAGTTGCATAGTGCAGCTTTAGGAGTTAAATAGTTGAAGATTAAACTTTTAGGACATTGAGTAATTTATATCAGGTAACATTTTTCCCCCTCAAAATAGATTGTTGCCATACAAAACAATGGAAAAAATATACTTAAGGTGTCAAGAGTATATAAATCCAGGTCAAGGCACAACTGAGTTAAATCTAAAATGGATTTATAGCATTTTGAAATTAAATCCTTCAATTATGAAACCTCATGTCAACAATCTTCCGTTTTTTGTTTTTTTTGTTTTATTTTTTACTGTAGTTGACATCTGATATTGTCTTGAAGCCTGCATACTGTAATGTCAATAGGAGCCTTTAGTTAAAATAACAGCCATCTCTTCTAGATACATAGAAGGTTCTGGAAGCCTTGAGGATCCATGTTACATTTACAAATACCAAGCAGGCTGTCTGGACACACACACACACACACACACACGCATGAAAACACACACCAGCGAGTTAGCATGGCACTACAGTTGAAATATCAAGGAGGTTGTGTGATATTTTGGCAATCTTCTGTAGCTGATGTGCGTGTGTGTGTGTGTGTGTGTGTGTCTTTATGTGTAGAGTTTTAGATTCATGTTTCATGTATGTCTGAGTGAGTGTGTGTGTGTGATTGTGAATACATGGGAGTGATGGTGCACACATGGCATCTGCATGCCTGCAAGTGTGTATGTATGTACATGTCTGCTGGGCATGGTTCCAGTGTGTAAGAGAGTGAAACTAGGTCTGTTGTAGGCTCTCCAGAGACACACACACACACACACACACTTCAAACACGTTTTGTGTTTGTGTGTGTCCCCCCTCCACACACACACACACACACACACACACACACACACACACACACACACACACATAATGAATGTATGTAGCTCTGCTCACTGGTGGAACTCCTACATTTTGGCCTGGGGCTATACATTCCTTCACACTGTGCCTGCCGACACACACACACACACACACACACACACGTGCACACATGCATGTACACACACACGCAGCATGAGAGACAGAGTTTCTAAATGACTTTATTCAGTATAAAGAGTGTGTGTGTGTTCAACCAGTCAGTTCTTATTCTATTGATGTGTGGCCTTGAGGGTGCCCTCTCTTCCCACGATGCTTTGCTACGGGCGCAGCCTACCAGGAAGCACAAAAGAGTCAGAGAACTTGTTTAGGGACTCCCCACGGCGGGAGAGCACGCACACACACACACACACACACACACACACACACAGAGGGTGTAATTCCTCTCACCCTTGGCTTCACTTCGCCTGTGTGCGTGTTGTTGTGTCAGCTGGAATTGTTGTCAATGGAGCCAAAACTTTTTTTCAAAAAATTTTTTCAAAACACAATAGATGCTTTACCATAACAGATATAATGTGTATCCTTTAACATTGTATAGATAAGGTTCTTTGCTCCATTTAAGGGCTGCAACTATCGATTATTTTCATTGTCGATTAATCTGTCGATTATTTTCTCGATTAATCGATTAGTTGTTCGGTCTATAAAATGTCAGAAAATGGTGAAAAATGTGGATCAGTGTTTCCCAAAGCCCAAGATGACGTCCTCAAATGTCTTGTTTTGTCCACAACCCAAAGATATTCAGTTTACTGTCATAGAGGAGGAAAGAAACCAGAAAATATTCACATTTAAGAAGCTGGAATCAGAGAATTTTGACTTATTTTTCTTAAAAAATTACTCAAACCGATTAATCAATTATCAAAATAGTTGCCGATTAATTTAATAGTTGTTTAACTAATCGAGTAATCGATTAATCGTTGTTGTGGCTGTTGTTTTTGCTGTTTTGCCAATTCCTAGACCATATTCAGTCCAAAAAACTAGGGTTCAGCTGGTTTTGGTTTTTGAAAACTGATGCCAATATTTTTGTATTGAAGCTGCTGATAGCTGGTGTTTTGTGCCAGTGCACGCTATCTTTAAATTTGACCATTTTCAAGTCCAAAAATGAGAAACTAAGGATGTGATGCTGTCGATCTGTTGATAACATTCTCACCTTTAAGTTGATACTTTGCCTCATACCGTTTGTTCTTAGTTGGGGTTACATGAGGTCACCGGCAGTGATGGGGAGTAACGGATTACTAGAATCTGATTACACACACACATCTCATTACATATGGTTGGATCTGTAAGAAGCAGATCTGGAAAAGTCCATCTGTAGTCAATGGGCTGACCTGTACTTCCACCCAGTCCTGAGAGAGAGAGAGAGAGCGTGTTGACAGAATGAGGGAACGGCTGGAATCTCTGTTTCATATCTGCTTTTCCTATCACACACGCACACACACTGTACACACACACACACACAGACACACACACACACACTGCACACTCCAGTGAAACCAGAGCCTCTCGGATGCCTTTGGTTGTTTTGGCAGAACATCACATCGCTCCAGTCCTGGAACTAACTAACACTGCCGTGGTTGGGGGTTCGATTCCCTGTGTAGGTCGACAGGTAGAGCAAGGCACTAACACTGCCAGGGTTAGAGGTTCAATTCCCACTGTTCTGCCCGTTGGCAACAGATGTTATTGTGATGGCATGCCGCCAATCTGCAGTGGAAATGAAGCAGAATACACATACACACACACCAAACACGTTCCAGCCAGTGTCTGGTGTCACGCCTTATTACCTCCCATAGAAACACAATAGCTGAAGCCTGAACTTCCTCTTTTATGAGGAGCAAAGTTCAGTGTGTGTGTGTGTGTGTGTGTGTGTGTGTGTGGCTGTAGTCAGCTTTCCTTGTTTTACCTCAGAGGACCTTTTTGTAAGTCCCTATGGAGAAAAGATTTACTGTTAAGGTTAGGTTTACCTGTGTATGTGTTTGTGCATGTGTGTATGCACATGTCAGTCGTCTTCTCTTCCCCTGAGAAAATTGTGGTCAGTGCTGAAGTTCCGCCCTTCTGTTATGGAGGAACTTTTTCTTCAGGGAAAAAAAAAAAGAGGAAAAGATGGAAAACGATCGATAACGCAAAATTAAAAGCAATGATGGTACTGTTTAAAAGGATAGGAGCTAACTTCTGACATGATGGATACGATGCAGTTTGATTGGTTACATAGTAGTGGGTAGTTGTCATATTATCATCATCGTGGGTTTCAGTGTGTTCAGTTTTTGGCTTTTCCACCCTTACAATTGAGGTGAAGTTTATTTGTATTACACATTTTCATACAAATGCAGTCCAAAGTGCTTTTACAGAGTAATCAAAAACAGTAAAAGATTGAAAACAAATAAAGAAAATTTCATTAGAAATCAAGTTATGGTGAAATTTTTCTTCTTCTGCATTCTGGATAAGCTAGGATTGGGAAGTGATTGATAAGTTTTGCTTCCGAGGGTTCCTCTTATTATGCATTCAAGAAGGGTTCTTTATTTGTTGAGGTGGATTCTTCATGGGCTTTGAATTAGGGCTGAACAATTAATTGAAATTTTCTCGAGATCGCAATATGGCCTACTGCAATTTTCAAATCGCAGGAGGCGCAATATTTGTTAAAGGTGAAATGTGTGTCAAAATAGCATTTTAAATGAAATATTGTCGTGCTGCAGAGATGTCCTGGCCTACACATCATATTCTACAGACTTCAGAAAACATCTTTGTTTGGTACAGACCCCCGCAAAAATCACACCATGATCATTTTAATACGTTTTTCAATGAAAATGAGAATAATGATGTAAGAAATATCATTCCCTCTAATATCGCAAATCATATCGCAATTGCAATATCAGTCAAGATTATCGCAATTTGATATTTTTTCAAAATCGTTCAGCCCTACTTTGAATGGACTATTCCATTCAGTATATGTAGGTCCAATAGTCCAGCCCCTTACTCAGAACTCAGCATGTCTTGTGGCTGCATTGCATTCTGGTCCATTGAAGCTACTGTGGGTGGAGAAATTGGTCTCTCTGCCACTTCTACCATGGATTTCTCCCTGTATGGTTGTTGAACGTTGGTGTAAAGTAGAAAGAAGCCCTCGCTCTTTGATTCTGAGGGACTGACACCAAACATGTCCGTGTGTAGTTAAATACACCACCAAACATCAAAATGGAACCATTGAGCTGGCTAATGGTAGGCACAGAAAAATCATAAATAGGATATGTTGCCCTTATTTTGAAAGGACAGACAGTGAGTCAAAGGACTCTCACTCTATCCACACACACTGTCAAAAAGCATCACTCACGCATGGCAAAAATGTTCACAGAAATTAAAAATCACTTTCCTCCTAATTAAGCTTATTCATGCCACCCTCAATTTTATTCAAATCAGGCCTACTTACAACTGAATTACATTAATTTATGATTATTCTCCTTAAAAGACCCTGTCCTCATACAGTGTAACTTCCATCAGTTTAATTCCACTTCCTATGATGTATAGTATACATTTATGTTGTAAATTGTTTATGTAAGGCTGGAAATGGTGGATAAACCCTATAGCTTGAAATAAAAAGGTAGGTAAGCCCTCATTACATCCCTGGATAGGTGTTACAGACAATGTTATCCAAAAGGCCAAATTAAAAAAGGTAAAACTGATACACACACCGCTCTCATGCCTCGTGGTAAAAACGGGAAAACAGGCGTCTCAATGCTGAAATGAATAAATGCAGCGAGTGCGATGCAGATGAAAGCAGTTTGTTGTGTTATTGACAATGACCTATTTTTTCCTCCCGCTGCTTCCTCAAGCCACAGACTAATAGAGCCTTTTCTTTCTTTTTAAAGCGTTTTTTTTTTTTTTTTTTTTTGTACAGTTTCTGCTTTGCTTAACACTAGGGTGGAAAATGTCAGGATGAGCGATAAAGGCCACGCGTCAAACTCAAACCCAAACGGTCAACGACATCGCCGACGTTGATTTTTCATATTCACTGACACCCAGAATCAGAAAGCTTCTTCCAGAGACAGTATTATATCGCACTCTATCTCTAACTTTTGAATGAGAAAATCGGTAACGCTAAAGACAGCGGCTCTGACAACGTAAGACGTGTCAGAGGGGAAAGTGGCCGATTGACGCACCTTTGTGTGTAAATCATAAAGAAAATCCGCCAATCATACTTTGAGGTATGAACTTCTTTTACAGCAACAGTTGGGGCAACATCAACCAAATGAAAATCAACACAAAAACATTTAAGTTGTCGAACAAAAGTAATTTATTACATTATCACAAAATGGTACAAAAGTCGGTACAAATGTTCTATAAAGTCTGGTTAGCTCGACACGATTTGTAGTAACTGTCCAATCGATGAGTGAATTCATTACAAATTTGTTTAAATGAAACAACAGGAGTCGACTCTAATTCCCTTTATCTGTAGAATCGATTCTCGCAATCGATGTGATGGAATAAGAGTCGGGAACTGGAGTCACGTGACTTGGACTCAAGTCTGACTCGAACGCCCTTGGATTGCGGAGACAGGAGGACGGAGAGGCAGAACGAAAAAGAACCAAGTAGAATAGAAACAGAAAGAAGGAACGCCGGGATATAAAATAGGGCTGGTCGTAGATTTCAGATCAGGAGAGGAGGGGAAGGGTGGATAGAGCGTGTAAGTGCAGGGCGATCTGAAAGAAAAGGAGGGAGAGCAAAGAAAAGAAACTTGAGTCATTTCATTCGTTCATTGCCTTTTGTTGAGCGATTGTTCGTGGATCAATAGCGAAGCTTTAGTTATTGTGGACCAGGTCTTTTACAGATTTGGTTCACAGTAGTGCCAGACAGACATATCAGCATACTCATATTTGTCTAAATACTTATACTACTTATTAATACATAATAAGAACAATACTTATCATGATTATTATTATTATTGTTATCTTGGGTTTCAATGGAATTTTAGTGTTCCATGATGGTCTAAATGCTGTTTCAAAGGCTTTTCCACCTTGGCAAGAAGAACATTCTGGAGGAAACGCTAAATACTTAAAATTTTGCGGACAGATTTTTTTCACAGAATTTTCAATTTCCGCACCAAATTTCGGCCCAAGAGCAGCTTCAATCCAAAACCCTCAGTATCGGCCTTCAGGAACCGCTATTGGTCGAACCCTATATACAGTACGTGGTAATCGCATCTGAGTCGGGTGATTGTGTATTTGCGTTGCTCTGCTAAATAAGGCAACATTTCAACGTGAGAGAGAGAGAGAGAGAGAGAGAGGGGGAGAAAGAGAGAAAGAGAGAGAGAGGGAGAGAGAGGCACATGGCTAATTGGCAGGGAAGTTTGAGTCGCCAGAGGAAGCGAGACATATTCTCACTGATCAAAGTGTGTGTGTGTGTGTGTGTGGGTTTCGCAGCAGATGGTGACAGTGCATGACTCAGACAGTGTGACGTCCAAATGACATGATTCAGCCCCCCCCCGCCACACACACGCACACATACACTATGATATAGTATTTCCTGGTGTAGGTGTGTTTTGGTGAGTGCTGTGTATTGATATGCCAACGCATTTCTGTGTGTGTCGGTGACTAGTTGTGTATATACATACATGTCAGAGTGTGTGTGTGTGGGATATCTCACTGTTAGGCAGGTGGAAGTCTGTGTGTGTGTGTGTGTGTGTTTCCTGTTCAGTGAAGCGTAAAGGTCCAATCTGGATGTCTGACTGAGAAGACCTGCCTCACCACCTACACACACACACGCATAAACACCTACACACACATACACAGACGTACACACACCTACGCCTACACACACACACACACGATTAACGCTGGATACACACCTCACCTCACACATTTAACGGTGTTATTTCTGGTCTATTTCTGGAGTCTGGCAGCTCCATTCAGCTCTATTTAAAGGGCCAACCCGCTAAAACAGGATTCACATTACGCTCTTCCAGGGATGTTGGTCATTAAGTGACAAAACCTGGCAGTGTCCGATGAAACTGAAGCCCCATTGGGATGGGATTCATTTCTCCAAGTTCAGTAGGGTCATTGTAATTATGCAATTATTACACTTGAGCTATTAGTTTTTAAATCCCGTCCAGACTGAAGGCAGCAGTGCTACTTCTTGATCGCCAACCAATTTCTTTTGGAAAAGATAGACATTTGATTTGAATCCTTCATTTCAAACTCTCCCACTCTCTCTCCCGCAGAGCCGAGCTTCTCGTTGACCCTTGACCCCGTCCTAAACCCCCAGATGACGGCTGAGCCCACGGAGCTGGCGTGCCATGTGACCAACATTACCCATCTCCCCCAGGGGGGGCGGCTGGGCGTGGCCTGGGAGCACACCACACTACCTGGTACATTTGTTTAATAAATGTAGTATTATTATTATTATTGTTATTATCTTTATTATTATTATTATTATTCTTGTTATCATGGGTTTCAGTTTTTGTGTCCCATGGTTTAGATGCTGTTTCAGATAAATTACTAACACGATGAATCGATTGATTAATCAAATTGATTAATTGTCTGTCAATTGACTAATCGATTAATCAATCGTTCAGCACTAATCATGATAATAATACAAAAATACCACTTCTCTAAAAGATAAAGTAATGTTTCAGGAAATTTGTAAATTCAGTTCTTATTGGAATCCATTGAAAACTGTAGATTGTAACTACTGTAAAGGGACATTTCGCCCTTTGCTGCATGCTGCAGTTCATTAGATATGTAGTTGTAATTTCTTGTCCTACATAGTACACTGTACAGAGTACACAAAACAACTCGCTGACTTGAAAAATACATTTTCCCAACAATATCCCTTGGTGGGCCTTAATTGAGGCCAAACTATTTTTCTCATTTTAGCCATTTTACGGAGCAGTGTTTTAACAACACAAAGAATCAGTGTCCTCCAGATAATATCCCTCAGAGAATGAATTCAAAGGCATTAATTCTTTAACATAAATGTTTTTTTTTTTACTTAACTACTTACTTACCTTGTTACATACCTACTTACTTGCCTATTTACTTGCTTACTTACCTACCTACTTACTTACCTTGTTGCTTGCTTGCTTGCTTGCTTGCTTACTTGCTTACTTACCTACTTATCCACTTACTTAATTACCTACCTACTTACTTACCTCGTTACTTACCGACTTACTTGCTTACTTACTTACCTGCTTACTTGCTTGCTTACTTACCTACTTACTTGCTTACTTACCTACTTATCCACTTACTTAATTACCTACCTACTTACTTACCTCGTTACTTACCTACTTGCTTGCTTACTTACTTAATTACTTACTTACTTGCTTACTTACCTATTCACTTGCTTGTTTACTTACCTACCTACTTACTTACCTTGTTGCTTGCTTGCTTACTTACATACTTACTTGCTTACGTCCCTACTTTCTTAACTTGTTACCTACTAGCTTGCTTGCTTGCTTGCATACTTGCATACTTACCTACTTACCTACTTACTTACCTACTTACTTGCCTACTTACTTGCTTACTTACCTACTTACTTACTTACTTGCTTACTTACCTACTTACCCACTTACTTACTTACCTACCTACTGTACTTACCTTGTTACTTACCTACTTAATTACCCACTTACTTACCTACTTACTTACCAAGTTACTTACTTAATTACCTGCTTACTTGCTTGCTTGCTTACTTACTTACTTACTTACTTACTTACTTACTTACTTACTTACCTACTTACTTCCTTCAACAACTCATTCTTGTTGAATTCATTCTCTGTCATTTCACCTGCAGGTATAGGGGATGACCCCCAGACCTCGCATACCATTGGCTCACTGGACGGCCAGGGCAATCTATTGCCCGGAGCGATGTATTCTGATAGGCTGGAGAGCGGCGTGATGTCACTGACCAGAGTCCAGCCCAACACCTTCAAACTGCGATTCCTCCGAACACAGGTAGCAAAACAGAAATAAAGCGTTGTACATAATAACTGAGGGAAAGGGGGGTTTGTGTTGTGTTGTATTACTATACATTGTATTGTATTACTGACTGTGGTTTAGTTTTCAGGGTTAGACCAATATATTTTGGGTTGCCAATATACGAGGCTGTTATTCACCATTTATGAAAAAATGGGATAAGGTCCAATCAGTGTTTTCCACCTCTGATATGATGGATATAATGCAATTTGTTTGATTAGATATTTATTGTAGAATTGATCAATACTACACTGGCTGTCTATGAGAAGCCCTTAAATTGAACAGGTTCTAATGGAACATTTTTGGTCACATTTAAACACATTGAATATAAGTGTCAGCCTTGAAAAAAACATATTGTTCGAGTCCAAACTGAAAATTGCAATCATGCCAACATATAGGAACATAATAATTCATTCGACTCCCTGTTTCTTTGTCTCTAGGAGGTGGACATGGGACTGTATGTATGCAGTGTGTCCGCATGGAGTGTTAGCAGGCAGGGGGACATGGTGAAGACCGCCGAGTACCAGAGCTCACAGCTAACTGTACAATGGGAGCCCAAACGTATGGATTTCCTCTCCTCCTATAGTCTGCTTTCACTTATCTGTCCCATCTGTGATCGCTTCAGTAGTTGTCTTCTCTGTTTTTCTTCTGCTTGATGGATAAAATTGAGTGATTTATTAGGTTGTGAATCCCGAAAAGAAAATCCATAGCATCACCAACAGCACAACTCTGATATCTGTCTGTCTGCCTACTTTTTCTGCCTGTTGTAGAAAATTTTGCGACATCCAGTACTTTATATCTTCAAGGCAGTTTGGCTGGACTATTAATTTTATTTGGTTTTATAGGTAGATGTTGAAAAGGGTTGGACAGATAATGTAGCCCCGTCTTACCCCTCGTTTTTGAATGCAGAATTTGGTTTGTTGAATTGTTGAAACCATTTACCAAATTTTGTGTTTCACCCCATACACTCGGAAGAAATTTGTACACTCTCTCTCTTCCTCTCTCTGTCACTCTGTCACTTTTTCCTCTTGACTGTTGTTTGTCCCTACACTGCAGCCTAAAGCCAATTCTAATAATTTTTCAGAATGTGATAGCTTTCATATAATGCCATAACGTCATACTAACCCTGCCACTGAGTTCCATGAATAAGCCCTAATGTGTAGATGATTGACAGCCCCAGACTTCACAGGGAAAGTCCTCAACATGACAACAGACCTCTTGTTGTCTCCCTCTCTCAACACACACAACATACACTCACTTCCTGTATCTCCGTGTCTATCACACACTGAACTCGATGCCCTCAATTTAGCTAATTGAGCAATGATGTAACTGCATTGACCTTTTGCCCTGTGTGTGTGTGTGTGTGTGTGTGTGTGTGTGTGTGTGTGTGTCTGGTTTAAATCAGACTTATAAAAAAGACTTGTTGAAGTCCTGATCGCTTATCTCTTCCTATTCTATTGGCCTCTTTATGGGAATCCCCCTCAGACACACACACACACACACACACGCTGAATGACTGGCTGACTGAATTTCTGCCTTTACTGACTCAGTGATTCTCTATTTGGTGTGTTTCCACTTCAATTGATTGATTGACTGGTGTCATTTCCAGGTCCTTCTCTAAGTGTTGTGGCCAAACGCATCCGTGAAGCCTCGGTGGGCGGGGCTACCTTCGAGATGAGCTGCACCGTGGCCAGTGAGAACCTCGGGGAGGCGGGCTACTCGGTCCTCATCCAATCACAGGACAGCCCCGAGGGCAATGTCAGAACCATCATGACTCTCAGCCCAGACAACGTCCTGCAACATGGGGGAGCTACAGACCCCAGCAGGAGGTACACACACACACACACACACACTTATACGTACATATGCATGCACACATATGCACATACATATGCATACATACACAGATATGCATACATATTCATGGTATTCTCTTTATCACCACACAGTCTTCTTGGTAAGAATATAACAGGTGATTGTAATAAATTAACTAGGGCTGTGCAAAAAAATTGATACAGCTGAGTATTGCAATATTTTTTTCCACGATACTGTATTGATTTTCCAGCCCCTCGTATCGATACATTAAAAAAAATTATTCATGTTTTAAATGGATTTAAAATGTCCTTAAATTTCCCTCAAATCCCTGTGATCAAATTAGCCTACGACCTCCGCTCCTGTAGATGTCGCTGTAGGGCTAGTAGGCTAGTTGCCTCCCGGCACCTGGCACTTCCGGCAATATTTCAGAAGCGAGCATGGCAGAAAATATTAGAGCAGTGCCTTCATCTTTCAAAGCCAACGTTTGGGTGCACTTTGGTTTTAAAAACAAAACAGGGTGTAATGATTTAGATAAAACAAATGCCGTTTGCAAGCTTTGTCATACTACAATAAAATATTCAGGAAACACAACCAACTTGCGATCTCACTTAACAAGACACCACGCAGATGAAAATAGCACAGCAACCTCATCCGAAACCTGTGAACCCAAGGCAAACTACACTGGATAGTACCACCTACAAGCTTCCATCTACCTCAGCTCGTGCACAGAAGATTACGAGGAGTTGGTGGTGCTTTTTATTTGTAAAGATTTGCGCCTGTATAGCGTAGTTGAAAACCCCGGCTTCAAACATATGGTAAACACTAGTCAATTTGTCCGCTGAGTTATCAATATAATGTGATGTACATATTAGACTACCCAGGTGGTACACAGCAAGTTGTATTTTCAGCTCTATTTTTAAATTTTCAGGTAATTATGTAGAGTATCGCAATGTATCGCAATATGTATCGTATCGCAATGTATTGTGATACAATCATATCGTGACCCATGTGTCGTGATACGTATCATATCGTGAGGTCCTTGCCAATACCCAGCCTTAAAATTAACAGGTGATTATAATCAAATGGCATCACCAATGAGCTGCGTATATTGAAAAGCACTATATTGGTAGGAAATGCATGTGATATCATGGGAATAATATGAATACAAATACAAACTTGTTGGTTTGGAGATAAATATAACATAAATAGTATGAAGTAGCCGACATTAAAGGAATAGCGCACCCAAAAATGATCTTCTACTCACCCTCATGTCCGTTGAGACACCGGTGAAGTTTGTATGTCCACAAAACAGAAAGTTAGCTAGTGCAGCGCCACAGTAGCCTTTTCCAAAACAACTGAAGTGAATGGGAGCTGATTCTTTAGAGTTCCAAAAAGGGCAAAAATGACCAAAAAATTACTCCAAACAACACAGTGCAAGTGTTGTTTGGAGCACTGTGGTTCCAGAAGTCCAGTATTTACTTCCAGTACGTACTTCCGAGTTTTGCACTCGTAAAAACAACTCGTCGTGAATTCAAGTGCTTTTTAGTCAGAAATAATAAAATGGACCTTGGAAAAAAAAAGTAGCTTTAATGGTGACTATTTTAGGAACCAAGTGGTAAGGAATTACCGTAAAATTGCTCTCAACAGCTCATGCAGCATAATCTATTCATCCAAGTGTTCTAAAGCCAAACGTTTGCGCCGTTACACCAATATTTACACCAATATTTACACCAGTCTTCACTAAAACCGTTGTTTTAGAAAGTGTCCACGCGGTCACACAGAGGTGCTGCATTTCCTAATATACACACATGATATTTGACTGGCTGATTCAGAAATTTGACGGACACTGTTTTCTCTCTCCACAGAGACAGTCTGGTTCTGACCAAGTCTGGTCCGGCGGAGTTTCGGTTTCGCCTGGCGGGCGTCCAGCTGTCTGACCGAGGTTTCTACTGGTGCGACATCACCGCCTGGACCAAACAGCAGCCGGGCCAAACCTGGACCAGAGCCACCAGCGCAGAATCCAACAAAGTCAAGATCGAGTTCCAAGAGAACGGTGAGTGGGTTTGTGTGCGTTTTGTGTCTGTCCGTCCACCAATATAACTTTACATACATCTAACGCTGCATTCAGACCCAACTGCTACATTCCTACTCTGGCCCTGATTTAGAATTTCATGTCATTTTTCCATGACATTCCAGAACTAAGTTGTCGTACTTCCATGACCTAAACATTTTCCTCCTTCCTGGTTTGTTTCCTCCGCCAAGGAGGTTATGTTTTCGGTGCCGTTTGTTTGTCTGTCTGTTAGCAGGATTACGGAAAAACTACTGGACCGATTTTCATGAAACTTGGTGGAAGGGTGTAGCATGGGCCAAGGAAGAACCCATTAAATTTTGATCCGGATCCGACTCACGAACAAGCAATAATAGCACGAACCTTGGCAGAGGTCTGCGCTCTCCGAATGCAATTCTAGTTCATGTTGTTTTTCAGTCTGGTTTCCACCATTTCCTGACAAGTGACCCATTTGTACCAAATTTGTCACCAAATTCCGTGATATTCCAGAAACCCTGGAATTAGTTGGCGTGAATGCATGGAAAGTCAATGGAACTAGGCGAACGGAGCGAGATGGAGGCAATTTTACTGTAGGTGGCACAAATTGAGACGAAGAGGCATTCGCTTGAGTACAAATTCCCCAACTTGAGGGAGAAACTCACCACATGCAGTAAAGTGAGACAGTTGCCTTCAAACAGGACTCTATCAAGACTGTATCAATAACACTGACCAATGACATCTGACCAAAAAGTTTATAAAAGCTGGTTTCCCCAAAGAAGGTATTGGTGGTGCTGCTGCCAAGCCTGGAGCAAAAGCAACACAGTCTCATGAAATGAGCATGAGCTCTGAAATGACGATTACGTATTGTAGACACAAATTATGTGGAAACTATGTTCCTCCACCATGGACAAATTATGCGACAACACCACAAATTGGACACGTCATTTTCACATGTTCATCACATAAAACTAATGTTTAAGTTTAGGTAAGCGAAACAACTCTGGTTAAGTTTAGGGTTCATTCTTTGGTCATGGTTAAAGAAGAAAAACGTTCTCTGAAAATGAAACTTCACAGATGGGAATTGAACCCAGGTTGTCGGAGTTGAAGGTAAACACATTTAGGCATGGGACGATATGAAAATTTCATGTCACGATTATCCTAGCCAAAATAATTGCGATTCACGATATTATCCCGATAATCATCAAAATATGCTTAAAACTCTTAAAATGGCACTAAAACATACTGGAATCACTTGACCTTACATTTTGTTAAGAAACAAATATTTTTATTGCATCATAGGACACATATCTTTTTTCTGTGATCCTTTTTAGTGAAAAACAAACAAGGACAGATTCAGACTCTCGCCAACACCCAGCAGGTAATCACAATGAAAAAAAAATTTTTTTTATAATAAATTAATAAAAAGAATCTACCTAGCAACCTGATATCCAAGCATTCACATGGTTCAATTAGTTAGGTGTTGTAAATGCACAGTAAATGAATAACTAAAATCAATAGGACTGTACGTTAGTGAGAGACAGCTTTTTCAAGTCACTCGTGAGGATATTCACGCTCATGTGAGGATATTCACGATTATCCCGATAACAGAAATTCACCAAGATAAAATTATCTTGAGTGTTTTTATCGCGATAAAAGATCAAATCTTATATCCTCCCATCCCTAAACACATCCACCAGTCCGCCCCACCCCCCCAATCTCCACACCCTTACTTTCCACCGCGTTATTTCAATGTCAAACTACTTCCTGTTTCTAGTCGTACCTCATCCACTTCATCCTGTCCTCGTGGGAAAACGTATCTCTCACGCTTTGCGCACGGAGCACGTTATTCGCATTTTAAGACATCGTGCTCATTTCCCGAAATTTCTGGAGTCCAGACTGCGTAAAAGGAGTCAAATGCAGCATGATGGGATAAAAAAAATGATGAAAAAAATTGGGCCATTTGTGTCAGACCAGTTATGAGATGTATCATTCCCCCAAGTTTCATGAAAATCTCAACAGAGCCAATTTTAGTCCCGATAATTATTGAAAACCTCTGAGAAATCCTGGAGTAACTGTCTATTTATAGAAGCATTTAAGATTTTCTGTGTGTGTGTGTGTGTGTGTGTGTGTGTGTGAGGGAGCGTTTGGTGTGTGCTGTAAACATGCTGTACACATTTATAGGCACATTATATATACACATCCTCCACCCACACAGTGTTAATGATAACTCACATAAATAACATACATAAATATAGATACGCACACAAATACACACACACACACACACACACACACACACACACACCTTAAGCCCTTTGACGCCCACCACCACCATCGGCCTACTTAACTTTCTTTGATCTGGCTGGGAAGTGGGAGACAGGAGGAGAAGGAAGAGGAGGAGGGAGAGAGAGTGGTGGTGGAGAGCAGATATAGTGGGAGGAGGAGGGAGAAAAAAAGGTGGAGGGTGAAGAAAGGAAGGTGGTGGAGGAGGAGGACAAAACGGAGGTTGGAGGTAGAAGAAAGGGAGGTAGTGGAGGAGGAAGAGGAGAAGGAGGAAGAAAAGGAAGTGGAGGAGGAGGAAGAAAGGAAGGTGGTGGAGGAGGAAGAAAGAGGTGGAGGATAAAGACAGGGAGGTGGAGGAGGAGGAAGAAAAGGAAGTGGAGGAGGAGGAAGAAAGGGAAGTGGAGGAGGAAGAAAGGGAGGCGGAGGAGGAGGAAGAAAGGGAGGTGGAGGAGGAGAAGGAGGAAGAAAGGGAGGTGGAAGAGGAAAGGAAGGTGGTGGAGGAGGAAGAAAGGTGGAGGAGAAAGAAAGGGAGGTGGAGGAGCAGGAAGAAAGGGAGGTGGAGGAGGAAGAAAGGGAGGCGGAGGAGGAAGAAAGGGAGGTGGTGGAGGAAGAAGAAAGGGAGGCAGAGGAGGAGGGAGAAAGGGATGTGGAGGAGGAAGAAAGGGAGGTGGTAGAGGAAGAAGAAAGGGAGGTGGTGGAGGAGGAAGAAAGGGAGGTGGTGGAGGAAGGCGGAGGAGGAGGAAGAAAGGGAGGTGTTGGAGGAGGAAGAAAGAGGTGGAGGAGAAAGAAAGGGAGGTAGAGGAGGAGAAGGAGGAAGAAAGGGAGGTGGGAAAGGAAGGTGGAGGAGGAGGAAGAAAGGGAGGTGGAGGAGGAGGAAGAAAGTAAGGTGGTGGAGGAGGAAGAAAGGGAGATGGAGGAAGAAGAAAGGGAGATGGTGGAGGAAGAAGAAAGGGAGGAGGAGGGAGAAAGGTAGGTGGTGGAGGAGGAAGAAAAGTGGTGGAGGAGGAAGAAAGGGAGGCAGAGGAGGAAGAAGGAGGTGGTGGAAGAGGAAGAAAGGTGGAGGAGAAAGAAAGGGGGTGGGGAAGATGGAGGAAGAAAGGGAGGTGGAAGAGGAAAGGAAGGTAGTGGAGGAGGAAGAAAGAGAGGTGGTGGAGGAAGAAGAAATGGAGGCGGAGGAGGAGGGAGAAAGGGAAGCAGAGGAGGAAGAAAGGGAGGTGGTGGAGGAGGACAAAGAAAGGAAGGAGGTAGAGGAGGAGGAAACAAGGAAGGAGGTAGAGGAGGATGAAGAGGTGGAGGAGGAAGAAAGGGAAGTGGTGGACGAATAGGAGGAGGAAGAAAGGGAGAGGATAGACAAGAAGGTGGAGAGAGAGGAGGAGAAGGGAGAAATAGGAGGGGTTGGAGAATGAGAATAAGGGGAAGAAGGGCAGGAGAAAAAACAGGAATAGAGGAGGAAGAAAGGGAGGTGATGGAGGAGGAGGAGGGTTTGGGTGAAGGAAAATGGGATGAGTTAGGAGGAAAGAGGAGAAGTACCATGAGTGCGGAGGTGGTGGAATAAGGGGAGAAAGACGAGCAGGAGAAAGAGAGGAGGGTAGAGAAAGTGGAAGAGGGGAGGAGGAGGAGAGGGAGAAAGGTACGAAGATGGAGGGAGCAAAGAGGAGGAGAGAAAATACAAGGAGAAAGCAAGGGAGGAGAAAAGAGGAGAGGGAAGAATATCTCCATCGTTCTTTCTCTAGGGAGGTCGGAGGCCCCTGAGCATTGCTTCTCTCTCTCTCTCTCTCTCTCCTGCTTTCTCTCTACCTCTCTCGCCCCTCCCTCTCTCTCTCTCTGGGACATCTTCAAAGTGAAGCCCTTTGGCCAATCAGCCAGCTGCAAAGATCTGCACCACTGCCTTCCTTTCTTTCTGTGTGTGTGTGTGTGTGTGTGTGTGTGTGTGTGTGTGTGTGTGCTTGTTCAACTGTGTGTGTGTGTGTATCCAAGTCGAACATTTTGAAGACTTGACCCCACACAGGGCAACCCCCCTTCTCTCGCCCACATATACACAAACACACACACACACACACACACACACACAAACGTTCAAGCTGAGCAACGTTCAAGAACCCCATATAATTGCCTTAGGGGGACGGAAGCTCTGTGCACTCAGTCACGTGTGTGTGTGTGTGTGTGTGTGTGTGTGTGTGTGTGTGTGTGTGTGTGTGTGTGTGTTAAGAGCACATCCCTAACTGGCAAGTCTCAAAAGGTTCCAGCTGTAACTTCAATGTTTCAGATCTGCTGTGATTCTTCAGACTGTACAGGAATTGTCTATGAGGAACGCATATGGAAATGCAAAGTCCCACCAGCACTTTGATTATTTAATAATTCAGTGTTGAAGTGATTTTGTAGATGGATCCCAACATAAATATAGAGTGGCCGCAGGAAAAATAGATCATATTTCAAGTAGGGTTAGACTTATACTCTATCAGTTTGCTGTAGGGCTGGGCAATATGGTTGAAATCAATATCATGATAATCATAAGGATTTTTCTCTATCAATATATATCACGATATGGTTCATGTATGCAAAATCCTGTTAAATAATCAAATTAATGTTCATCCCATTGAACCGAATGGTAATGTGATGTCAAACAAAACAGAAATATTTTATATAATATTCCTACCATACCTCATTTTATGAGAGTTTTTAAGTCAAATTTGCTTGTCAACATCAATTCAGACAGCAGAAATGTGTGTCACGATATTAAAATATCTTCTATCATCACGATATGATTCCACTGAAAGACGATAAACGATAATATTGAATTATCGCCCAGCCCTAGTTTGCTGGTATTGTCCTTTCATTAAAAATTTGATCTTAAATATCCAATAAGGACATCCATACCTTAATGTGGTTCTTACCCTTTCCAGTGCGACTGCTGCATTTGGAACTCTGATCACCTAAAGATTATGAATATGTTAAAATAAATAAAGTGAAACTTAATAGAATTTAAAAGCAAATGTGGAGCTGCAAACATACATTAAGTGTAGTGGCAACTCCTTAAATGGGGTTGCTGCTCAGACAACCGTTTATTCAACTATAGGCTGTTTGTTTTGATGGTTGATGATGATGCATTACACAGGGAAGGAGACAGTGCACTCTGTCAGTTTTGAATGGGAAAATCCATAACACTAAAGATGACATGCAGTAAGCAAAACTGGTCAGTCAAAGAAAATCCACCAATCATACTTTCAGGTTCACACAGCCACAGAACTATGTTATTTACAGCAACTGATGCAAGTGGGGGGGCAACAACTTTGCCAATAATTTGAAATATTTTAATAACATGATATTCCCAGATGTTACTGTCAGCTCCCTACTGTGGACTGCATGCATGACATGACTGTTAACAGTCGACACCATGGCAGTAAAGTGTATGGGACTGCTGTAAACCAGACTTGTCTTGACTTGTAATCTTACAGTTTCGTGAAGCAGTGGATGGCAACAAGGTACAAGCATCTGTAAGTCTGTGACAACAGTGTCCTTTGGAACAAATTCTAGCACTCATCAATGTTCCTAAATATGAAATGCAAATGATAATACCCTTGTCAGAACCTAAGATACAGACAACTTCCCATTCAAAGAGATAGGATTCTTGTTAGTCACAAGCTTGCTGCCCAGGAGTTACCAAGATGGCGCCCGAGTGAACCCACTTCTCTTAAAGGGACTTTGGCTTTATACTCTCTGGTTTTCTGGTTGGGAAGGGGGCTAAAGCCTAGATCAGTGGTTCCCAGTGTGGGGTCCGGGGACCACAAGGGGTCCTTGAGGGGATTCCAGGGGGTCCCCAGCAAACTGATGAATTGTTTGTTTAATTTACAAGAAGTTGGGCTGAACAATTAATCGAAATTTTATCAAAATCGCAATATGGCCTACTGCAATTTTCAAATCGCAGGAGGCGCAATATTTGTTAAAGGTGAAATGTGTGTCAAAATACCATTTTAAATGAAATATTGTGGTGCTGCAGAGATGTCCTGGCCTACACATCATATTCTACAGACTCAAGAAAACATCTTTGTTTGGTACAGATCCCCGCAAAAATCACACCATAATCATTTTAATACGTTTTTCAATGAAAATGAGAATAATGATGTAAAAATGATCATTCCCTCTAATATCGCAAATCATATCGCAATTGCAATATCAGTCAAAATAATCGCAATTAGATATTTTTTCAAAATCGTTCAGCCCTAAAGTTAACACAATTGGAGAATGTAGAAGAATGACTGTTTTGATCATAGTTTCACTGTTATTTCACCTACAATACAGATAGTCATGGAATTCTGGACAAAATGTATGTCCAACAACAAAAATATTCGCAAATTTGGGCCAGAGATAAAATCTCATCAAATGGCGGTCCATGGCCCTGATGTGTACTAAATTAGGGTCCTTGATATGAAAAAGGTTGAGAACCACTGGCCTAGATGAACATAGGAGCTACCAGGCGATTCTTTTAGCATTCAACCTAGTAACCGACATGTAGCATACCATGCTAGGCTAACCAATGACCACTTGTACAAGTGTTTGAAGGTGAAAGAGGATTACACTAAACTGCATTTTGGCCAATGTTCAAAACATTGGCAGAACAAAGAAAAACTCTCATTAAATGGGATGCGGAAATTGAAAGAGGAGAAGTGAGGGAGAGTGAAACAAGAGCTGTATGACATTCTTGGGAAAGTTCAAGTTTGTGCTCCAGAAAACTGTAGTTTTTTTAAGGATCCTTGTTATTTTATTGAATCATAACATTTTCTAGTCGTATTCACCATCTGAAAGCTGAGTTGACACGAATGCAGCATTAGTAGTTTGCTATGTATGTGTGTGTATTTTTTCTGTTTTAAATGAATCCTTTTCATCTCAGTTGAATTTCTCTGATGTTTGCAATCGGTTTCAAATGTTTTATGAATAAAGTTTGTTTGAACCGATTGATGTTGCAGGCCCCACCTTCAACATAGCCATCCAATCAGACACCAGCAGCGTGTATCCGTGGGAAACGGCCAAGTTGGAGTGTTCGCTCAGCGTCTCTGGATCCTCACCAAAGACAGGTACTACACACACACACACACACACACACACACACACACACACACACACACACACACACAAGCACACATACATACATTTTCAAACTCGCTGTCAGTTACTTTTTTTGTCTTGCTATTTCTTTTACACACACACACACACACACACACACACACACACACGCGCGCGCGTATACACAAACACACACACAGTTCCTGCTTATGTTATGTTGTTCACTGCAACCTGTCAACAGCACTGCTAATTAGGATGATATGACTTCTTTTATAATTCAAATGGTATTACAGATGAAATAGACCCTCTCTCACACACACACACACACACACACACACACGTACACACACACACACACACACACACATATCCATTTCACTTTCCTTTCTGAATGGGTGTTTAGGGCTTGAAATACTGGTTGTTACTTGTTATACTGTAACTAAATTTAATCAGATTATAATTGCTCTTAATCAGATTATGCTAGCTAGTCTTTTAAGGTAAATAGAAGAAAAAAATCCTCTCATCCTATCAGAATAACATTTTCCATGTTGAATATGGACACAAATACAACCACTTTTTGTATTGTGACTTTTATTTATTTTATTATTAACATATTCAAATTTGCTAGTTTCCTAAAAAATCGTAAATTTCCATTATCAGTTAAAACACTTCTTTTCTCAATCGATAAAGTCAGAGTGCATTTTTTTTGGGGGGGGGGGGGGGCGCTATGTTGTTAAACATCTAAAATTCCCATGAATTACAAATGACAAAAGCTATCAAAAAACAAAAACAGCTATGTCATAATAGCAGGTCAAATATCCACAAGTTCAGTTGAAAAAAAAAAACAATTTGTATAGGGAATATGTCATTTTGATGCTTGGTATACTTGATACAGCCGGTTGTTGTTTTTGATTATTGTTTTGATTATTGTTTATATATTGATTATTGTAAATATAATATATATATTGAAATATCTAATATTAAAATATTAGAATATCCCAAAATTGACTAATCTAGCCAAAATTACAATTTTTACATGTGGTCACAAATTTATTATTGAATAGTTTTTATTATGATCGTGTTTTTTTTTATGTAATGTGATCCTCCTCCTCCACTTCTCCCCTCTTCTCTCCATTCATCTGTTTCTCCTCCTCTCTCTTTCTCTCTCTCTCTCTCTCTAACCTCCATTCATTTCCTCCCTTGCTCTGTCCTCCCCTCCCTTCTCTGCCTCATCACCTCCATACTCTGTCTTGTTCATATTACATGACGCCATACATCTCTCACCTCCTCCCTCTCCCCCTCTCTCTCTCTCTCTCTCTCTCTCCATCTGTCACTCTCTCTCTTCCTCCTTCCGGCTACCTCTCTCTACCTCTTTCTTTACCCTCCGCCATGTGTTTTTCATATTATATCTTCATATTGACCAGATAAGGCAGAGCCCAACACACTGCAGACCTTCTTACTCAGCATGTGTGTGTATGTGCTAGTGTGTCTTCAGATACGTGACATTCCTTTACTCCTATGTGTCCGCATGTTGGAGTCACTTCTGGGGCTGTGTGTGTGTGTGTGTGTGTGTGTGTGTGTGTGTGTGTGTGTTTGGCTGGTTGGTTCCTTTGCACCAATGTCTGCACAGGAGTGTATGTATTGTATGTGTGTATGTCTCTCTCTCTCTCTCTCTCTCTCTCTCTCGCTCTCTCTCGCTCTCTCTCTCTCTCTCTCTCTCTCTCTCTCTCTCTCTCTCTCTCTCTATCTCTGTGTCTGTCTGTCTGTCTCTCTCTCTCTGTGTGTCTCTCTCTCTCTCTCTCTGTGTCTGTCTGTCTGTCTCTCTCTCTCTGTGTCTCCCTCTTCTCTCTCGCTCTGTCTGCCTCTGTCTGTCTCTCTCGCTCTGTCTGTCTCTCTCGCTCTGTCTGTCTGTCTCTCTCTCTCTCTCTATCACACACACTCTCACACACACACCCAGACACACAGCGGTGGAATGTTGTGATTTGTGGCTCGGCGGCTGCTGAGCGTGCTCAGACAGACAGCTGCACTATGGGTAGAATTTCCCCTCCAGCAAAACAGCTGATTGGCTAGTTACCCATGGCCATGCTGACTATGGAAAGAGAGTGGGACAGGAAGGAAGGATAGTAAGAATGTGTTCAAGCTTCTATTAATTTATTATCATTATTGTTATTATGTCAGCTTGTGGTGGGACATCAATCTATTAAAACAGTGGAGCTGCTCAGTGGCAACGAGTAGAACCATGGTTCTCAACGTGGGGTCCGGGGACCACCAGGGGTCCTTGAGGGGGTTCCAGAGGGTCACTGTTATTTTCACTGTTACCTCTCTACCTACAATACAGACAGTCATGGAATTCTGGACAAAATCATATCTAACAATAAAAATATTCTCAGATTTGGGTCCGAGAGACAAAACCTCGTCAAATGGGGGTCCGTGGCCCTGATGTGGACTAAATTAGGAGTCCTTGATATGAAAAGGTTGAGAATCACTGCAGTAGAAGACTGGTTGTACTGGGTATCTCCCAGTAGCCAACAGACACATCATTGTTAGAATGTGTATGACACACTGGCCACAGTATAATATAATATTAATAAATAACCAATTAGCAAACTGGTATCGAGTGACACATTTCAGCGACGGTGTTTCACCAAAGGTGTGGTGCTTCGGTTGGTTTAGTTTGGACCGCGGCCAAACCTTCACTTCCTTAGGTGCTTAGTGTTAGACACACACACACACACACACACACACACACACAGGTGAAATAAAGAAAATACTTTTGAAGGGTGTGACCAAATATCACACAACATCACTCTGCACCTTTGTTCCTTTGTGTGGTGATGTTCAGATTATGGGTCAGTACAGTTACTCAAGTGGTTATTGTGTAATAATAAGGAAACTGTACCCATGCATGTATTTACGTGTGTGTGTGTGTGGTTGGGTGTATGTGTGTTCATATAAATGATTTGATGACTCGTTCTAACACAGTAAGAAGAGAAGGGAACTTCAAGGAATTGCTGAAAAGGTTGAGCAACAGTTCCATCGTGCCCATCATAAAAACAAGCTCCAACAGGAGAGCTGTATTCCACTGTTTCTAAGGAATGGGCTACACATACACACACATGCACGCACACACACACACACACGCTTTCTCACTCTCACACAAAATATTTGTCACTGCTTAGTCAGATGCTGATATTATTTTATCTAGTTTCGACTTGGTCATTAATAGTGGAAGTACCCAGAAGCCATAGCACCAGGAAGTGAGATACTATGGGTTGTAATAGGCAATTTCACACATTTGTTTGAATTTTGAGGACTTCAATAACCAGCTTCAGCTATCATTGGTGGACAGAGACACTGATAAGATTGGTGAACACATATAAATCTCATATAAATAATCATAATATAATCATATATAAATCTCACCTAGTACAGCTTTAACGAATGAGAGGGGAGTGTACATTTAGTCAGTTTGGGTACCTGTATGTTTTAATGCAGTGATTCTCAAACTTTTTCATATCAAGGACCCCTAATTTAGTCCACATTAGGGCCACAGACCCCCATTTGATGAGATTTTGTCTCTCGGACCCAAATCTGAGAATATTTTTATTGTTAGATATGATTTTGTCCAGAATTCCATGACTGTCTGTATTGCAGGTAGAGAGATAACAGAGAAACTATGATCAAAACAGTCATTCTTCTACATTCTCTAACTGTGTTAACTTGTAAATTAAATAATGGTGAAGTTTAACAATTCATCAATTTGCTGGGGACCCCCTGGAACCCCCTCAAGGACCCCCGGTCCCCGGACCCCACATTGAGAAACACTGTTTTAATGTACCTGGGTCTAGGGTTTCTGGGTTTAGTTTGGACACCAGGCTGGAAAAGTTGAGTCTTGACCTAGAGGAGATTTAATGGGCTACAGGTTGCAACATGTACTTGTAACTTCATGGGTTAAAATTAGGATAATGCTGATATATGGGGCCTACCTCACCCTGCCTTAAAGGAATAGTTGACCCAAAAAATGAAAATTTGGTAATTATTTACACACCCTCATGTCAGTCGAAAACCAGTGAAGTTTGTATGTCCTCATAACACACCGCGAGTTTGCTAGCGCTGCTCCGCATCAGCCGTCTCCAAAAGACCTGAGGTACATATTGGACTTTTGGACCCACGGTGCAATAGTTTGGCTTCAGAACACTTGGATTATGCTGCACGAAGCTGTTTGGAGGAATTTTATGGTCGTTTTTTTTCTTTCTTCTTTCTTTTTGGAACCGGTTTTCAGCCACTTCTGTTGTTTTGGAGAAGGCTGACATGGAGCTACCTTCCTGTGTGACATACAAACTTCACCAGTGTTTCGATAGAGACGTTTAGTGTCCCGTGGTCTGAAGTGTATAGAGTGTCCACCACTCACCCAGCTAAGGTGCTGGAGAATCAAATCTACACTGAATGCATTTGTATGTGTGTGTGTTAGTGTGTTTGTGTAGCTGGCCTATTGACCCTGTGTTGTTTTTGCACCGATCTGTTATCTCAGCATGCCCATGCATGCAGACACAGCGCTCATTACCACTGGAATGACTGGCATGTCAGGAATTGTGTGTGTGTGTGTGTGTGTGTGTGACAGTTCGTTCTTGTCCTTGTGTTGAAGCAGTGGTAGTGCAATGACATCACCATCAAAGACATTTTTCTCGTTTTGAAGCGCTGTCATTAAAACGATGACAGTTTGGGTTTTTTAAACGTATCATCTTTTTCCCACTCTGAAATGCCATTGTTAAGATAACACAGCACACCAGTGTTTTTTCCTCAGGGAGAAAATAAAGCTTTGTTCCTTGCTGGTTCACTCACAGAGACATGCTGCCTCTTTGTAGCCTCCTAAGAAAGCCTGAGGTATACAAGAATAGAGAAGATAAAGTTGGAGGACCGCAATTGTCAAGTGTTGATTAAGGCAATTCAATTAAGATTCAATGTAAAAAAAATAAAAATCATCACCACTAGTATACCAGTGGTATAAAAAGGTAGGTAAACTATGCCCTCCAGCTGGTGAGCACCATAAGGCAAACAACCATAAATATGATAAAAAAAAATCTATTATTTTCAGTAGAGTATTCATTTATGCCTTTCCCCCTTAAAAGACTCTATCCTCAAACAGCTTACATCAATTTGATGCTACTTACTGTGATGTATACTGTGAGTTTACTTTGTAAAGATTTTTTCAGGCCTAAACAATTTGGCAAACTCTTCAAATAAAAGATGGGTAAACAGGGTTTAGGTGGGTTTACCCTCCACTACATTCCTGCTTATCTCATTATAAAAATGTTCTTGCATTCATCCATCAGCAACAGTAAACAAGACATATTAGCATTGCAGAAATTCACTTCATTCACATGGTGACCATATTTGATTTACATCATACTCTACCTGGCAGATGGGAACAGAAGCATACTCAATCCGTCTATGGCTAAAAAAATAAAAGTAAGATGTAATGATCCTTGGATAAGTTGGAGAGATAAGCAGAGCTGAAGAAGGTTCCAAATTAAAAGCTAGCAACTGAATTTATGTTAATCCAGAACATTAGCTAATGTTAGCAGTCAGCTCCTTCATGTTGTTAATATTTTAATTTATCTCTAAACCAGCTTGGTTGAATTCTTCTTAACGGTCAGCATTAACAGCCTTTATCTTTACTATTAGTTATAAGCTAACATTATGCTTCATATCCTCAGTAACACTTCTTTGAAAGGCATATTGTTTGTTAGCAGTGTCTGCAAGCTAACGCTAGTGTTCGGCAACTTTAGTTGGTTAAAGCTGCTACTGTTAAAATTAATTGTCAGCTGCAACTCACACAATTTGACCTGGATGGTTTGGAGATAAATCTAACGTTAACGTTGTTTTTGTTTTGTTTTGTTTTGTCCAAAGACCACTTGCGTTTGCCTTACATCTGCTTCACTGTTTTCTAGCTAGGCTTTCCCACCCAAGGTTTTGATGGGGAGTACAACAACAATAGTTTTTTGCAAGGGCACAGAAACTTTTGCCACTATGTGATTAGTACCTGGCAAAGAAAATCTTTTTAAATATAATTTTCTATTATAAATACAACAATACATCCTTCTCTTCTCCTCTTTTGGTTCCCGTACTCCTCATTTCCTCCTCATCCTCTCCTCTCTCCTCCTCTCCTACCAAATTACCCAGCTGTCTTTGCAGGGCCGACAGGCAGCCGTTAATTAGCCAATCTCACGCTCCGTTAGCCGCCCGAGGAGACAGAGAACAAGGTAGGGAAAGAATAGCGAGAGAGGATGGAGAGAGAGAGAGAAGGTGGGAGTGAACGGGACAAAAGTGGAGGGAGAGCTAAACAGATTGTTAAAGTGAGCGAGAGTGGAAGAGAGTGAATAGAGGAGGCAATAAATGGGGAGGAGTGATTGGAAAAGAGTGGCGCGAGAACAGAATGTCAAGAGTTTACCAAAGAGAGAGAAGAGGAGGAGAGGAAAAACGAGAAGAAGGCAGTGAATTTTAACAAAGTGGCGAGGGAAAGAATGGGAAGAGTGCTGTCGAACAGAGACAGAAGAGGAGGGAGGGATGGAGAGAGAAAGCAGGATAGACGTCAGAATGAGCGGTGAGGAGAGAGCGATGGAGAGCGGATGAAAGAGACTAGAGAGACTAAGTGATTCTCACTCCATTAACTGTTTCTGGTGAACCGCTAACAGCTGCAGATAAAACGAGCTAGACAGTAAAATACTGTGAATTAGAGTTAGACGGATATATGAGGTTGATATTGGCACTTTCTTTATATATGGGGATATGGGTCAGTCAGTGTGGTCCACTGGTCCAAAATCCCATATTGGTCCAAACCTAATTCTCACTGAACAGTTTCCGGAACTACTAGCTTCAGATACAAAACAGGCTAAACACAGTAAAAATAGTAAAATCCTGTCAACTCTTGCTGGTATTTGTACAGAGACACATTCATGTTTTAGCTCCATGCTCTTTACTAAGTACAGGCTGGCAGCTTTAATTCAATTTGAGTTTTCAGTTATAGCTGACCAATGGTTAAAGAACTACAGCCCTTTTTGTTCATGGCGCCCCCATTTCAGAGTGGCAAAAGTATCTGGACGGATACAATTTTCAGATAAAAGTTTTCTAGCAGTCTTTTGTGTTTTTTGTAGTCAAAAAACATGAATGTGCAATGGTCTCTAGATGACTACCTGTTGTCAGGTGCTCAGTAGAAGTGAAATAAGAGTATTGAGTGAAAACATCAAACGGCGTCTCTCTCTGGAAATACTTATACAGTGTAGATAAAAACTAGAGCAAATGAAAGCCAAAACAATAGAGAAAGAAGGGTGGAAGAGGAGAGGAAAGCAAATTGAAAGTGTTCAGAAGACAGTGCTAAACAGCAGAACAGGGCTATAATTCTCAGTCCATTAGGTCCTCCAGTTAAAGAGGAATGTGAGCGGGGATGCAACTTACAAGGAACACCTTGGAATGGAGAATATCAGTGTGAGCAGAGCGAGGAGGGTGCGGTTCACTTAAGGGTGGCTTTTGGAGTCCAGTTCCTGAGGTTTTACATGGCCAAACAGAGGTGTGACCAAGTCAACTTTGCTCCAGTCCCAAGTCAGTCTCAAGTCTTGAGGCACAAGTCTCAAGTCAAGTCCCAAGTCTAAATGTAGATTACCATGTCAAGTCCAAGTCAAGTCCATGTCATTAATGTCAAGTCTCAAGTCGAAATGTAGAACACCAAGTCAAGTCAGGACAAATCAAGAGTCCATTATCAATTTAATATCTTCAAGAAAACTAAATATAGTTTAGACTTTTCAATGCAATATGGTTTTAATAGGACTTAAGAAACCAAAGTCAAAGTCAAGTCTCAAGTCTTCTCTTCATGCATCAAGTCAAGTCTCAGGCAATTAAAACTGTAACTCGAGTCCCCACCTCTGCCAAAGATAAATAAACCCTCACCTTCTGAATATGAAAATGCATAGGGAAATGCATAATTCCTCCTGTCTAGGTAGTCAGTGGGGAAGTCAGTGAAGAAATTGGACAGGAGAAACTCCACTGGTCATAGGGATCAGCCCGCCACATAAGGGTTTGACCTATTTAGGTTTTTGAATGCTGATACTGATATTTTTGGATTGAAGCTGCTGATAGCTGATACCATTTTGAATGGCAAAATTTTTCAAACATTCCAAGAATAATGGAGGAAATTGACCTGGATGCAGTGGTGGTGTGCATGTTAACACATTGCAACATGGTGCCATTCACGTTAGGTTTTTGAAGACCAATACTATTTTTGGATTGAAGTTGCCAGTGATTGATATTTTCTGCGGATCTTCAATATCTTGCAGCTTTACCATTGTCATTCCACAAATGCCAAAATATGACAAGCATTCAGTGTTTCCCCAAAAATTGGATTCTTGTCAGGGTGGAAAAGCCTCTGAAACAGCCTAGATCATTTCGCAAGTCACGTTCAACTTACATGGGAATTACCTACTTAATTGAGGAACTCTATAAAGCATATATAATGAGTGTCAAAGACGTAGAGGTGATGAGTGACAATAATATCATTTCATTAACCTCATCTTCTAGATTTTTAGGCTTATTAATTGATGACAAACTGTGCTGGAAACGCCATATTAAAGAAATTTCATCCAAAATTGCCAAAAATACTGGTATCTTAAGTAAAGTTCATTATTGTTTGGACAAAAAAACTACTCAGATGTTGTACTACTCTATGGTTTATCCTTACATTAATTATTGCAACGTCATTTGGGCTAGCACCCATCCTACCAAGCTGAATCGTATCTATCTCCTTCAAAAATCTTTGTGTTCGAATCATTTCACATGCACCTTACTTAGCTCACTCGCAACCTCTCTTTAAGAAATGATCTATACTCAGCATCTTTCAAGTAAACTTCCTCCTCACAGCACAGTTTGTCTTCAAAGTAATTCATCATCAGCTTCCCTCTACGTTCAATAGCTTCTTCAGAAGAAGTGAGGAAAATCATAGTTACAATACAATGTAAGAGACAACTTTTGTTGCAACATCCATGTCTCAGTTTAGTCTTCATTTTAGAGGAGCCAAAGTTTTCAATCAACTCCCCCCTCATTTCTTTGATCTCACACCCAATCTGTTTGAAAAAGCTGTCAAACAGTATTTATTTCACAATCATCATGTTTATTGAGGTGATCATACTGCTGTATCTTTTTTGGTATAATTAATTACTTCATGTTAACTAATCTTTTCCTTTTTTTGTTTGTTGGTTTCTCTCTTTATCCCTTTACTCCGCTTTTCCTTCTCTTCTCTTCTTTTCGTTTTCTTTTAATATTCTTTTACTTATTTTCTACTTTTCCCCCGATTTATTTAACAGTATTACTTTACCTATTGATTTGTTTATATTGTTTTGTTCTTTCTAAACTTTTTTGGGGTTTTATGACACTATATTGTAATTATGTATGATTGTTATTAAGGGAGACACTCCATAAGCCCCTCGGGGGTTTCTTTGGTCTTCCTTGCACATGCTCTTTATGATGTTGGTATACATTATGGATATTTTGTTTGAACTAGTCTTTTGTGCTAGATAAAAAATACAAAATAAAAAAAAATCATCATGGGACACTAAAACTCTCCATTGAAACCCAGATTAATGAAGTTCTTTTAGGTCAGAGGCTCAGCGGCATCAGAGGCTTTTCTACCCTGCCAAGAATATTCTGGGGAAACACTGAATACTTGTAATTTTTGGCATGAAAATATTCAGTTTTTAAGATGATTATCAGTGCAAAGCATCGTCTATGAGCAGCTTAAATCCCCCATAAATATCAGTATTGGCCTTCAGAAACCCATATCAGTCAAACCCCAACTCACAGATCAAGCAGCAACTTGGAACCCTAGAACTCATTCAGAAGGCCTCTACAAGGAAAGCATACAAAATATAAAGTAC
Source organism: Centroberyx affinis (assembly GCF_046629955.1). Classification (NCBI taxonomy): domain Eukaryota; kingdom Metazoa; phylum Chordata; class Actinopteri; order Beryciformes; family Berycidae; genus Centroberyx; species Centroberyx affinis. The sequence goes on along the minus strand of NW_027278986.1, from coordinate 329,383 downwards.
AATTTGCATTCATTTAGTAGGTCTTATTAGCCATGTGGTGAGTAGCGAGGGAACACCCTGCTCTCGTAGCTTTGTTTCTATGAGGCTAAATAGTGTTTTTATAGTGTTTAGTATTCCACTCTACCAGTGGAGTCCTGCTTTATGGAGCAGAGCACACACACATACACCCACACACTGTTTCATTAGAAGCACTGTTGGTAATTGTCAGTCTTGTCTTGTGTGTGTGTGTGTGTGTCTGTGTGTGTGTCTGTGTGTGTTTCAGGCAGTATAAAGCCTTGGACTCTCCTCATGGGATTAATCCAGAGAAATCCAATCAGACTGTCTTCATTTCCACAGACAGCCATTTTAGTTTTATTAGCTCAGACAGGGGCCAGATATTCTATTAGAAATGCACTGTAGTTCCTCCTCTACCATCCAGCATACACACACACACACACACACACACACACACACACACACCCCCCACCCTCCACGGCAGCTGCTACACCACCCTAAAACAATATCATTAGTACTGGTTTCAGTGGAGAGTTTTAGTGTCCCGTAGTTGAAATGCGGTTTCTGCGAATTTCATTGGTATTGGTTTCAGTGGAAAGTCTCAGTTGCATGCTCTTTTTCAGCAAAGCACCCTGCTTCACCTCCATACAGTCACTGATATGGGTTTTTGGAGGCCGACCAAAATTTTGTGCTGATATTTTGCGCCAGTATCTTCAAATTTGACTATTTTGAGGCCACAAAATAAAAAAAGAGAGACATTTTCCCCAGAATTGGATTCTTATCAGGGTGGAAAATCCTCTGAAACTGCATTAAGACCATGGGACACTAAAATTCTCCATTGAAACCCACATTAATGGCTGTGAGCAAATGTTTCCAAACTATTACATAGTAATTATTCAGTAATGTTTGCACAACTTACTACATTAGATATAACTGTTATCATGCAAATAATTACTTATCACCAGAAATTACACATTATAATTACAAATAGTTACTCATTATTACCATAAATTCATTTACTTTCTAATAGTTTCTATGTAATTACACAGTAATTACCCTGTAGTTTGTGTACCCTAATGTAAAGTGCTACCAAACATATTCATGTATACTTGAAAATAAGAATGAAAATGTCTCATTAGCATCAGTTCAGGTTAAGGTCTTCCCATAGACAAACAGTGTAGTATTGATCAATTCTACAATAAATATGTAGTCAATCAAACTGCATCATATCTATCATATTAGCGGTGGACCACATTGATTGATATCTCGTTTTTAATAAAAGGCCAATATCAACTCCATATATCTGGCTAACCCTAATTCACTCACACTCAAACCTGGGAGCTTCCCTGTACAAATAGTCTTCTACTCTTGGTGACTGAACACCTCTTCTGGAGCAGTTGGAGGATAAGTGCCTTGCTCAAGCGCACTTCAGGATAGCTGTTGAGTGAGCATTTTTCATTCACCTACTCTGCTCAATATTTCCAGCCAGTCACAAGCCCTCTCAAACTTTTAAGCAACCACCACTCTAACCTGATATGAATGATATTTAGCAACATTAGCAAGCTAGTTAGCATAGAACATTAGCAACTGTAAGTGCAACTTTACATTTCAAATCTAGATGTTTAACCATTTACCACACAGCAGTTTTGATAGATTTAAGGTCATGCAATGGATGATAAACATTTTAAAAGTAATGCTGTGTAGCGTTTACAGTGTATGCCGCCATGTTCACGTGATGTCAGAAAGCCGGTGGTCTCCAAAACCTTGGTATTGAGAAATCTTGGGTTTCCTACTTGGAATTTTGATTATGAAGTGTTCCATCGCATTTTCCTTTGTAGGAAGTCGGATTTTGGGACTTTCTGACATCCCTGGAACACAGTATTAGGCAGTGGCCATCAGAAAATGGACAGAATTATTGACGGATAGATTTCTGTCCGTTGGGTTGTTTTGGAACGTCAACATGGCAGGTGAGGCAGAAGAACAGGGAGGTTTTGCTCATAACGGAGCTACTTCATAGAAGAAAGAAGCAACAGACTATACAGTATAAATGAAATAAGAAATCATGAGCCCTGTCCGGACAACTGACAGCTCTCATTGAAAATGAATTGAAATCAACATAGACAGACAGACACAACGGATCAATGTGGCCACCGCCTTAATCTTAACAAAACCTTTAAAGGCCTAAAATGTTGAAACACTGTCACCCCACAACTCACTTTTGGTCTGAAGACATTTTTTTCACTATGGGTTTTTGATGGCTGATGCCACTATTTTTGGATTGAAGCTGCTGATAGCCGATATTTTTTGCCAGTCTTCAACATCATTAAATTTGATTTTTTCATTTTCATGCTAAAAACATACAAAAAATTCCAAATATTCAGTGTTTCCCCCAGAATTATATTCCTGGCAGGGTGTATGGGTGTAAGCCTAATGAGAAATAAACATGGGTTTTAGTAGTATTCCTTGTGTTCCTTGTGATTTAGCTGGATAAATTTGTTGACAATTTGACATAAGCCCGGGATTTTCTGTTCCTTGAAGCAAGTTTAAAATTTAGTCTAACTTGTTACCAGAGCAACAGCTCCTTAAGCTCAAACCTGCAAAAATACAGGTTTAGTCAGAGTCAGCTGGATTATGGCCATGCCTTTTTAAGCTTATCCCATCCATGGACTAGATCAGGGTGCTATTATAATTAGACAAGCTTTTAGAAGAGAATTCCAAGATCCTTTGCTGATAAGTTACAGGTTTAGTGAAATAATTTCCACATTGAAAATAATTAAATATCTATATACACTCAAAAAAAGAACATTGCCAATCTTAGGTATTAAGAAAAAGATTAAGTTGATTTGATTTTATCGAAGTGAACAGAGTTTCAGTAAAATACTTGAAAAATCAAATAGATTGAATCCAAATCTTTGCCAAGAGACCAAAATATAAGGTGTTTAAAGGTTTTTGGGTTGTTTTTTTTGTTTTTGTTTTTTGAGAATTTTCAGTACTTTTTCATCAGTTGTATGGAGCATCTTAATTCATTGGTTGAATTATTGCATCTACATATTGTTGATATACACAGGGTTCCCTCTGGTCATGGAATTCCTGCAATATCATGGAATTTAGTGCATTCCAGACAGGGAAAGTCAGGGAATTTGACAAATTCTTTGGGGAAGTCTGGGAATATCAGGGAATTTTACAAATGGGTCACTTTGCAGAAATATAGCACAATGTATTTTTCAACTTGTTTCACGCATGCATGACATTAGATGGTTTTCAGCCCAACTGGAGTGGAAACCAGACTGAAAAACAGCATTAACAAACCAGGAAGAAAGAACTGATTTAGGTCATGGAAGTGCTCCGACTTCATTGAAAATCACGGAAAAGTGATGGAATTTTACATCAAGGCTATAGTGGGAAGGCTGTTGGCATTGTAGATTCACATGATTAATCTGCTGATTCACAATCTGTACTCACTTAGCTGATTGGTGTGCATCATTAATTCACAATGTTGATCTACATTGTGTCCTGTTCACGTTGCTGATTGATTCTTGCCGTTGATTTATGGTTGTGTTTTCTATGTGAAAAACAAAATAATCTTCTCTGTCACTAAGCATTTCATACCTCTTTCCTTCATCCCTCCCTTCATTCTGTCATCTGTTAAAGAACAAAGGAAGTAAAGGATGGAGACTAAGCTGAGAGAAAACCAGATTTCTAATTATAGCTCTGTTCCTAGAATGTTAGTTTCATCGTCGAAATAAGCAACCCGAGTTCATCTGTCAGTCCTGAGGAATTATGCAAAACATGTCTTTGATCATTAATGCTGATGTCAGATATAAACCTTGTGTAATCAGAAATTCAGAAAAACACCTATATTCTTTGACTGTCAGCTAGGCAGTTTTGAAATAATATAATTATATAATAATAGTCATTATATAATGGATTTTGAAAGGTTTTCAAGTAAATATATTTAAATCTGTCATGCATTAGTAGTAATGTATACCAATAGTTCTATGTAAGGGTTCTGTATAGTACCAGAAAATGGTTCTTTAGGGCATAGCAGAACCCTTTATGGTGCTATACAAAACTCTTTTAGAAAGGTTCTCTATAGTACCAATGGTTCTACATAGAACCTTTATGGAGATGTAAAGAACCATGTGGGCCATGATCATATAGGAGTGTTTCTTTTCATCTGCTCAAACGTAAAGCTCAGCTGTGAGCGTCTCTAGTAACAGAGAGAGCAAGAGGTCAAAGGACACAAAGAGCGTTACACCCACAGAGCTTGAATGGACAGAACGGTCATTCCCATTCAAATCAACGTTCAGGACGGTTGGAGACGCGGCCATTTTTATGTGTACCATTGAGCTAGCTTCTGTATAAACCGACTTTCAGCAAGTCGCTGAAGCGAGAAGTTTTGCAGCAAGGACCAAGGACCAAAGAACCTTCTCTGTCTCCTTGCTGCCATGGATTGCTAATATGCTAATGTTGGCCAGAAGAGCTAGAGAGAGAAGTACAATCTCTGATAATGCTATGTTAACCTTGTCGCTAACATCAGCTTTCAGTTTATTTGTTTGATCATCCAAACAAGGGTGTTCTGAGACGAATAAAATCAACTTCATTTTCCTTATTTTTGACTTCTGCTCTGTGGTGACAGGTGGTGACATCACCTGGCACCAAAGGTCAGCCAATAGCAGATGGCAGTTTCAGTAGAATGCTTTTTACCACTAGATGTCAGGCTTTACACAGATTTGGGTTTTGGGGTTTAGTTACTCTTTAAGACATGTTCAACTTAAGGCCAAATTAGACTTGGCTTTGCACTTGGCTTACGTGCACCTCTCCAGAAATGTAACTAGGCGTCGGGCAACGCACAACCGCGAGAACGGTGATTGGCTCGCTTCGTATTTCCACCTGTATCCGGTTAATGTCCGCCGATAGTGAAGACAGTGGAGCAGATAGAAGAGAGACGAGCTGTGGAGGGCTGCAGATACATTGATTTGTAGAACACTTCATCCCCAAATTATAAAGACTACCAGCTGTCCGTGAATTCATGGTGAGAAATATCCCAGAACACGAGTTTCAGACAACGTAAACACTACTACTTCTTCTGTTACTACTTCCATGTTAACAAAGCACGCTACTGCCGTCTAGTGTTTTGGTGGAGTACTGCACGATCACCAACGTGAAATCATAAATGCTGTCACCGGCGTACCCTCCCACCTGGCGTGCCTCCCCGCGTTGTTGACGGAGAAGTCTAATTCACGCTTTAGAGGAGACCAAAGCATTGAAAATACTGAAAAATAAAGGGCGGAGACGCGTTCAGAAAAGCTTCCTATGTGATTCAGACCTACAGAACGTGTGAAATGCCTTCCATAGAACAGCTAGCCTAACCAAAGAACTCTCTTTTTTCTGAGTTTATCTATAGATGCCCTGTTCCGGAATGTACAAAAAGTTAATAAAGTTAAAAAATACTTCCAGGAAATGTATGTGTGCCCTACCAGGGTCCTCACTGGTCATTGCTGGAACATCATGAAATTTTGAGAGGTTGCTTGACTTTCAAAAGGAGTCACAAATAGGAATATAGCAGAATGGATTTTCCAACTTGTCTCACACATTCATCATTACATTAGATGGTTTTCAGCCCAACTGGAGTGGGAAACGGACTGAAAAACAACATTAACAAACCAGGAAGGAAGACTTTTTTAGGTCATGGGAGCACTTGGGCTTAGTTATGGAAAGTCATGGAAAAGTCATTTTCATTTCATAATGCTCTATAATGGAAGGCACAAAAATGCTACCAAAAATGGTTCAGGATGTTAATGGGCAAATCGGCCCTCCCTCATTGTCAGAACTTTACTCATCAGATGATTCTGGTCAGCGAGTCTGGAGGGAGTGTGTGTGTGTGTGTGTGTGTGTGTGTGTGGTCAGTCGACCCTTACAGCGATCACAGCCTCCCCTCGTGTCGCTTCCTGTTTCCTTTTCTCTTGTTGGAAGGAGCGCTTGGCTACTTGTCTTCGCCTTTTGCTGTCCCAAACTATCTTCATCACCACCATCATCATCATCACCATCACCATCAATTTGGTCAGATTTAACAGCGAGACCAGAGGCATTTACCCCCATTCACTTCCTAGTGTCCGTGAGGAGCTGGGGTGTTTTGGATTTCTTTCTTTTTTTGTCTTTGACATTTAGCAATAAACTTGGTGGTGTTTTGTTAACTTTTTTCCCCCTTAAAAATCTGAAGTTAACATGAGTGGAGGAAGGCATCTTTTCCAATTATTTTTCTACCAAATTCTGTCGTTAAACGTAGGAATGGGTACATTTCTCTCCTGATTTTGAAGCCTAAATTTAGTTTGCCTACCAAACTAAATTTAACAAACGGATGTTAAATAATTTATGATCCATGAATAAAATGTGAGTACAGTCCAGTACAACAATTTAGCATTCGTAAATAGTTTATGAAGCATTTAAACATGACTTGTTGATGATAAACAATTTATACATCATTAGAAAAAAAAATGTCAGGTTTATTTATGGCTTCCTAAAGAAGCATTTGTAAGTCTAACTACAATTAATTATGTATTAGTAATAGCTATTGTGCACTTATGAAGCAAATATAAAATTTTAACTAATGTCATGACTAATGCCGTACAACTCATTTGCAAATGTTTGTCATATGATTTAAATATAATGGTTAAAGTTTATAAATGTTCCAAATCAGTATCTGATTTGAGAATTGGTCCTGTACTAGTTTTTCATTCACATCAGGTGCAGTTAAAATCTTTCTACTCTTGACTTGCATAAAATTCTCTCAGAAATGACAATCCCTGTTAAAATGTAGTAATATCTAGATATAGTTTGCCATACGTTTTACCAGAACATCATGGTCCAGATGACTTTAGATAATGCTCTGTTTGTACTAGGGTTTGAGAACTATGGGGTTTTGAAGGCCAGTGCCGATATGTTTGGATTGAAGCTGCCAATATTCAGTATCTTTAAATTTGACCATTTTCAAGCCAAAAAATCACATCCTCAAATTCTTCTAGAATTGAGAATTTTGTTGTTTTCAGGGTTGAAAAGCCTAAACAGCATTTAGACTATGGAACACTAAAACTGAAATCGAACTGAAAAACTGAAAATAGGATGATACCACCACTACTACTATTACTGCTACTTTACTACTACTGCTCCCATTACTTATGCTGTCACTACTGCTACTTCTGCTACTGCTGCTACTACTACTGCTTCTACTACTACTGTTACTACTACTGCTACTACTACTACTACTACTGTTACTGTTACTACTGCTGCTACTACTACTGTTACTACTACTGTTACTAGTACTGCTTCTACTACTGTTACTGCTACTACTACTACTACTACTACTACTGTTACTACTACTGCCACTACTACTACTGCTTCTACTACTACTACTACTACTACTACATCTACTGCTGTTGCTACTACTACTGTTACTACTGCTACTACTACTACTACTGCTTCTACTACTGCTACTACTACTACTGCTACTACTACTACTACGTCTAATACTACTGCTACTACAATTACTACTAACAACATCTTCATTCGTACTTGTGTGGAATCTGATCAAAATGTCTTATCAGTTCAGGTTAAGGTCTTCCCATAGACAACCAGTGGAGTATTGATCAATTCTACAATAAATATGTAATCAGTCAAACTGCATCATATCCATCATATCAGAGGTGGACCCCACTGACTGGACCAGATGTGATTTCTAGTGATGTTCTACTTGAATATTAAAGTCATGAGGGAAGAGAGCGAGAGAGAAGTTCAAATGTGTATCTTCCTCTCCTTCCATTCTCCTTTCTCCTTTCAACACATTCTTGTTATATTCTCTCTATTGTCTACGTCTTCCTCCTCTCGTTTCTGTATCTCCATCCCTCATTCTCTTTTTTCTCTTTCTTTTCATGATTGTTTTTTCTTCATCATTTGTCTGTTTCTCTGTTGCCGCTCTAAAATGTCCTCTATATCCTTCTCCCTCTTCCTCCTCCTCTATTTGTCTCATAAATCACAGAGGATGACTAAGGCTCCATGGGGTTTTTATTGTAGCGCTTCACTTGTGTGTGCGCGTGTGTGTGCGTACATGTGACTGTGTGTGTGTGTGTGTGTGTTAGTGACTGTTTGTGTGTGTGTGAGAAAAAGAGAGCAAGTGTGCATGCTTGTGTTTTTGTGTTTGTGTGTGTATACGTGCACGAGTGTGTATGTGTGTGTGACTGTGTGTATACGTGCGTGTGTGTGTGCTTGTGTGTGTAGGAGGTACAGTGCTAATAGTCCCTCTCTCCCTGACAGACTAATGACTAGTTAGTGCTTCTCTGTCTCTCTCTCTCTCTCTCTCTGTCTCTCTCTCTCTCTCTCTCTCTCTCTCTCTCTCTCTCTCTCTCTCTCTCTCTCTCTCTCTCTCTCTCTCTCTCTCTCTCTCTCTCTCTCTCTCTCTCTCTCTCTCTCTCTCTCTCTCTCTCTCCTCCTCTATTTCTTACTGTCTATGACTCTTGCTCGCCCCCTTTCCAAAGATTAGATGTATTATCACTCATGCTCTCTCGTCCATGTTTTCTTTCTCCTTTCATCGCTATTCTTCTTTTCATGTCGCTCGTCCATCTCTCGCCGTCCTTTTTTGTCTTCCCTCTCTCCATGGGAGAAGAAACGACAGCCTGTGTGTGGTGTGTGTGTGTGTTTTAACAGAGTGATAATGGAGTTGTTATGGGAGTCTGAACTGATTCTTCTGGTTTACATCCTTTGTTCTGTTGTTGTCACTGCATTTGATGTGAAATTGGGACTGCATGAGACACACACACACACACACACACACACACTGTCTAGCTCCCATTCCTCTCTCTCTCTAAAATGTGATAGGCAACACCTTTATTTTAAATGTCGTTCATAAAGAATAATATGATCATGACAGTGTTATAAGGTTGTTAAAAGTCACAGATTTACGCCTGGAGACTCTGCTCATATGAGTCATATGAGTCAGAGTCATAATGCCTTATAAGTAATCCATCAACTCAACATATTGAAAGTTGCTTATAACAACTTCATAACTGTATCATACCAGATACATAATGCTTTATACATTATGACACTTTCTGATGGGAGTATAATGTGATTACTATATCTACGATATATACTGGTTTATTTTATTAGAATGCAAAGCATTTCTAGTGTTACCTATTTACCATGCTTATATATATTTTTTATTACAATTATTGTATGAGGATGATGATGATGATGACTTATGCCTATGTATCATTATTGGTTGTGACTTGATGACTTGTGTCCCTATGCTGGTCGTTGTTATATTTTGTAATGCAGTGTCAGCAATGTCTTTAATGTTTCTAATGTTGCTCATTTGTGTGCATGACAAATTCCCTCCGGGGCATTAAAGGTTTCATTCATTCATCATATCATCATACATTATATATATTTATATATCCCATGGTATCCTTATATATCCCCATGGTATGCACACATATAAGCATTTCCCCATGGCATATCCCTATGGCATATATATAAGCATATGTAACACTAGTGCATTGTGTTGCATATAAGCATCAGAAAATCACATTCATTTTAATGCCATGTTATTAACTATACAGTTGCCACAAAGTGTTCAACCCCCTAAAATGTGTCCACATTGTGTTGATTATATCATGCTCTGATTATAGGCTAATAATTGTCATGCACGTATAATGTGAAGATAATTAGCTGTAGCAGCTGATATAATAAGCATCAGATAATGTAACAAAGCGTCACTCAAAGCAGTTGAGAATGTACTAAAACTGTTGGAATCAATTGCCAGATAATGTAATAACATCTTCAGCAGCATTTTAAGTTATGATAAGCAAATAGCAATAGGATACAGCAAAGAAAAAGAGAGATAAAAAAATAAATAAGAATAGTGAATGGAGGATTTTAACCATAACACAGCCAACAATTCCAGCATGTCAAGACCATAAGTAGAAATGTTGAAATGACAGTATAAAAAATATGAATTACAGCATTATGAGGGCATGCAAAATAAGAGCAGTAGAATATACTATGACAAAAATTGATGAAACAATATGACGATGTACCAAAAAAAATATACAGATTATATGAAGAAATATGAAGAAAACAAATCTACAACTTGTATACAGGATGTGCAAATATGTGTGTCATATTCAGGTTTACTAAACTAAACTTCGACTCTCTCTCTCTCTCTCTCTCTCTCCCTCCCCCCTCTCCCTCCCTCGCTCTCCTCCATCCAGATGACCTGGCGTACGAGGTGCGTTGGTTTTTCACCAGGCTGCGGGGCGGAGACACCATGTCCCAGCTGGCCAGCCTCGACCGCTTTGGCGTTGTGAGGAAAGACGTTCGCAACTCGTCCAGCGACATTTCAATAGAACGCAAAGACACACACACCTACATGCTGAACATCCACGGCACTCAGGACAGGTTAGTATTTGTGTGTGTGTGTGTCTGCTGAACTTTCTTTGGTTGGTGAATTTCTCTTTTTTTTTTGTTTTTTAAAGTACATTTACATGCACATCAGTATTCATTCAGGGCGTTTCATTAACCGTCTATGGTTAAATGTGGGAGTTAAGGGAGTGGAGTATGAGGCTCGTGCACGTGCGTTACCATTTCACAATTATTGGGATTTATAAAGGGGGAATTGTGTGGAATCTGATCATGTCCGTATGTACTTTTCCTCTTTTGTGCGCATATGACCCTTTAGTGTGGAATCACAGTTTTACAAATGAGGCCCTAGGAAAGGATTAGGCAGAAGAGACACTACCAGAAACATGAAGTAGTTTGGCCTTGAAACAACCCAGGTTCAATTCCCGCCTGTTTTCTGTTGTGAGTGAAGTTTTCGTTTTCAAGCTTTTAGATATTTCAGATGAGCAACCACTAGATTTATCGATTGTTGTACAAAGTCTCCCATCACCCTCCGCCTTCACTTCCTATAGAAACAGCAAAAGTGGTCCCTGCTAGTTCTAAGCAGTATGTTATTTTTATATCATATTTTGTGTAAATTTTTCCAGACTCCTACACAAAACTGCCAGACTTGGCCGCACATCATCTAAGATTACCTACCATTTAGCATTAGAGCTGCTACATAATTCGAAATAATATTGTATTGCATGACAATGCAGATGTAGATATGATCATTTTTTTTACAAAGTTGCTTGAACTATATTTTTCTAAGCAACGTTAACAAAACTGTTTCTCTTGAGGATGGCTTTTCTGTAGTTCAACTTTTTCCAATGTGAAATAGCTTATAAGAGTAGACTAATATGAGGTGATATGAAAGTTTATATACCATAATTTTGCTCTTTAAGACATTATTTGAACCTACAGGAAATACACTTTAAGCAATCTCCCAACCCCCACACACAAAGAAAATGAAATTAAGCAAAATTTCACATCTAGCCATGTTCCCTCCAGTTTGCCATGTGCTAGGCCTACATAAAGTTGGACTTGACATGCAGACACACACACTAAATATCTAACAGGCTTTGAATAACCTTTTACAACTTTATTTAGTTGTTAAATTGTTCACATTATATGTTGTCATATCGACAAAGGTAGAAATAATGTCAAGTTATGGCTCAATGTCTTTAGCCGTGTTGGCCTGAGCAAATGTTTGCTAGTATGTGGTTAGCTAACCATCACTGTCTTGTTGTTAACACATCTGATTTGCACTACCATATTTAGTAGAAACTAGTTTTAGCATGTTAACAATAACATCAGTTGCTTTGCTAAATTAGCTTGCTGATTAGCTAGCTAAAACTTACCTTGCGAGGCAGCTGGATTCGCGAGATCACGCTCACGCGAGAATCCATCTTGCCAGGCTTCAAGTTATGCGTTTGTGGCTGAACCACAGCGGTGCGGACCAATCAGCGTCCTGTGAGGGCAGCTGGGGGCGTGGCTTAGGTGTGACGACAGCGAGGAAGCGACTGTTCGTTCACAACAATGGCGGCTCCTAAAGAGGCTAGAGTAGATGCTGCTGTAACATCAGTTATTTCTGAACTGCAGAGTATTTCTTCATTGAAAGAAGAGCAAAGAACGGCACTGAAGGCTTTGCTGGATGGAAAAGATGTTCGCTCTTCTCCCGACCGGCTTCGGCAAGAGTTTGTTTATATGGTTCCTTGAGCCGATTGGTTGAAGTTAGCCTGTGATAGATGGTGATAGACAGATGGTTCATCCAATCACCTGCCAAGTATTTTTTGAAAGTGCCTGCCCTTTTCCAAACAGTTTCCAAGGACGACTTCCCAGATGGTTCTGTGTAACAAACCATCTGGTGCGTCAGGTTAAGCTAAAACAGCCAAAACCAGCAGTTTGTTCATGTTAACTGAGCTGACTCTTCTCAAGCTACAACTCAGAGTGTTTTGGAGTAGAGACTAGAGCTAAAGACAAGACTAGTTCACTGTGTCACAGTAACCTACATTTGGAAACAAATCCACCTTATCAGACGATAACAGTTAGATAACATCACTTATACTTACTGAATGGATTTCTACAGCAATTTTTTCAAGTACAGTATGTCTCTTTTTCTAACCTGTATTCTCTATCAGTTACAAGGTCTGTGTTTTTATGTGCTTTGTGGGTTCCAGTGACAGTGGGGAGTACCATTGTACTGCAACTCCATGGTATCTGTCGGCCTCAACAGGAGCCTGGACTGAAGCTGGAGAGCTGACTTCATCACGAGTCTTCCTCACTGTCCGCTTCGCTGGTGAGAAGGGAGTGTTTGTGTGTGTGTGTGTGTGTGTGTGTGCGCGAGTCAGGCCTGGATTCAGTTTATTTTCAGTTCAGTCAATTCAGGAAATTTTACCATGCGGCTGGTCGAAGGCAGGATCTGATACAATGGCTTCCTCCATCTAAACTGAACAAAAATATAAAAGCAACATGCAACAGTTTTGAAGATTTTACTTGGTTACAGTTCATATAAGAAAATCATTTGAGAGAAATTCTGGGCAAAGGAGAAATGCTCAGTAACAGGGATGCAAACAAACAAAATACGCTTTTTATGGAAAATTTATGGGATATTTTAACTCAGGAAACATGGGACCAGAACTTTACATGTTGCATTCATATTTTCAGTATATATACAGTCCAAGTTCACCATTTCCTCCAAGGTCCCTTACAAAAAACGCAAATTCAAAGCACGTGTACTTCTGTAGGACACGTTGCTTGTGCATGTGAAATTAAATTTTCACACATTAAACACGTAACTACTACTAACTACATGTGGGGAAAAAAACCCACTTCACCTGTGAATTGAAATTTTCACATCTATTTTTGTATTTTCACGTGTCTTGCAGTTTGCGCTACACAGTAAAATTGGAGGGCATCAATTCATTAAAGGAAGAACAAATGAATGAGAATGTTACAGACTCTGTCAACCTTTTGATATTATTCAATTTAAAGCGAGTTGACCTCAGCCCTGGTCTATGTGTGCAGTTATGCATTATCATTACTAGCATGTATATTGTCTATTATTTGCTCATATGTTACACTTAAATTGATCTCTCTCTCTCTCTCTCTCTCCATCCATACAGTATGGGACTCCCTAAAGTTACCTCTCTTGTATGGAGCAGCAGCCTCACTAGGTAACATAACAATAATAAATAAATGATAATTAATGAGAAGAGATAGTAGATGTGACACTGATTAATAATTGCTGTATTTTCAGGTATGGGTAGTATCATTAGTAGTAATAGTAGTCATTGCAGCAGTGGTAATATTAGTGGCATGGTGTCTGGTACGGTGTTAACTTGGTTGTCTGTATCTACAGGTGTGGGTCTCTTCTCTCTGGTTCTGGGCTTGGTTTGCGCCCAGTGCTGCTGCCGCAACACCATGCACACCCCGCGCTCCCGCAACAAACTCATGGACCTGGAGATGGACTGACACACGCTTTCCCCCTCACACACACCCTACAGCGCTCACAGGAAACACCACACACACACCAAACACACCCTTGTAGACGATTTCTGGGACACCCAATTGTTCCCAGCCGACGGACGATGGGAGTAACTCGACGCGTCGCCGCGGAAACGGAAGCCCCCCCCCCCCGGCCGACCGATCGCAGTGCTTCAAGAGGTGCGCGGAACTTTTTAAAACGCTGCAATGGAGGAGCGCGGGAACATTTTGAAACGCACCAATGGGAAAAGAGCCTTTGAGACTTCTGCTTCTATGAAGATCTGTGGAGCTTCCAGGGACTCTAGCAAGAAATATATACCCCCCTTTAAAGGATGTGACACTGGGGACATGTAAGACCATAGCACTATCAGAAACTCTGAATAATCCCGAGGTTTATGTTTTATTTTTTTTGGGGTGGGGCCGCCATCACACAAGTAAAGGAAATAATGTGAATAAAGGACCACTCAACTGAACTGCGACATGCTTGAGGACTGCAACTGTAGGGGTAAGAAATGAAGCACTCAGGCTAGACTGGGTCACTTGGCCGCTATGCTTTTTTTTTTTTTTTTGCTTTCTTTCAACGCCAAGACGCTCCCTGCCTACTGCAGCCATTCTGCATCCCTGATGGTAATTCAGCCCGAGGACACAAAATGGCACAAGGAAATCTATGAAGTCCCACTGAATCTTGATTCACCGCCCGCTGGCGTACCCCCCCCGGCGAATTTTCTTTTCAGGAACCGCAGAAAATTCAAGGGGTGGCCGGAGAGAATGAAGTGGCGTTTCATTTTACAGTGTTCGAGGCCTCCAGTGTCATATCCCAGACCGACGCCAAGTGAGCTATAACACTGAAACACATGGCCGACGTCTGCTAAAGTCGTTCTGTATTTCCACTGAACAGGATGCAACCTGGATCCAGTTTTGACGGAGGCCTTGGAGGAACAGTGGAGTTCATATGTGCGACAGAAGTCACCTAAAAAAAAAAATAAAAGTGCTCCACGTGCTTTCCACATAAGAGGTATTGCACTACAACTACCAACCCAGAGTATTCCTACCTTAACGAGTGGATAATATTTACCTTTATTCTCAACTCTAGTTTTTTGAATATGAGAGATTTTGAAATATGAGAGACATTTTTAAGCTTTACAAGGAGATATGCAGTTTGTGTGTGTGTGTGTGTGTGTGTGTAGTACATATTGTACTTTGCCAATATTTGAACTAATTGAGGTGTGCTTGGTTTAAATGGCCGCATCAACACTTGAAGAGCCTCAAAAGGTGGTGACATCGAGCACTCCTCTTGGTTTTTTTAAATATTCAAAAATGTATTCAGCTAATATTTTGCCCGAGTCTAGTGTGTGTTTTGTACAGTGTGAGTGCTGTATTATGTGAGACAGAAAGAGTCCTGTGTGTTCTGTGTCACGGCTCTTCTTCCTGCATGTACTGTACTGCTTTCTCTCGCCAGGATGATGTCACTCATGAGCGGCAGAAACCTTGTCCGGGGTTACCCTGCGCATCTTAATGACATCAGAGTCTTTTAGGTCCAGATTTTTTTTTTTAACCCAACCATCACTCCTAACAATCTACACTCCCTCATTTGGATTTAGGCAAAATTTCACCACCGCTTCTCATTGTGCGTTCACGCTGCGAGAAACATGGTTGATGGGTCACTCTGTTATGACAGCGGTGCCAGAGGCTCATTGCATCCATGTTGTGGTCTAGTGCAGTGGTTCTCAACGTGGGGTCCTGGGACCACCAGGGGTCCTTGAGGGGGTTCCAGGGGGTCCCCAGCAAATTGATTAATTGTTAAACTTCACCATTATTTAATTTACAAGAAGTTAATGCAATTCGAGAATGTAGGTAGAATGAGTATTTTGATCATAGTTTCACTGTTATCTCTCTACCTACAATACAGATAGTCATGGAATTCTGACAAAATCATATCTAACAATAAAAGTATTCTCAGATTTGGGTCCGAGAGACAAAGTCTCATCAAATGGGGGTCCGTGGCACTAATATGGACTAAATAAGGGGTCCTTGATATGAAAAAGGTTGAGAATCACTGGTCTAGTGCAGCTACTAAGTTTTGAATTAACATAGCTAACTGGCAAGCACTAATTAGGTAGTGTTAATTGAAAATAAACAGAAAAAATAACTTCAGAGCTTACCATCGACCCCAAGGATGGATGCACTTACCAGGCCTATTGTTCACATTGGTAGGGAAACAAGGTAACACGAAAATCTGATTGGCTGTTGTCTAGTGACTGCAAAAAGTTAAGCTGTGGCCAACTTTTCTCAGCCGACAGAGTTTCTTTGGCTGCTCCGCTCTGTTGGAAAGGAATGGACTTTGCGATGACTTGTGGATCGTGTTGCTCGCAATGTGAACGCACAGTCAAGAGTTCCAGCAATAAGCAGCGGGATCCACGTGGTTCCCGGTTTCTAGTCGTGTGAGGCTGTATTTCCCTCGCAACTGCTCGGGTTTGGCTGCGGCTTCGTTTCAGATGTATTTTTGAAATTTTGAAAAATGCTGTTAGTAGTGTGTGATCAGAACTTTATCAGCAATATAAGGCTTTAAGTCAGGTCAGACGTAAAGCTAACACCCCTCGGGCTCAGTTCAGGACAGAATTTTTTCAGGTTCAAGATGGGCTCAAAATGTCATATCTGAGTTGAGATTGTACATTGCACATTCAAACCGTGCCGATGTCACCTCTTACTGGGTGGCACAAAACTGCCCCAAAATCCATCTGGCCAAGCACTCTGGTTTCATTCAACTCAGAACACATGGACCATATCCTTACATGTCTCAGACTTATTATACTCTAGGGAATTTTCGAGTTACGCAGATGGACAACACCTTCAGCAACAGGCACTGAGACGGAACAAGTCCAGAAAAGTTTGCCTGTGTATGACAGCCTTTAGAATCGCAGCACTGGTCTGATAATAGCTCTGGTAAGTTCATTCAAGTCACGTTTTCTCCTTTGAGAAAAGTAGTAGCTGCTTTGGGATTTTGACAATTTTGCACCAGGTTTGCACCAGTTTCACTTGAAAAAAAAAAAAAATCTAAATTAAGAAGTGTGATGTTCCTGCAGGACACCAGTGACATCCTAGATCAGCGCTGCCATTCTCAAATTAGTTACACAATCGGATGCTGACCTCCATGTCACAGCATCCCTCTGCCACTATTTTGTGTCCCTGCTGCTAAAACGTTTTCACTCAGTTAGGGACACAAAACGGTCCAGCTGAAAGGAAATCCACTGTGAGCAATATTGTTAATGTGATGTGTGTGTGTTGGTCATGCAGCACTTGACGCAATGACCTGACACTTCTAATAGATCTCCATACAGAGACACTTCACAGGTGTGTGTGTGTGTGTGGGTGTGTGTTTCTGTTGGTGCGTGTGACTGTGTGTGTGTGTGTGTGTCAAGTATTCAATATAGGCCTTTCCGCCATCATTAACACACTCGCACACACAAACACGCACATGCACATATTCACAGTACTGCAGCACACTAGGGAAAAGCAGGGCTCCATTGCCAAATGCTCTTAACACTAAACACACACACACAAAGTAGCTTAGATACACACTACTAAACATGTCACTGCAAGGGTCATGCTTCCTCAATGTCTGTTTTATTTTGTCATTTTATTGTGATGAGTATGATGAATTTTGATGATGTTTTTAAATAAATAGATTTGTAAGACGTCTTCATTTTGTCAATGATTTTATAAATGCTGATATAATGGTTATGGTCAGTTGAGCGCTGGGGAAACCTTCAGATTTGGATTGGGTTATGGGGATAAATATCACTTATATGTTAATTCTCATTGTGTTTTTTTATACTGAAATAGTCCTCTTTAATTATGCGCACAAGATACTGAAATAAGTGCAGTGCCACACTTTAGACAAATGCGATATTGCCAGTTCTGTAATGAGCCCAGTTCCATTTTGCACAACATTCTTGCTCCACCACTATTTCTATTGTGACAAACAGTGTTTCAACCGCGTTGGTCTTCATCAAGGACAGTGATGAAAGACAACTCAATTAAAACGTTGTCTGTCAAGATAAAATTTTATCTATGCCTAATTGGTAGGCGTTGGATATACAGTATGTCGCCTAGTTGATAGGTGTCAGATAGATCCTGGATATTTTGATGGTGCTTGATAGATCCTGGATAGTTCAAAGGTGTTGGGTAAAGCCTTGATAGTTGATAGGTGTTGGATAGATCCTGCTTGGTTGATAGGTTTTGAAAAGATCCTCTCTAGATGATAGGTCTTGGATGAATTCCACCTAGATGACCATAGATTCTGGATAGATCCTGCCTAGTTGATAGGCATTGGACAGATCCAGGGTCATTCATAGGTTTTGAATAAATCCTGCCTAGTTGATGGGTTTTAGATCGATCCATTAGTTGATAGGTGTTGGAAAGATCATGGATAAGTAGAAGGTGATAGATCCTGGGTAGTAGTTAGATTTTGGATAGATCCTGGGTAGTTAAAGACGTCGGATAGATCCTGGATAGTTGATAGGTGTTAGATAGATCCTGGATAGATGATAAGTGTTGGATAGATCCCAGGTAGTTGATAGGTGTTGGATAGATCCCAGGTAGTTGATAGGTGTTGAATAGATCCTGGGGAGTTTATAGATCCCGCCTAATCTATAGTTGTTGGATCGCCTTTCTTGAGCAAGTCTACCATTTACGGTGCTGTTAAAAATCTGTCAAAATTTCCTCCAAATCTCTCTTTTTTACAGCAGGGCTGCCCTTGTGAAGTCTAGTGCCAAACAATATCTTGCACTGTAGAACTGACAAGAACTTCAGGTTTCTTCGTCTTTTATCCACGATGCTTCCTGCAGACTTTCTGGACATGCTGAACATGTGTAGCATGAGCAACTGGGTGGTATATGAGCATAATTAGATGTAGCTTGCCCCTGACCCACGTGTTCAATCAACCAATTGGTAAGCTTAATTTGAAAATGGAGAATCAAAGACGCAATGTAGTGGAATAATTACAGTACAGTAATAGCAGAAATGTTGACTTTTTGTGGAATGGCTGTCTGTATTGAGATGATACTGTGTGCTGTAGGCACAGAAGACAATCCTTTAAAGTTTTTCCTATTGGCGAAAAAGCTAAATTTATTTGGGGCCATGATTACTAAGGCAGTTATTTCACACTTCCCACATCTCAACAGCGTAGTTTTGACTTCATGTTTTGAACAACTTGATGGTTCAAAGCAGCGACACACCATGATTGTATTTTTCTGTAGATTTTGGTTGCTCCCGATCAACTTTTTGTCCCCCATGATAAAATCGGGGAGGAACTATGGATCGGCCCCGGCTGTTCTTCTGTCCATGGTGATGACACATTTGAGTTCATGTTTTACAGCAAACCAAACATTGTAAGGTCAACCACAAACCAAAAATTCAACAAGTAGTTGTGTCCTGCCATGTTATTTTAAGAGCTGTGATCACGACTTGACTTATGTGGCGAAAATCATTCATTCTGTTCATTTTATTTGAAATTAATCTATCATTCCCTACACCTGACTACAGGTATTTCCTTGTTTGTGATTTCAGAATTCAGGAAAGATAAATCAGGGTTTGCTGCCAAACAGGCCCTACTTGGGAATTAGTTTACCCTCTGAAAACTGAAGTGAATTGTATTTTGTAGCTGTATTCAAAAGTGTAAAGCCGAGGTAAATGGTATTTTCAAATAGAAAGCGTCTCCCATGGGACCAGAATGCAGCATTGTTAAAGTGTGCAAGTGCTTTGGGCAGACCCTCCTCTGGATCTTCACAATGACATTACATACTGTAGAAAGCCAAAATACTGTATGTGGTGAATACACGCAAAAAGCACTGAGTGTAAGGAAATCACAGTCGGCCCTTAAGACGACTTGACTACATTTTCTGCAGCAATAAAAATTTGATTCATCCTCTGTTGGTTTGTTCGCTGGCTGTAAAACAACCATCTAACAATTTTTGTTAGATTCTGCAAGAGTTGAAGCTGTAGTCAATATGGGTCACCCTCTGATTACTGTTGCATTCAAATGTATCAGGTGAAAACCTCGCATCTCCAAAGTCAACTTTCCAGAACCTAAGAAAAACAGCCTCGTCTTTAGCTTGATGACAATGCATTTTTGAGTGTTTCTAATCATCTTTGAAAGTGTTTCGTAAGCCCAAGATGTTTCAGAGACTTTTCTTCCCATAATTCCTCAAATGAAGTGCAAACATGAAAATCACCAGAATTGGAGTTACGAGGATTTCATATTCATATTGCTTTGGTGTGGCACAGCTTTTAACCTGGTTTCCACTACGGGGCCGAACAGGGCTAATCGGGGCTTACTTGCGTCTAGCTGGGAAAGATGATTTAGCATCTAAATAAACCAACAGTTGTTTTAATCCAAAGGTAGCCCTGGCTGGCCCCCATTGGCCCTGCAGTCGAAATGCGTCTGCTGAGAATCTGATGTGGTTCGCAATCAAGAGTTCCAGCTCGGAGACTTGTGACAAATGTGGGCCAATTTCTTTTTCTTCTCCGTCTCTGGGCAAGCCATCAATCAGCTTTTTCTGTGCTACCAAAACATCTGAAAAACAACTTCAAAAACTTCTACCAGAATAAATGTTTCATAATTCAACATTGGACTGCAGCTATATCCCCCCCCCTCTCCCACATCTTTCTTTCTGTCTCCCCTTGTTATTTTTAAGGGATTTCGTTTCTGAGTCTTGCTTCTCGTAGTCTTTTTCTGTTTCCATTTGTCACTCAATCTCTCTCCCGTTTGCTGCATTTCTCCTGCATGTTTATCTCACTCCATCTCTCTCGTTGCATCTCTCTCTCTCTCTCTCTCTTCCTCTCCACTTCGGTCTCCCCTCCTCACACCGTCACTCGCTCGGTCTCTCCATCTCGCACTCTCGCTCTCGATTAGAAATGCAGATGAGCTGTCTGGTTGGAAACCTCGATCTCTCTCCTGGGTTTTGATTTTTACACCTCTTAACACATTCTCTCCATCCAACTCTCTCGCTCTCTCTCTCTCTCTCTCTCTCTCTCTCCCTCTCTCTTCTCTCATCTCCATCTCATTTTAGTAGTGTCGATTGGCATTGGAACTGTCTGCGGTTTTCCTGACTTCCACTCTCTCTCAGGGTCCATTTGACCCAGTTTTCTTGTCCCTGTCAGTGTCTCAGTGTGTGTGTGTGTGTGTGTGTGTGTGTGTGTATGCCTCCCTGTACTGATTATTGTAACCAGCGGCCACGGATCATTTGGTAATTCCTTGTCAAAGCTTAAGCCGCTGCCTTCCTCATTGACTTGCTGGTCACTGTGTTAAATCTGTAACTTTTATTAATGTGCAATGTAACCTCACCTTTTTTTTCACTGTACTAAGTGAAACTACATTCATTCATACATACCAGCTTCCTACTGGAAAGTGTTGTTCACTCAGAGATGGTGAATACTACTAGAAAATACTGTTCACTTCAGCTTTCAGATGGTAAATACTAGTTGAAAATACTGTGACAGGAGCACTCACTCATTGGTGGCAGGTTTGCTGGGATTGCTGACTGTCATGTCGGCTTGTTAGCTTGTGTGTACCATGGTTGCTCTGGTTTGTTAGTAGCATGGTTGCTAATATATTGATTCTTTAGAATGATGATATGCTCTCCTTGTTAGCTTTTGGTTGTCTGTAGCATGCTAGCCGACACATTGTTTGCAGGTAGCATGGTCGCTCTGGCTGTTTGTTAGTAGCTTGCTGGTATATGTATTCTTTAGAGCAGTGATTCTCAACCGTTTTCATGTCAAGGACCCCTAATTTAGTCCACATTTGCCCCGGACCCCCATTTGATAACATTTTCTCTTTCAAACCCAAATCTGAGAATATTTTTATTGTTAGATACGATTTTGTCCAGAATTCCATGACTATCTGTATTGTAGGTAGAGAGATAACAGTGCAACTATCACAAAAACAGTCATTCTTCTACATTCTCTAATTGTGTTAACTTCTTGTTAATGAAATAATGCTGAAGTTTTACAGTTTTTCATTTTGCTGACCCCCTGGTGGTCCCCAGACCCCCCGTTGAGAGCCACTGCTTTAGAGTGCTGATATGTTGGCTCGCTGATACAGTTTGGAATTAGGGATAAGCCTAAGTGTAAGTAATTCAACAAAACATCTGTGACTGCAGGCGCCCACTTGGTAGCCCCAGTGACATATGTGCACTCACACACTTAGATTTGTCTGATGGTCCTGTAGATTTACCTGTAACACAGCCTGACATTATTCTTTTGACGTCTGAATTAGGCTTCTGTGTGAATGCTCACCTTGGATTATGGCACAAAGGATTGGGGGTTTTATTTTCGGAGCGCCCATCGGCCCATTAGGACTGTCACTGGAGAGCCACGCCTAGGCAAGCATGATGTAAGTAGCTGTAGTAGTATGTTGAAGAAATTGCTGAAAATTGGGTCAGAATTGAACAGTATGATGGAAAATGATAGGCGGGGGGGGGGGGGGGGGGCAGGGTCCAGATGGAAAACGGATGGAGTGGAGCGGAGCGGCGTTCCCCGGGTGAAGTCTGTAAGGGTTTTGATCTGGCCGAGCCACTCATCACCAGCAGCGGGAGGTTCACTTCAATTAAGTTCCAACTTAGCAGCGCGGATAGGAGAAATAGTCCCTCTGCTTCGTCCTGACAGTAACTTCCATGTGCCGACAGACACACACACACACACACACACACCCCCTCCCCCTCCAGTGCGTCTGCTGTTTCCATTCCACAGCTCCTGATTGGTTCAGTCCGTGTCGCTTACCCACAGCGCTCTGCAGGAGCCGCGGCTCATGTGGGTGCTACAAATAAACGTTAGTGATAATGTAATATATACACAAGATGAAGATCCCATCAGCCCCTCTATCTTTACTGCTGCCCTGGATTACTGTGGTCGGTTGAAGAAATGAAAATCAGGTGTAAGATCAGTGAGTAATAAAATCATTGTAATATTGAGGGGTCAAGCTTGACTTCACTTGGCAATACAGTTGCCATAATGTTATCTAGTACTTTCATAATAGGTATTGGGTTATAATACTGTAACCTCATCTGTCTTCCATTTAAGATACATGGAAAGCAAATGTTTCCAAAGTATTACATAGTGGTTATTCAGTAATGATTTCACAACTTAGTATATTAATGTAGTTTGTTATAATGATAATAATTACTCATTATCAAAAGAAATTGCATTATAATAACAAATAGTTACTCGTTATTACCAGAAATTACCACTTACTTTCTGATTAATTAAGTAATTACACAGTTATTACCCTGTAATTTGTGTATTGTATTGTAAAGTGCTACCAATAAAAGTTTCTAATCTCACAATCGCAAAGCTTTACTCAGCAAACCAGATTACAGTAACAATAAGATTACTGTAATCCTTTAACATATCATCAGTTTCTCCCCCAAACCTGAGCACATGTTATATTAAGCAGAAATGTATGGATGAAAGTAGGAAACAAGTATGGATTACAATATTAATAGCGTGTACAAAATAGCAGCAGTAAGACATACTGAGGCAAAATGAATGTGAAAGTATGAAATATGTGACAAAATTCTAAAAATATCAGTATAGTATAACAAAGGAGAGGAATATGAAGACAAGAAATATCGGCTTGGTTGAAAATTGTATCCACACGTTAGATTATTTCAAGAGTGTTGATCCACCATTGGGAAAAAGTGACTCCAAATCTGATGATGAATTCTAGGAATTATTTATTTATTTATTTTTCAAAATGGATATACTGTAAAGCCATTTTGGAAATGAACACTTTATTTGTTGGATTGGGAGAGCTGGGACAGAGCGTTAACTGACTCCCTAGAGAAAATGTGTGTGTCTGTCTGTGTGTGTGTGTGTGTGTGTGTGTGTGTGTGTGTGTGTGTGTGTGTGTGTGTGTGTCCTGGAATGCAGCGATGACTCGTCAACACCTTCCCCTCACCATGGAAACTATGTCAACACACGGGTGGGGGGTGGGGGGCTAGAGAGACACTGGAGGGAGAGAGAGAGAGCGTTAGCGATGGGGGACGGCGGTGTGTTGGTGTGTGTATATGATTTATTATTAGGTAGGAGATATTTGACCTTTCTTCTCCATAAATCTCTCTCTCTCTTTCACTCTCTCTTTTTGTCTCTGTCTCTGTCCTTCTCTCTCCCTCTCTCTCTCTCTCACACACACACACACACACACACACACACACACACACACAAATCTCGACTTCAGAGGCAATGGTTCATTTTCGGAGTCACTTTCATCCCCAGTAGACATTCACTCAATTGATTTATAAAAGATTCACACAGAAACAGAAGAGCGAGAGACATTCAGATACAAAAAGAGAGAGAGAGAGAGAGACATTCAGATACAAAAAGAGAGAGAGAGAGAGAGCGAGAGAGGGGAAAAGATAATAGGGCTAGACTGATATATAGGGCCGATATTGTCCTTTTATTAAAAAATCAGATCTGGTCCAGTCAGTGTGGTCCACCTCTGATATGATGGATATGATTTCAGATTCCACACAAGTATGAATGAAAATGTTAGTCTTAACACTAGCATTAGTGTCATTATTAGTATTATCCTGAGTTTCAGTGGAGAGTTTTAGTGTCCCATGATGGTCTAAATGTTGTTTCTGAGGCTTGAAGGCATGAAATTAGTCAAAATATAATGGTAAAAATATCGGTATCAGCCTTCAAAAGCCTACATCGGGTGAATCCTAGTAGAGATGCCCATACTGCAGTAGTGCCGACCCCCCACCCCCCACCCACCCACACACACACACACACACACACGCACACACCTCTAGAGAGCTTGGTGCTCCAGCATGACTTGCCCTTGTATGGTGCTGTATCTTCAGCATGGCATAGGTCCAGTGGTTCAGCAGGCACACGATCGCACATCCACGTAATGCATGCACATTATCACACACACACACACACACACACACACACGTGGGTATGTCGGTGTGTCTTCTCTGTGGCGGGATGCCAGCTCTGCCAGCCTGTAGCAACTGCCTACTCTCGAGCGCTGTCCCATGGGAAAGACAATAGATGTAAGCTTCCAACTGGAAAACACTGTTCACCTCGGCTTTCACATGGTAAATTCTTCTTGGGAACTCGGGATTTGGTGATGGGATTTCTCTGACTCCCCGAAGTCTGACATCGCCAACGAGGAAATACCTGTAGTCAAGTGTAGGGAATGACACATTCATTTCAAATAAAACCAATAAAATCCACGACTGACATCGTTTCATTTTGTAATCACAACTCTGAAAAAGCCATGGCAGGACATGACTACTTGCTGGATTTTTGGTTTGTGGTTGTAATGTTTGGTTTGCTGTAAAACATGAAGTCAAATGCATCACCAGGAAGTGAAGGCGTGTCAAGTGGCACTGAAATCATTTCCCATCGTTCCCATTTTGTGGGAAGCAAAAAATAACAAAATTTGGATTCCAACTGTCCACACTGTATAAACCTGGTGTATAAAAATGATTATGACTGAATAAAATTACCTCAAAATAATAATAACTCATGAACAAGCTTCAATCCATGTCATAATCCAGTGATTCTCAGCCTTTTTCATATCAAGGACCCTAATTTAGTCCACATTAGAGCCACGGACCCCCATTTGATGAGATTTTGTCTCTTGGACTGAAATCTGAGAATATTTGTATTGTCAGATATGATTTTGTCCATAATTCCATGACTATCTTTATTGTAGGTAGAGAGATAACAGTGAAACTATGATCAAAACTGTCATTCTTCTACATTCTCTAATTGTGTTAACTTCTTGTAAATTAAATAATGCTGAAGTTTAACAATTCATCAATTTGCTGGGGACCCCCTGGAACCCCCCCTCCCCCCAAGGACCCCTGGTGGTCCCCGGACCCCACGTTGAGAACCACTGTCATAAACTGTCAATCAGAACTGCATGGGTTTTATAATTGATGCCTTTTATTACATCTACACTCACATGATTAAGAATTCACACCATTTCTTTGTTTTGTTTTGGGTTTTTTTTGCTTGGACCAGCCAGTCTGTTTTTAATATCAAGGAAACAAGATAAAGGCAGAATAAAGCGAGTGAACTGAACTGGCTGCCTGGAGGCAAACTGCGTCCGCATCAGCCGACTGAGTTGTAAACTTCCTCATAAAAGTCGACCTTGTAATCCTCCGCCCAGACATGGCCTTGGTTTTAGCAGGCTCACAACTCATCTCACAGCATGTCTTGGCCTGGATTTACACAGAATGTCAGATTAGATTTTTATAGATTTTTTTTTTCTCTGCTTTATTGGATCCTGTGCAGCGGTGAAGAGACGGGAAAGGAAGAGGGTTGACCCGCTACATACTGCAGGTCACCATGCAGACCTGAACACATCACATCACTACATGGTTTGTGCCAGAACGCCTAATAAATGCGATTGTAACCTTGTAGACCTGTATTTCCATTGCTGTTTAAGCCTAGACAGCAATGAACAGATGAAAGCAATGAAAACAACTATGACCTTATACAGTCTTAATATTGGACTCTATTAAGTATTTAAAGGTGTTACATGCAACACTGCATTTTACATTGTGTGCTACATGGTTGGATTTGGCGGGAAATGTGCTGGATTGCTTTACGGCACAAAGGGAGACTGTTTTACGGCACAAAACAGGAAGAGGGCGCTGTTCTTCCACAGCAAATAGAGCTAAAGCTTTCAGAGTTTCTGACAATGGCAGATGGTGGAAGGAGTTAAAGGCCGATGGAAAAATCACTTCCAACATGTTGATCCTCTTCAGGGAGGGGGAGGTAGGACAGGAAGAAATGGGGCTTATGGGAAATGTAGTCTTAATTTTGAGAAACATTAGCACTAACAATACCACTAGTGTGAGAAAGATGCGACCAATCGTCTCCACCATGCTCTCATTTGGTTATGGTAAATACTAAGGTATTACAATTAATTTAAAAATGACATATTTAAAATTGCTAGCTTTCAAAGCCCTGTCTGTAATTGTATTATAGCATCCCAAGATGAACAGCTGTTGCCATGGCTGCCACTGTAGTAATAATGCCTGATAGATGTAGGATGATGGAGTTGGCTGCCAGTCTACACTCTCCATGTCTGGATTAACAGAATAAAGTGATGTGTAACCTTGTGTGACCCAGATCTGGTGGTTCTTCCATGTGTGGACAGCGGAGAAAAGATCTGGGTCAG
The DNA here is from genome assembly GCF_046629955.1 of Centroberyx affinis. Lineage (NCBI taxonomy): Eukaryota > Metazoa > Chordata > Actinopteri > Beryciformes > Berycidae > Centroberyx > Centroberyx affinis. Next base: position 302,271 of record NW_027278986.1, on the reverse strand, counting down.
ATCGTCTTCCAAATCTGATTCTCTGTTTGTGTGTAAATGCAGCCCATGTAGCATCAATCACAGCAATTCATAGCTCCATAAACCCTGGACAGCAGAGAGGATGTCAAGCAGAAAACATATCACACATTGAGCACAATGACCAGCGGTCAAGTCACATACATCATCGCACACAGTATGCACACTCTCTCTCTCTCTCTCTCTCTCTCTCTCTCTCTCACACACACACACACACACACACACACACACACACACACACATACAACAAAGCAACAAACACAAGCTAAATCATATATGCATGCAAACATATAGGCACATGCACAAACACAGAGAAACAAACATAGATAGGTACACATACTGTATATAGAGGGCTTCAGGTGACATAACGCTCCCTCTGGCGGCCATATTGAAGGTCAGCTGTTGGAACAGCTGATTGTGTTTCTAAACTTGACCCTATGACTTGGCCATCTCAACAGAATTGAATAGACATCGGATTGATTTAGTGTTTAGATAATGTCAGTTTGTTAGCTAGCTAACCATACCTGGTCAGCTGACCACTGTGCTGACTCTTCGCAAGCTACAACTAAGGGGGGATTCCACTGAGGATTGCGACCAACCAATTCACAAACTATACCCACAGTGGATAAAATGTGTTCTTAATTGCGCCGCCAAGGAAAGAGCAACACACTGCACTTTTTCTGTTCATGCATATTTAAATGAAGTTATCTACCTACATTTCGGAGCAAAAACCACCCCTTTCAATGCAAATAAGGCTGATTATAGGATGCATCCCATTCAGAAAGACAGCCGCTAATTGCCCCACACAGTTAACGCCAGCGTAATTAAGACCCCCTGACAGCTGGCGGTAATGGAACCTCTAGGCCTATTTAAGAGGGATGTGATGCTCACACTTCCCGATGACAATGGCGGCAGTGGCAGGCGGAGGCATCGGCAACATCAAAGATGTGCGAGAGAATGTATATTCCGAAGGAGAACTGCTTTATTTGATATGAATGAGGCCGTGATTGTTAGACATTACAGGTTGTGACGCACATCAATCCTTAGTCTACTTGATGAAATCAAGCACGACATTGAACTTGTCACACAAAGATTGCCTGCAATACCTGCCATGGTCAAACTACTAACAACTCTGCACGATTGCTTGATTAGCACTATTTCTTTAGTGATTCGGACGGTAACTCAGTGCAGATAACAAGTGTGCAACCAGAGTGTTTTGTTATCCCTGTGCAATAAACCTGTAACACCTAGCTCATGTATATAATTACCCCCCCCCCAGAAAAAAAAAAAAAGGCAGGAGTGAAAGGCCCAGATCAGGGATTTCCTCCTGCTCCTCCTCCCCCATCGTCATCATCTGTACAATACTGATTTGTGTATATATTGTGTGTAACCTGTTACACCAACAACTCATATTTATTCCAGCAACTTTGCACTCTGCACCATTGCACTATTGCCCTAGTGTTGTTTACGTTGTACATAGTAGTTAAATGTTTAGGTTTACCTCTGTTTATTCTGTTTATTCTCTATTTATTCTGTGTAAGTACATTGAGAGCAACGGGAAACTGGAGTCAAATTCCTTGTATGTGTACTTACTTGGCCAATAAAGCTGATTCTGATTCTAATTCTGATTCTGATTCTGATTCTGGTTAGCTAAATGAGCTTGCTGGTTAGCTAGCTAAAACAGCCAAAACCAACAGTTTGTTCAGGTTAACTGAGCTGACTCTTTTCAAGCTACAACTCAGAGTGTTTTGGAGTAGAGACTAGGCTAGTAGTCACTGTTAACACTAACAAATTGCTTGACTAAATTAGCTCGCTAGCTAAAACAGCCAAAACTAACAGTTTGTTCAGGTTAACTGAGCTGACTCTTCTCAAGCTACAACTGAACTAAAGACAAGAAACAAATCTACCTTATCAGACTATTAACTCTTACTTGTAATGTTACTGAATGGATCTACAGCCATAGCAAAGCCTCTCCACACACCCTCATGTATCACCCCACAGGTCCCTTCTCTAGCCACATCCATCCGAGTTTACACCTCATAAGATAGCGTCAAAGTATGACCACACCCTATCGCTTGTCAGATCCCATCGTTATCATGCTGACCGTTCATTATTCTGGCTGTTATGATCACTGTGTGGATGCTCATATCCAGCCTGAGGCCAATTTACATTAACCTCTTTTCCACTAAGAGACACAGGCGTCCACCAAGAGCTCGACCGAGTCCAATTCCCTTCTGAAGGGACATTTCACCACTTATTTTAAACAGCATTTCATGAAAATTGTTTTCTGGATTATTTCACACATGAAAAAGGCTCATATATATTATGCATTAGCTGACACATAAAAGAAAACAAAGCTGATACTCGACCTGCTCAAATTCCCTGACTGTGCCATGTTGTGAATGTTGTATGCCATTTTTGGTGAGCTGTAATTGTTTGCTTTCCTTCTTTTTGCTGCCATGGTTGTGATTTATTTTTTTTTTTTTGCCTTTTGATACGTTGACCTCTTTTTCCGCTAAGATACATGCTCCTGTCAGTGTCTGTTGAACTATTCTTGTTCTCCTGGGTCATATCCCATTGCAGTAGGCTAGCAGTGCCTGAAGCTATACTTCAAGTAAAAGAGCATTTTCATTTTTCAGCATGCATCTACTTAGGGTTTCACTATCCATGCACTTTATGCATTTTTCACTACAGCCATGATTAGAGAGTGTACTGATTTTGGGTGAAAATGCATTTGTTATAATATCCATTCAGATAGACAGAACTCAAACCTTGTTCAGCAAATTACACTGACAGACTATGGGCATAGCAGTACCTTAAATTAAACTCTGTTTTGTGTTTAATTTAGCTAGAAAAATATACCATATACTGTATAAAAATACCAATACCAAAATACACCAATGACAACATGCCCCGGTCTCCACTACTGATCTTAAGTGGACACATGAATCAAGTGTCATGTCACCATGTCTCCCCCAAAATCGACATCTATTGCACTAAGACTGGATTGGGCCACGGTCTATGATGAGTCATCAGATTTTCCAAGTGAGAATGTTCTCGCAGGTCAGTATGTTGGGAGTAGCTGGGAGTTTCCTGCTACGCTGTGGACAGATCTAGTCAACAAGAGAGGGAACCACAAAAATGTCATGTCCTCTCCCTCCACAAGCCGTATTCAAAGGTCAGACCCAGTTGCAATTTATTTGCTAGTATATTGGATTTCATCAAACGGCTGGGTAGCAAAAGCTGCTGAAAGTTGCTATGTGGCATTCTGCACCACTAACAAGCTGAAAACCCCAGATTATGTAATAATATGCTTTATTTTGCAGCACTTTTCCAAAACATGGTTTACAAAGTATTCTGCATGAAACAAATGATAAACTCAAAACAACACATTAAAAATCAACACAGTCTCATCAAATTTTGTGAAAACAGCACAAACTCTGAAATGCACATTTTGTGTGTGTGACAATGTGAAGATTACATTCCTCCACCATGAAAGGATTAGACTATGTGACAAAATCATGAATTGGACCTTTGTCACATGAAAATGTTAGCGAATGGTTTAGGCAACTAAAACAGTTTGGTTAAGGTTTTGGTCATGGTTAAATATGAAAAACATCTTTGCCATACCTACTGGGGGAATGCAAACAGACCTTCTGACAGATACCTCTTGATACCTCTTGATATGAGTTTTACTGGATTCTTACTTTCTGCTGTAAATGCTGATTTCAAAGTATTTTGCAGTCTGTTCCTTTTATAAGGAAACCAACAGAAACCAACAGTAGAGATGTGAGGTACAGGGAGCATTTGATAGAGATCACAATGGTGAATATGAATTCCATCCGCTGTAATAAAACACAAAGCCCTGTGGTGAACTGCATCCAGTGGTTTGGTTTGTGTGGTTTACAATACTTGCTACTGTAGATCAAATGGCTCCATATGGGATACTAGGAGAGTGGAGGAGCCGGAGGGACTTTTCTCAACAGTTCAATCTTTTTAACCCTTATTTAACCAGTCAAGTTGACTAAGACACGTTTATTTACAGCTACAGCCTGGGGAGGTAGTTGCACACACTCTCAACTGGGAGCTGCCCAGTACAACTAAGCTGTTGGCAGCTGGAAGAACACTACACCTTTTACCAAATGGGAAAAATGTCCAGAGGGCTTTTTCTAAACATAGTTGTAACTTCAATGGTTACGCTCTGATCTTAAACTTGGACATTTCACCCTAAACTCCCAGCAGTACCAGGCTAAACACATTTCAGTGGATATGGATCATGTAGACGGTGAAAGCAGGTTTTATTTCTGCCAGAAGAAGTAATCACCAGAGGATATTTTCTCTGTGTGTTTTCCTATGTAACAAACTTTAAAGAGTAACTAAACCCCAAACCCAAATCTGTGTAAAGCCTGACATCTAATGGTAAAAAGCAGGTGATGTCAGCACCTGTTGTACTCTATAGAAGGTGACATCACCTGGCACCTAGGGGCCGTATCCACAAACATTCTGAGGATCCTCTCAGAGAGCTCTTATCTTAGCCTAAAACTTCCTTGCAAGGAGTCCTAGCTTAGGAGAGATTTAGCAGTCCCTCCAGGAAATTGTGATTTTGCGATCGCAATAATTAACGCAAATTCAAGAAATTTCCGCAATATTTGCGAGAGCTTGCCGTTTTGCAAAATCGCCTCAACTTTTCCGCATGAAATGGCCAAATAAACAGACCGCTTGTGATTTGGACCAATTGACGCATTTCGTGTTGTGGTAACTTATGTCATCGCAGCGCGCATTCAGGTGGAAGATGAACAAAACTCACCCACCAACAAAAATGACTGCCATAGGCCGTGCAAAACAAAACAAAAGCTGCAAGAATCGAGGTTAGTGCAAAATTCAAGCTCTTGGAAAAGTTAATAGCTTAAACGTTGAGTGGGAGAGAATAGGGGGAGGCTGTGTGTGTGTGTGTGTGTGTGTGAGAGAGAGAGAGTGAGTGTGAGAGAGAGAAAAAAACATTTTTTTTTCCTTTGCTTGCAATTTGTCCCAATTCCTGCAATTTTACCGCAAAAACCTTGCAAATTATATTGGAATTTTTGAGAAAAGCCGCTGCAAAATCAAGCATTGTTGGCCGCAATAATCACAAAACAACTCCGCGAAATCCTGGTGGGACTGATTTAGGAAAGTTCTCAGAGCGACTGAGCAAGGAATGGACAAGAGGTGCGGTTGACCCCGTTGCTAGGTATTAGTGATGCGCGGATCGGCTCTGACGCCATCCGAATCTGCATGTACGCATTAATCATCCACCCGAACAAATTATTTTCTACGATTTATAGACCCGCACCCACATGGACATTTCACTCCACCTCTATAGTGCCTTTTAAATTATGTTGAGCAGTGCGAGCTTGATTTCTTTATTGTGTGTTCATTGTATTGATGTATGAGTGTTTTCTTTAACGATTTACTTTAAAGATTAGAGAGGCTGCTTTCAGTAATTAAACGTTTCCATGGTGAACTGTGCCTTTGCAATACAGTTTCATATTTATGCTGTGGTCCCGTTTATCTCTTGTATAGAAATAATTGTTATTAGTGTCAACACATTGTCTCTCTTAATGGGGAGACGCACTTATTGTTTCTGCTGCGGTGGGATCGCTGCAGGTATTTAATGAACTCAAAAATTTAATTTTTTTTATGCGCACCCGATCACACGTTACCATTATTTCTCAGTGGGATATATGTAAGGGTGATGATATGGTAACATATTACACTGAAGTAGGCTGGTTTTAAATAAATAAACAATATTTTCCTCATTAATGATGTATTATTTCACCCACCCACAACCCATCCGTTATTAATCAGAATGTTAATTTTTATGACCCGACCCATCCGATCCACGGATTAACCACGGTGCCCCATGGATATAACTGCAATCCGCGCATCACTACTAGGTATGATGCTCTCTTTTGGACGCTGTCATTGGTTGATCAAGAAAAATCAACACGCCTCTTTTTGTCATCCAGAATGCGCACAAGGAATCACACCAGATAAAACACAATTTACTCAATATTAACGCGTGGTTTGCTTATACTATAAAAAAAAAATAAAAAAATAAAGCTGATTGGACAAAATCTTTGAAAACCGTACGAACCGTACTTTTTAATACTTGTACGGTCCTCACAGGTTGACACATTATGCCTTTATTTGGGTGAATGCAGTAATGTTGTAATGTGTAATGTATACTTGACTAATTTGATGTTAAGATTTGGTGAACATGGCTCAGGAGTTAGTAGTATTAGTATAATTTATAGACTATATTGGCAAGCCTATATGAATAGGATTTTTGAACAAGAGTATATTGCTGATGATGCGGACATCAGTGACCAGACAATACAGAGAAAACTCACTATATCCATAGCTGCTGTTCTGTTGGCACGCAAGGTGCATGTCCAGTGGGAATTAAATAGGTTGCATCACAATATGAGTCTGTGAAGGAGCTGTGATTGTTTGTGTGATTATTCTAATATGTGGTTACATAGACCTAAATTATCACTGCTGCACTGTTTGCCTGTTGCTAAATATCTTAACATTGTGATAACTTTCATAATAATAATAATAGCATTAAAGGATAAGGCTGGTGTTTTTTAATGCATTGCTTACCGTCAACAAATCCTATGAAAATAACAAAATCAGCAATGATTTATAGCCGGTGCCCAATGAAGCCATGTCCCAGCAGCCATAGAACTCCATTGTATTAAAAGAAATATTAAAAACACGTCACAGAGCCATGCCGTTGCTCTGGCAGCATATTTCGTCATCACGATGCACCGGGCCGGCCGACTTTTTCCTCAAACAACTTAATAAGCCAACTGTAGACAGTTTGCGATCTCAGGAAAGTTGTTCCGTGGCACCGAAAATAGTTTGTTTAGTTAATTTGTTCCCATTTGAATTTGATTTGGTAATAACTACAACAGCCTGACTTTTCATGGTAACAGTTAGCGATTTTTAAAGTTATGTCTTTGTGAGCTTTATTTCAAGGTTTTTAGCTTACAATTGGAGCCAATGACTTCCGGGTTGACGGCTAAAACGGTACGTGGGAAGTCGGAAAGTAATGGGAGTAGAGCAAACGCATTGTTGATTTTATTATTTTCATAGGATTTGTTGACAGTAAGCAATGCATTAAAAAACACCAGTGTTATCCTTTAATGTGTCTTTTCTGTGTCTTTCAGCCATTTTCTCCTCTCCTTAAGAAACTCCTAAGCTCCTAAAAGTCCTCTTCTCTACTCTTAACAGTTTTTCACCTAAGGAGCTCTCTTAAGGCCTAAGATGCTTTGTGAATAGCTTTTGGGGAAATTCTTAGAAAACGTCATCAGTCTAATCATTTTCTTAGAATTTCACCGCTAGGACCAACTCTTAGTACTAGGAAGCTTTGTGTATACGGCCCCAGATAGTTAGATGTCAGGCTTCACACAGATTTGGGTTTGGGGTTTAGTTACTCTGACAACACATGGCTATTACAATATTGCGCATTTCTAAATGTGGGGAGAATCGATTTAAATGACATGGGATTACATAAAATAGTCATCCATTGCAACTACTGAAAGAAACACTACAGAGATTACATTTCTGAAATAACGGATTACTCAACCACCGAAAAAAATGAGATTAAGTAGTTCAGTGAATTACAGACTTTACACAGGTTGAGGATTACATTCATGACAATTTCGAACCAGCAATTGGCAAACTGTGACTGCTATATTTTAAATTGGACCTTATCAACCCTCTCCTGTACGTATGCACGGTATTTACTGTGTCATACAAAACCAACCTAAAGAATCATACCAACATGAATATTGAACGAAAACATTGAAAAAGCACTTTTTCAACTTGTTGATACCAATTTAAACCACATAACTGATAATTGTAAACTGTCAGTAATACATTATAATGTTTCCATCTGTGTTCTGAGCAGTTTCGAGCTATTGGACATTTAAGTTTCTGTAGAGCTACTGTATATGAATGATACTATATTTCCTGACTAAGGTTGGTAGCTTCTCTCAACTCCTAAGAAGACTACTGTGGAGATGAAAAGGTTTTTCCGGGAAACTGAATATACATGCATAAATTCTTGTATTTCTTGCTTCTAGAATCATTATGTGTAATACTGTATTTACACCTTCATGCACTGTGCAAACTGCCCAATTACACCACTCTTAGATGGTGTCTTAGTTGAAAGACACCCTGTTGTCAAGATAGGACCGCAAATGAAACTTCAAACACACACACGCACACACACACACACAGACACACACACACACAGAGCAAGAGAGAGCTGCATAATCTACAGACCACACATGAAGGAAACACAAATTCTGCTAGCTGAAATCACGTGATGTCTGTTACCAAAAGTGTCTCCTAAACAGCAGTGACCGCTCTGTCCAGAGACTAAGAAGATGCCTTTTAGTTTACTGACATCACCTTACAGGATTTCTGGGTAATGAAGTCCTTCAAACTTTCAAAAATTCGAACAGTTATCTCCTGCTGCCACTTGGGGCCGCCAAAGTGCAAAGTTGTCAAGTGCAGCTCTAAAGGTGCTATGTGTAGCATTTAGTGTTTCTCAAAATTAAGATTTCACATTTCCTATAAACCTTGTTGGTCCCTGTCATAAAGAGGATGTTTTTACTCGCCCCATTTGTTTTGAAGAGCAAGAAGAAGGACAAGCGCCAATAATAGCCCTTGTTAACAGCCAATATGCATTCAGACAAGATAAGATAACATCAAGTTGAAATTATGCAGTTAGAATAGTGGAACTGGAATAAAGTTGTGTATTATTTGCAAAGTAAAAACAGTTCCTGCTTTGTGCCGTAAAGCAATCCAGCAGATTTTCCCACCAAATCCGACCCAGTGGCACACAATGTAAAATGCAGTGTGGAGGCTGATAGAGGCTTTCAGTTTTCTCAGTGGTGGTCTCGTTTGTTTACGGTAGTTATAATAATGTCTCAAAATTAATGTGGTAATGATTTATTGATGTTAAAATGATACAAGTAGCACCTTTTAAGATTTGTTTATAGTCAAGATGTGTATCACAGATTAGAGCCTTGGCTCTCTGGTTTCTAGCTTTGGAAGATAATTATTCTTATTCATAAATAGTGATTTAAATGTCTAAAGTTTGCAGCTGGAACATAAGTTAATTCTGTTTGAAGAGGGGGGGGGGGGGGGGGCTTTAAACTTCCCTTTAAACTCCTCATTTGGGACCCAGACTAAAAAAATAAATGAATTCGTGCCTTGAACAATAAATATAAATATCACCAGTCATACAGTCCAATGTTGCAACACTGAGCCCCTGGGGTTATTTAGGTACACACACACACATACACACACACACACACACACACACACACACACACACACACACACACACACACACACACACACACACACAGGGTGAGTGAGGTCAGGTTCCCTGCATAGGCCAGCTGTCTGGCCTTCATCACTGAGATGGTCTGAATGACTGGCTGAACCCAGGACTTATTAGATTAACCTTACACACACCGAACACACACGCAAACATACCAAGGCACACACACACACACAACCAGACATACTGAAGGTTACACAAAATAACACACACACACAAACTCAACTTCATTTATCTTAAGAAGTGTTTGTCTTTTTCTCTTTCGCTTGCTCAACATGGCCTTCATAAATCCTTAATTCCCTTGGTGTAAAGTGCTGAAACATGAATGCCAACTGTTTTTAGCTTGCAGTTGAAAGGTTTTTTCATAGAGCAAAAATACTAAATTAAGCCAATCATTGCCAATTTATTAAAGTGGTAATCCTTTGTTTCTTTTATTTTGTCCCATTTTTGGGGCTAATTTCTTGGAATTTATAAAAACGAAAATGCATGCACTTCCATGCTTTACGAGGTCTCATGCGTTATGGTCGGAAAATTGGAGAACGTTTCCTCAGCTGTTTACACACATTGCCAGCCTTCTAAGGCTAACGTTAGCAATCGAGCTAGCCTAGCTAGCAAGCAATCTTTGGCTATTTGAGGGGATTATGAATGTAAATACCACAGGAGATTGAATGTCGTAGCACTATAGTCATCAAGGAATATCCATTAATGCTGCATCTACAATCCATCACTTGATCATCCGACATAAGGTGTTTATGTGGAACTTCCTGGTCGGAAACGCGTTCAGACCGTAAATCCGACACCACTTCAATACAGGGTGGCACACTGAGGAAGGGATCAAAAGTCATGTTGTGCGGTCCATTCCTTCTACATTTTTACAATAATTGTAAAAATCTTCACTCCCTCAATGTCCAGATTATCTGTGATGTGCAAAATGGTTCTTACAAATGGAGTCGTCAAATAGTCCGGGTCAAGCCACGATTCATTCATGCTGTCTCAAAGCAGTGTGGGGAGGAGACTTCGAGCTGGAGCAGTGCCTGATGGATGGTTTCTTGGTAAGCTGTGGTTTGCATGTGACCTTGGATGATTACAGGCTTTATCTGGTGCGCCGTTTAAACTATTTCCAAAATGCACCAATTTTACATCCTCAGGTGACAATTAATCATCTGTTATCAATCTGTTAAAGCCATGGCTACACGTACCTAGAGCGCACAACAGGCGCGCACTAATGTGGTGCACAGCCACGTTCGCTCTGTGGTAGAGCACAACATCGATCTCCTAAAGGCACGATGGCTGTGTCTAGAAGCTCCTGGAGGTATCAGCCAGAAAAGGTCTGCATAGTCATCAGGGCATGTGCCATTCTACACAACACTGCCACTGAAAAATGCAGCTCCTTTTCCTCCTGAGCACTACAGACCCGATGACACCTGTGAATGCGATAGCGATGGAAAGAGCCATGAACGAATAGTCATAAGGAACTGGGAGTCATGAGTCAGAGTGGGAGTCACTCTGCCAAACGAGTCGTTCGTCAAAGTCGTCGAATCGAATGTTTAGCTGCTCTACACTGGCTTCCTGTAACATTTAGAATTGATTTTAAGGTCCTCCTCCTTCTATACAAAGCCCTTAATGGGCTAGGACCAAGCTACATTGCTAACTCCCTTGTTCACTGCTTGCCTTCAAGAACACTGCAATCATCAGCTGGTGGTTTATTGGAGGTTCCCAGCAACAGCCGAAAGAAAATTGGGGATGCAGCCTTTGTCAATTACGCCCCAAAGCTATGGAACACACTACCTATAGATATCAGGGAGGCCAGCTCGCTAAATATTTTTAAAAGAGCTAAAAACTTATCTCTTCACTTTAGCCTTTAACTAGCTATGACTTTCCTGATATAGTGGAACACACTACCTATAGATATCAGGGAGGCCAGCTCGCTAAATATTTTTAAAAGAGCTAAAAACTTATCTCTTCACTTTAGCCTTTAACTAGCTATGACTTTCCTGATATAGTGGAACACACTACCTATAGATATCAGGGAGGCCAGCTCGCTAAATATTTTTAAAAGAGCTAAAAACTTATCTCTTCACTTTAGCCTTTAACTAGCTATGACTTTCCTGATACAGGCCTGAAACTCTTTTTTGCACTTTGCTTCGCACTTATGCACTGCTGCACTTCTTTTAAAATGTTGTATTTTACTTGATTTTATGCATTCTATGTACTCAATTTTTTTTACTTTATTTTTATTATTATTATTCAGTGAGTTTTATTTTCCATCTTATGTTATGCATTCCTCATTTTTTATCTTATTTTTACTATTATTATCAAGTGGGTTTTAATCTCCATATTTTACATTAATTATGGCATTCTGTCCCTGTTTTTATGCTCATTCTATGTCTATTTTCATGTGAAGATGCATTCTATGTATTCTATTCTCATCTTATTTTCGCTATTATCAAGTTTTATGTGAAGCACTTGGTGCATGTAATTTCTTTGTTGTAAGCACTTTGAGCTGCATTTCTTGTATGAAAGGTGCTATACAAATAAAGTTTATTATTATTATTATTATTATTATTATTATTATTATTATTATTATCATTATTATCATAAATGAACGACAGAGTCAATTGAACAAATGTTTTCATGGAGTCACTCATAAAGAACCGACTCTTATAAAAGAGCCAAACCTTTCATCACTAGAACCCAAGCATACATCAACTCCAACATGTATTTCTTTGAAGCTCTTTCAGTGTTGAACTTATTTCACACAACCTCCTCTCCGCTTACTTCTTTTTGCGTTTCTAGCACTTTCTCGGTGAGGACATGTCCACGACTGGAGTCTGAGGAGGTAGACGATGGGGCAAATGACTGCCCACTGCCACCCACTTCTCCACCCCAGCCCTCCCCACGTTTCCTGGTGGTGGCTCCAGGGTCGTCATTTGAGTCATCCAAATCTGTTCAATGATATACGTCCCACGAGAAAATACACATTGCATGCGTAGTTCCATCTGCACAGGAGCGTCTGTGCGTCCCTTGTGGTCTGGCGCAATGCCATCCACCACCGCTTGGCCCAGGATGGAAGCCATGCGCTCACTGAGTGGAGAGAGAGCGCTAGGGTTTGCTCTCCTCCTCCAGCAGCCCTCACACTCACACTTCTTCACATCACGCTTAAAATCACACCATTTCTTCCTCACCTCATCCAGGGTCTGTGGTTCTGAACTGACAGCATTTACTGCTGCGGTTTCTTTCTGCCATTCCACATATTTAGCTTTATTGGTGATGCCAGAGGTAAGGCCGCCAAATAATGTAGTTTTTCACGAGTCAATTTCACTGAAATTACCCTACTTCTTCTTTCCGACTGCTTTTGACAGGTTTCCTAAAGACCAAATGTACTGCACAAGACATTTATATGCAGAATCAGGTTAATTAGGGGCGTGTTGACATCCATTTATGGCTCACTGTGGGAGTGGACTCTGGCTCATGCATGTGCGCACAGTTTCACAATGATTGAGATTTATTAAATGGAACAATATTCGAACACCACGTAAGCAGGGTTTTATCAATCTGACAAAAAACTGTGTATGCATGTTTCCAATTTTGTGCATACACAGATTTTTAGGCTTGAATCTACACAGAGGTTTATAAGTTTGGCCCCAGGTGTTTAAGACAGCGAACGGAAAAGCTTTCATGGACTGGCTGTAGGTTGGATCACTATTGTTTTATAGTAATCAGCGATAGAGAGTAGCAAAATGGACATTTATTTAGATGAAAATGTTGCTTCAAATAGAATAATACAAAACGTCTTCAAGTTTGTGAATCCAGATTTACATAGGACTGGATAGATTCAACCCTGCGTTCAGAACTGGAAAAAGCAGGATAGATTTGTGAATAACTGAACAAACAATGAGAAGCACTTTATTTATCTTATCTTTGAAGTGGCACCTCCATTTTCAAGGCTGTTTCAGTGTCTGGGATGATTCAAGTCCATGTTAGATGTTTGAAAATCCTAGTTTCTGAGTGATGTGGTGGGGTCAGCACCGCCACAGGGTTGAAGCCATCAATTCAGATTAGGGATTGTTTGTCTTTTCCTCCTCTCCTTCCTCTGCACTTTAACGCCCAAACCTGCAATCCAAATGCAAACAAAAAGGTTGCTTGGGCACGGGAAAAACAAAAGATGAAAGATTTATTCAACTCAAAATTATCCACAAAGTGTTTGGCATATAGATTGATGGTATTTCATGTTGAAAGATGAGGTTTGAATACATTATAAAGTTGTAAATGGTGTGTAGAACAAAAATGTCTTTTTCATGTGTAGATCCAACTCTTCAAGGATTTAATTCAATATGCAATGTCCTGGTGGCTCAGTAAGCTAAAACCTAGAATTTGACCAATATGGGTTTTTGGATTGAAACTTGAACTTGAACATAGAATATGTTGTTCCATGTTCAATATCTTTAAATTTGAGCATGTTCATGCTAAAAAATAAAATTAAAAAAACCCGACAATTTTTTTTCTTTTCTTGTCAGAGTGGAAATGCCTCTGAAACAGCATTTAGACCATCATGGGACACTAAAACTCTCCATTGAAACATAGGATATATAATCCCAGAAGTCCTGTAAGGTGACATCAGTAAACTAAATGTCTTTTTCTGTGTGTGTGTGTGTGTGTGTGTGTGTGTGTGTGTGGATGTGTGCGTGGGTGGGGAGGGGGGTGGACATGGTGGACACTCACTGCTGTTTAGGAGAAACTTTTGGATTTCACTCTTAAGTTTAAATTTTTCTTTACTTGTATGGGAATAAAAAACTGCTAAAATTAGTTACACTTGTATTATAAAATGTATGAGATTGTAACACACACAGCACAAATGTACAAATGTGTACTCCAATCCATAAACTTGATATTTTCACAGGTTTGCCATATGAGCTTTGAACATAAAATACTATAAAATCCATCCCAGGTTTGCAGCTTGTGTCGTGACTTTACAGCACACAGTCCACACACACACGTATTATTTTGCTCTTCAATTTTATGGATTTGTGCTGCAAATCCTACAACCTCATGCAGATTATAATAGTAGAACAGCGTGTGGTGTGATTTTCTGCAGGAGGACACTGCCAAAATGGCTGCAAATATTTAAATGATTCACAAAAAGGAAACATTGATTGTAACATCATTCATCATTCATTCAACAGCATTCATTTGAAAAATATGCTTTCAAGTTTATAGATTGGAGTTCACATTTGTAAATTTACAGTTACAAGTTTGCAAGTCATGTTATAACCTGACACATCTTACATCTTACAGTTTTAATCTTACATTATTATTAATGAAATGATTGAATTGAATATAATTTTCTGATGTTTGCCTGATGATTATATTGCCTAGTAAAGTGTTACCAAGTCAAACCCAGATAGACACACACACACAAGCACACTCACACACAAGTTACATAAGAGCTCTGAGCGCTGGTTCACTGCATCAGTTGTTACTTCAAAGAAAGAGAGCGAGAGAACGAGAGAGCAAGAGAGCGAGAGAGAGAATGAGATTTATTCCCTTTCACTCATCTATCAAGTTCTCTCTGTTTCTCTCTTTCTCTGTCCAAAAAGCTGACTTTAGCTTTTCGTCTCAGTGTGTGTGTGTGTGTGTGTGTGTGTGTGTGTGTGTGTGTGTGTGTGTGTGTGTGTGGATCAGATGTCCCCCAGACAATAAGACGCCCTTACTTAAAACTATGAGAGAGAGAGAGAGAGAAAGAGAGAGAGAGAGAGAGAGAGAGAGAGAGAATGATCAAGGAATGAAAGAATTACAGTGAGAGAGAGAGAGAGAGGTTAGATCGAACACTCTGTCTGTTGTTTTTTCTCTCTCTCATTCTTTCTTTCCTTCCTGTGTTACTTTACATTGGACCGAATATAGCAAAGCCAAATCCCATAGAAGAAACTGTGGGCCAAGAGACGGAGGCAGAAAAGGAGATGGAGAGAAAAAGAGAGACAGAGAGAGAAAGTGAGACAGAGAGGCACTGGTTTGACCTTTAAATCAAGGCTTCTCTCTCTCCTCCACATCCAAAATTACAAGTAAATGCTTATAAAGCAGTAAAATGCTGCTCTCTCTCGTTCTTCCTTTAGCTCTTTCTCTTTCAGTTCACTTCAATGCAGTTCAATTCTGCTTTATTAAAGTAATAATCTCCATCATTTTCATATAAATAAATGTAATTTTGATGCTGTAACAACAGTGATTCAGCCTATATCCAGTTCATGAAAGTTTTTTCATTGTCTGTTCTAAACACCTGGTGTCTGGTAGCTCTTTCCTGGGAAAAATCCTCTGGTGCACAGGAAGTGATGCGTTTGATGTTTCCGGTTTGTTTGGAATAAATACAAGAAGAAGTGGGTAGTTAGCATCAGCAGTGATAGCCACCATGGCTGAACAGACAAAGAAAAGAGCGCCACCTACAGAAACTCAAACTGCATCAACAGAAAATCCAAGGAAACACCACAGCAATGAGCGCTTAGCAACAAAATAAAATAAATAAATAAAAGTGGTGGTAGTGGTTCTAGAACGGTGATGACTCAAAGAATCCCCTGGTTTGTTAAGATAAAGAACTGATAAATGATAATAAAGAACCCAGTTCTTGAAAATGTTCCTTTAATACTTATCGTTTGGAGCATTTCATAAATCCATGAAGGGTTCCCAACAGCACCATAAATGTTCTATATAGAACATTTTGAGCATGATGAACATTAGAGAACCCTTCTAAAAGGGAAGAACCCCACTTAATTTCAAATGCATCACTGTTGAGACAGTTCACAGCCCTTTTTCCACTGAACTGGACGGAAGTCAGGCCTATAGGTCACAAGGTAGCAAGCTAACATGTTAGTGGTTAGCAGGCAAGTCAAACCACTGAGAGACAAATTATATTGTTCAAGAATAATTATTATTATCACTAAGAGTCTACTATCAGCAGCAGCTAGCTAGCTAGCTAGGGTTAGGGCTTGTTCTTAAACCTGCAATAAGTGATATGAGACCTTATTACCAGTCCTGAAACTAATGTGTGCTATGTGGAAATTTCATTGAGACATAATTATATAAACCAATATCCACACAGCAGCCAGCTGTGTTGCTGTTTTCACCTCTTTTCTAAAACTTGTTTTGAAATTTCGCTCCCTAACGAAGCTCCTCCTGGCCCAGCTTTTCATTTTTTTTTTTATCTAGCTTGTCTCCTCCCTCACTGTTTAACAGTGGCACTCTCCCCCTCCCATCCCTGAAAAAAAACTCTCGTAATGGTGGAATTGATGAAGCAAGCGAGTAAACTTGTTCAACTAGTAAACTTGCGAGCCTACCTACCTCTTCACTTGTCATTGTGGGACACGTAACCTTCAGCGGGAGTAAGTTCTGGCAAAGCGAGACTGGTAACCAGAGACACTTCTCTGTAGGAACATTTAGCTTAGCTATTAGCCTTATGCACGATGCTTTGCTAGGTTTGTCTTTAGGGGCCTCTGTAGTCCAGCAGTTTTGCTGTGCTTTATTTACAAATGGGTTGAGGTTTCTGTCACCCTCTAGTGGTCGGAAAATCGCTTATTGCAGCTTTAGTAGGTTCAGGAACAATTAGTGCAATTCATAGCTGTAGCTACAACCAAGCTAAGCTAAATATTTGGCTAAATCAAGGTTGCTACGACCACAAATCTCTGAGAAAGTCAGAGTGTTCCTGCCCACGGCAAGACAGAAGATTGGTTTACTGTTATCAGTAGCCTAATAATATAATAAAGAAACAATCAATAACAATTTATTTTAGTGTCTCGCATTTGACCTCCAAATAACTCCCAGTCGTAACCTAAACCTCTCTCTCTCAATCTCTCTCTCACACACACACATACACACACACAGATCCTGAGACAGTCTGCTCCATGCTGTTATGGGTGTGTTTGCCGGGTCACAAAGTCATGTGTGTCTCTCAAGTTTCTCACCCGCCTCACTTTCTCGCTCTCTCTCTGTCTCACGCATACACACACACACACACACACACACACACACACTCCTTTATCCCACAGTCAGAAGCACGACATAAACACAGTTTAATCAACTATTCTCAATCTTTCTCTCTGCCACTTCACTTCTTCTCAGTCGTTCACACACACACACACACACACACACACACTCGTCACCATGCCAACAGCTATGCACACAGGTTTGTCACCATGGCGACATCGGACTGTACACGCCCATGACCTTTAGTTAAAAACTGTGCTGACCAAGGCACTAACCATTGCCAAAGTTAGAGGTTCAATTCTCTGTGTAGCTCAGTAGGTAGAACGAGGCATTAGTGCCATTCCCACTGGGTCCACCCATGATAAAAATGTATGTATTCATGGCACTGTAAAGTGCTTTGGATAAAAGCCCGCAACAAATGGCCTATAGCCCAGTTCTGCATGCTCTGATAGCTTCCCCCTTAAAGATGGCTGCCTCAAAGTCAAAGAAATGCATCATGTTTAAGAAGGGGTTGAGTGTTTTTTATGCAAAACCTAGAACATACGACCCAATGCACTTTTCCATAACTTGGATCAAAACGACTCATAATTGATTGCTTATGGAAAATAATGTTATTCCATTAAATGTACAGTAGATGTGTTGTGTTGAGCCCTATAATTTGGCATACTTACATAGTTTTTTTTACCTACAGACCACCCTACAGTAGATGTACAGTAGATATACACTGAGGCACTTTATTGGTTACACTTGTCTAGCACTGGCTGGTCATCTGTTGCTATAGTAAGATTTATCATAAGGGCCAACAGCTTGTGTGTTGTGAGGAGGAGGAGGCTATTTGCAGGTGTACCTAATAAAGTGGCCGGTTCGTGTACGTTGACGTGGAGACTGAAAATTGGCCCAGCTGGGCCTACATGTTTTCAAGTGCTGAACACAGTCCTTTACACAATGATTGTAGCCAGGCATGGAAAGAGCCTGTGGTGCCATTTATGGGCTATAAGAAATATTTTTCAGCAGATATGAGGCTGATGGGTAGAAACCTGGTAATTTGGACCATTTTGGGCCATTTTAGGACATCCTCAGCCGCCTTTGTCATTCGTAGATGTACTTTGTCAGATTTAGACGGACTTGCGTCAGGTTTAGCTGTCTTTTGACAGATCTAGGTACAGATTTAGATGCACGTACGCTACAGTGGCAGCCTCTGTGGGCTACGCCGTACCTATGCTGTAGGTTCGACCCAGAAGTATAAATCACCCTTAAGATGGTCTGCAGCTGCTTGGGCAGTTTTGGTTCACTTGCCATCAAAACAAAGGATGCAACGGATGTCTTCAAATCTTCCCACTCCCGTTGCAGCCTTGTACAGGGGGTTGTCACCAAACAGCTCATGGATTGGTAGTTTTTCTCCATGAGAGAGGACAAGGCCTCATCGGAGGCAAAACCCAGGCATCCTTTGGTGACATGGTGACAGGGTTCTGGATCTGGCCTGGGACAGCCCCTCAGGATGTTGTGGCTTAGGGTTCTGTGCTGGGTATGGCCTTGTATTATTCTAGAATGTGCCGTTTCAGTGAGTTATCCTCTACTCCAGGGATTCCCAAAGTGTGGTGCGCGTACCCCTTGGGATGCTCGAGCTGCCTCTAGGGGGTGCGCGAGAGGAAAAATGTAATGGTGGTATAATGGTGTAATAATTATACCATTACACTGTAATTTTTTCAAGTGGGATTTTCTTTGTGGGATCCTCTGTTCCTCCATGTTATCTGTTTCTGAGCCTGTGCATGTGTCATTCTCTTTGTTCTTTACTTGGTGGATCGTGTGTAACTTTATTGCAATTTGATTCAAATTACTGGTGTTCTAATTTCCGTAACCGCTGGGTTATGTATGGTTAATTGCAGGGGATAACGTGGGCCGGAACGATCCGGAACGGCGTTCCGGCACCTTCGATTGATAAGTAAACAAATCTGATTGGCAGTTTCATACATAATAATGTCAAGCGAGTTCACAGGGCTGCCAACTCTCACGCATTGACCGTGAGACTCATGCAATTGACATTTATCACACGCTCTCATGCCACAAGTCCATTTTCTCACGCAGTGAAAAACAAATTCATAAACATTGCGGCGCGAAGACAGAGCAGCACCGTGCAGCAGAGAGTTATTCAGACCATCTGAATAGCGAGAAATATACACAAATGTGTTATATTGTAATTTAGTCCCATGCATGGTGCTCAGAGTAATCTCAGTCAGCGGCTCTTCTGCGTCTCTCCCTCTCCTCTCGCACTGTGTGCACCAGGCAGGAGTGAAGTGAGTTGCTATGGTTACGGGGACGCTCTGTGTCTCTGTCGCTCTGAAACTTTCTCGCAATTCCCAATAATAGATTTTTAGGTTAGTATGCCTATGCAAAATCATGGATGTAAGTACCTCAATGCTGAAATCCTCTTTGCTCTTTAAAAGTGACGCTTGTGCGTAACTTTGTTGCAATTTATTTAAACTTTGTTGCAGTTTCAGTTTCATTTGAATGTGAGAGCGCATTGTTGCGATCTCTGATTATTTGTGCATGATTAAATTTGATGCCTTTAATGCGGCTATAAATAGGATATGTTGCGTTTTGGTTTTTTTTGAAGGTGTGGGGGATTGGGGGTGCATCAACCCGGTCGGGATGTAGAAGGGGGTACATCGCCTAAAAAGTTTGGGAACCGCTGCTCTACTCCATAGCCACAACAGGAATTTCATCCCAAAACTCCATCACCTCTTCTGCTGTATAATACCGTTCATTTCTTAGTTGGTCAACCAGTACAACAACATAGACAAAGAAACAAATAAACAAAATGATTAATTTGGACAACAAAATAACAGATATTTATCTAAATGGCATGATAGACGTTCGGAAGTATTAGCGTGATATCAATATTCATAAACTTATAAACATGTCTCATAGTCATAACATGATGAGCAACACCCATATCCAAGCAACAAACAAGTTAATACTCAGCTAGCTAAAGGTAGCTTGCTATCATTAGATAGCAGATAACTACCTATTCACATAAGAATATTATAATATCTCCCTTACTAAAAGTATCAATGTGATACTGCTTTCATGCACAGTATGACATCAACAAAGAGGTAGTCTTGCTGAGTAATCAGGTGACAACTGCTGCGTGTGATAAATATAATCCTGACAGCAACTTTGATGATGGTCAAAGGTTCCGCTTACACTCCGACAGTTCATATATAAGGGGAACTTAAAATCAGCATATTTGCATGCACGCACGCACTCATGCACATATGCAAACACAAACACACACTATGTGGATAGTAGAGAGTAGAGAGTACATGTGGATAAGGGTAGCATCACTGTTTTTGCATTTGTCGCAAGTGGGGGTGATATCAGGATAAATGTTAGACAATTTAACCTTGGGCATGTGGGCCCTATGAACTACCTTAAATTGCACTAGGCAGTGTCTTGCACAGAGTGAGGATTTGTGTATAGATGTGAAGATGGAATCCCATTGGTCAGCAGATAGTGTATGCCCCAAATCATGTTCCCAAGCTGTTTTAATCCTGTCCAGAGGTGGACATGTCAGCATGGAAATTTTTCTGTACAACGTTGACAATGCACCTTTAGATAGTGGGTCGAACGAAAGAAATGTGTCAACAGGGTTAGTGTCAGGTTCTTCAGGAAAGCATGGTAGGATAGACTGCACATAGTGCCTGACCTGTAAATACCGAAAGAAATGTGTTTTGGGCAAGTCGTATTTCTCTGACAGCTGGTTGAAAGAGATAAAACAGTTATCTTTAAACATGTCTTTAAACCATCTGATGCCTTTCCTGTGCCATTCCTGAAAAGTTGAGTCGTGTTGAGATGGGGTGAAAAGATGGTTGGAAGCAACAGGGCTCAAAAGGGAGAAGTCTCTGTAGCCAAAGGTCCTCCTGAAAATTAAGGGTCATTTTGACCCAGGTTATGGAAACCTGGGGTAGTGCTACAAAATCATCACAATTGAATGAAAGAGAGAACTGAAATTGAAATTGATGCAGATTATAAGCATAATTTCGAGGATTACAAGGAATATTAATGTATGGTATGTTTTATTTATAAAATCATGCAACAAAAACCAGTGTTATGTAGTGCATTCTAGGTGCTATGTGTAGCATTTTATACAGCAATATATCATTGTCAAATTATTTGTGATTGTGGTATAATTACAGTAAACAAATGAGACCATGGCCTAGACGATTGGTAGCCTCTATCTCACCCCATTGGTACTGTTAGTGCTAGAGTTTCTCAAAATTAAGACCACATTTTCCAGTGCTTCCTGTCCCCCCTCCCCTTTCCTGGCGTCTTTGGCTTTACTAAAGAGGATAACATGTTCAAAGTGATTTTTTCCATCGGCCTTTCACTCCTTCCACCTTCTGCCATTGCCAGAAACTCTGAAAGCTTTAGCTCCGTTTGCGCTCGCTTCCTATTTGGCAGATTTCCCGCCAAGTCCGACCCGGTGTGACACACAGGCTGGCAATCTTCTTGGATATGGTCTTGCTTGTTTACGGTAAGTATACGTAACGATTCATATATATGAAAATGCTAGTGGGGTTATTACCATTACTGATGATCAAGTTCGTCATCAGCTAAGGTGACTCAAAACAAAAGGCAGCAGGTCCTGATGGTGTCCATCCCTGCACTCTAAAAACCTGTGCTGACCAGTTGTGTGATGTGCTTCATTATATCTTTTCCCTCTCACTCTCTGTGTCTAAAATACCAATAATGTGGAAATCCTATTGTATTGCCCCTGTTCCTAAGAAAAGGCAAGTCTTAAAGCTTAAAGGAATAGTTCACCCAAAAATGAAAATTCTGTCATCATCTACTCACCCTCATGCCAAATGAAACACAGGTGAAATTTGTTGGTCCATAAAACACACAGGGAGGTTGTCAGCACAACTTGGTAGCAGCCTTCTCCAAAACAACTGAAGTCAATGGGGACCTGTTCTTTAGGGTTCCAAAACAAAAACAGCCAAACAATCACACTGTGAATAGAAAGACCTATACACCATTATTTGTTGCAAATCAGTCAGCTGTCATTAAGATTTGCACTAAATCATGGTCTTTTTGGAACTCTGAAGAACTGGTCCCCACTGATTTCAGTGGTTTTAGAGAAGGCTGCTATGGAGTTGTGCTGGCAACCTCCCTGTTTGTTATATGGACAAACTTCACCTGTGTTTCAACTGGCATGAGGGTGAGTAGATGATGACAGAATTTTCATTTTTGGGTGAACTATTCCTTTAATGATTTAAGACCTATAGCACTGACTTCACAGATCATGAAAAGATGAAAGGATCATCTTAGAGCCTCTTGCTATGCTGGTTTATCCATCCCAGGACCCCCTACAGTTTGCCTTTAGGAAGAGAGTTGGTGTTGATGATGCATTGCTTTACATGTTACACAGCATATACAGTCATCTGGAGACAGCAGGTAGTTCTGTTCGAATTATGTTTTTTGAGTTTTTCAGTGCATTCGACACCATTCAGCCTCATCTTCTGGCCTTAAAATTGAT
This sequence comes from Centroberyx affinis, assembly GCF_046629955.1. Taxonomy (NCBI): domain Eukaryota; kingdom Metazoa; phylum Chordata; class Actinopteri; order Beryciformes; family Berycidae; genus Centroberyx; species Centroberyx affinis. Next base: position 279,355 of record NW_027278986.1, on the reverse strand, counting down.
TAACTTTAACCTCCATATAATCCATATAATAATTGGCTTAACTCCTGACTCCCTAGAAATTGTCATGGAGGAAAGAACCAGGAGGAGGTCTAGGCTAGGAAGAGTAGGCTTTGTATTGCTGTATTGGCTTGTACTGTAAAAGCATATGTCTTGTCATATGTAAATTGCATTGTATTGGTGTTGCAATGGTTTTTTGTCCCCCACCAAAGGGGGGACTATGGATCGGTCTCTGTCCGTTATTTCGTTCGTTCGTTCGTTCGTTAGTTAGTTAGTCACACTGTAATGTTGACTTTGTGCCACTAGGGGGCGGCATTGACAATGAATGGGGACTCAGTGGTAAAGCAGGTCATACAGTTAAAGTTATCATACAATTTGGGGGACAATGAATGGGGACTCAGTGGTAAAGCAATACAGTTAAAGTTATCATAGGTAACATAACAGTCTACACACGCTACACACTGAGACATCAGACTGGGTTGATGTGTTGAAGTGAGAGTCAATGGAGAATTTTTGGGCAAACCTCTAACCACAAGACACTGTAGTTATTGTACAGTTGTTGGACTGTTGTACTGTTATTGCATCATCACTGCACTACCACTGTGCCGTCAGTGTTGACTAATTATATATTTATATATATTACCACTTACCTACTGTGCAATACCATATATCACTTATCATTTAGCATTTATATTATTCATAACACTCACGCTCCTGGTGTTGTATGTTATATTGTAAATTGTATTATAAATTGTATTGTAGTGTACATTGTGTAATGTACAGATTCTATTTATTGCGTATTGTAGTTCTTATATTTTGTACTGTATTGAGTAAAAACAGGACAATTACAGTTACTACATTTCAAGATATAACTTGTAAGCCTAATTCTGAGGAGAGTAGGCAACAGAAATATATGGTCAATCTGTCCTTTCATTGTCCCATACGAAAATGCTTATACAATTTCACTCATATTTCAAGTACACTCAGCAATCACTGACTGACCCAAGGGTGGAACTACATCACTGGTGGGGGACAACAAGTTTACTATTTGCTTGTTACTATTGTTTGTTTGTTTTTTTTGTTTTTTTTTAGCGGCTCTGGCTGGTTCCTGAGCAATATTTATGTCTTCTTGGAATGTATTGCTCCTACGTGTTTTTATGGACTGTGTGATCTATTTTATACCTGTCTTCTATGTCTGCTGTGGGATCTGTTTTTCTTATGCGCACATCATGACCAACCCTATTCCCTATTAACATGACCAACCCAATCCCCTATTAACTTCATTCATCCATTCATTTCTTTACCTGCTTGACTGAGGGAGGAAACCCAGCAAAACGGGGAGAACATGTAAACACACAGAAAGGACTGGGAATCAAACCCACAACTTTCTGGCTATAAGGCCACAGTGCTAATCACTTTATATTAAGTTACACATATTCACCATTAACTAGTTTCTTATTAGAATATTTGTAGCATATTGGCTCTTTATTAATCATTACAAAGCACGTATTAACACCTTATTCTGCATTACCATATTCTACAACTATAGGCCATTAACTGTAAGTTTTCCCTCAATACTCTCCTACTTTCTGCTTATGAATAGTAAGTAAGGAAGTTGTTGCATGTTCTTAATATGCTTTGCTCAGTATATAACACTTAATAAATTGCTTCTATTCTTATGTAACAAAACACAAAACTACAAGTGTGAATAGTGTCCAAATAACTAAATTAAGTCTTTCTAACTGAGAATATGTTTCCCATTCTAAAGTGAGTTTGACACCTATTAACACACATAGGACCCCAATTCTAAAGTTTCCACCACTTCACACACTACTAGAATTAACAGACCATATTATTAAGTGATGGGTTACATCTTGAAAAAATGGAGATCTATTGAGATGCACAGGTTCTGTTCTCATTCAGTTGTAGAAGGGTTATTGAGGGAAAACTTAGTTAATGGCCTATATTTGTAGAATATGGTAATACAGAATAAGGCATTAATAAGTGCTTTTCTTTGGTGATCTCAGAGGTGGTCAGGATGGAGGAGGAGCAATATAAGATCAGAGCGCTCAGCCAGCGGCAGCAACGATGCTGGGCAACCTGGGAGGGAGTGGTCAACAGGACCATAGGTTGGACTGACATGTGGAAGGTACCTCAAGCCAGACTGAGCTTCCTCATTAGGTCCACTTATGACACTCTCCCAAGCCCCAGCAACCTGTGTCTGTGGTATGGCTCAGGCAGTGGTGGAAGAAGTACTCTGATCCTTTACTTGAGTAGAAGTACCAATACAGCAATGTAAAAATACTCCATTACAAGTAAAAGTCCTGCATGAAAAATCCTACTTAAGTAAAAGTACATAAGTATTAGCAGCAAAATGTAGTTAAAGTATTAAAGTAAAAGTAGTGGTTTGGTCCCTCTGACTGATATTTTATTATATATGACATCATTAGATTATTAATACTGAAGTATCAGTGTGTAAGCAGCATGTTACTGTTGTAGCTGCTGGAGGTGGAGCTAGTTTGAACTACTTTATATACAGTTAGCTAGTTTAGTCCAGTGGTTCCCAACCTATGGGTCGGCCCCTCCAAAGGGTCACCAGATAAATCTGAGGGGTCGTGAGATGATTAATGGGAGAGGAAAGAAGAAAAAACAAAGTTCTGATACACAAATCTGTTTTCAGTTTTTGGACTTTTTCTCTAATCTTTGATTTTTGCTGAAATATTGGATCATTTGAACATTTATTGAAATGAAACCATGTGAGGTTTAGAGGGAAAAATCACTATTTGGTGGAGCTGTTAACAACTCATAGACATCTGAAATGTGACCCGACTACACACTGCTTTTTGTAAGACGTCAAAAGCCAAAAAGGCTGGAAACCACTGGTTTCATCTTTAATAATGTGTTGCATTTTAAAAGCTTGTTATATTATCCATTGTGTCAAATCTCCATCTGAAAAGTAACTAAAGCTGTCAAATAAATGTAGTGAAGTAGAAAGTACAATATTTCCCTCTGAAATGGGAAAGTATAAAGTAGCATCAAACGGAAATAGTCAAGTAAAGTACAAGTATCTCAAAATTGTACTTAAGTACAGTACTTGAGTAAATGTACTTAGTTACTTTCCACCACTGGGCTCAGATGAAAACTGCCAACTCTGCGATGCCCTGAACCCAAACCTGCAGCACATCCTGTCCAGTTGCAAAACAGCACTGGCTCAGGGTCGGTACGGGTGGCGCCAGGACCAGGTCCTGCGGAAGCTGGCCGAAGTCCTGGAGGCACGCAGGCTGGAAGTGACCAGAGACCACCCATCAACACCACAGCAGCAGATCCATTTCGTTGGACAAGGAGGTGGGGCACAGAACATCACCTGGAGGGAAAGATCAGTTCTAACACCTGGGTGTGAATGGAACTTAAGAGTGGACCTCGATCGGCAGCTTAAGTTCCCGACGGAGATCACCACAACCTCTCTGCGACCAGACATCATTCTATGGTCCACCCAGTGATCCCGCGGGAAGGAGGGATGGAGGCAGCCTTCGAGAGGAAAAAGGACAAGTACACAGAGCTGACAGCTGAGTGCAGGGGAAGCAGGGGGGGACGGCTGTCACCTACCCTGTAGAGGTTTTGTTGGAACATCCACCCAGCGCTTCCTGAGGAGCGTGGGAGTGACCGGACCCAAACTGAAGAAGGCACTCAGGGAGCTGGCCGAGGAGGCAGAACAGGGGAGCTTCTGGCTTTGGCTAAGAAGGAAGGACAAGGCTTGGGGAAGGCAAGGGTCCTAGGGTCAGCTGCAGGGGGCAGTAGGGAGACATCCCCGTCGTTACTCCACCACCGTGAGATGATTAGGATTAGTGGAGGATTAATGGAGGAAACATCAATGAAGGGTGGCTCCCGGCTGACGACCCTGCAGCTGCCCCGATGGCACGGTCGGAGGTGCGACAGGCAGCAATGCCCAGCAGGTAGCCTTTACCTGTGCTTCCACTTTATGACTAATAAACAGAGGTGGGGACTCGAGTCACATGACTTGGACTGAAAGTGATGAGATTTGTTCCAGCAGACGATTGAATTTAAATTCTGTTTTCTGAATTTGTATGGAATGATTGAATTTATTGAAGCTGAAACTGATTATAGAAATCAAACTCATGATGCTCTTAAACCAACTTAAACCAAGTTTTTATCCTATTAAAACCATATTGCATTGAAAAGTCCTAGATATTTAGTTTTCTTTAAGATATTAAATTGATACTGGAGTCTTGATTTGTTCTGACTTACATTTAGACTTGAGACTTGACATTAATGACATGGACTTGACTTAGTAATCTACATTTAGACTCAGGACTTGACTTGAGACTTGTGCCTCAAGACTTGAGACTGACTTGGGACTCAAGCAAAGTTGACTTGGTCACACCTCTGCTAATAAAGAGCCAAGATGCTACTAATATGCATGCTAATAAACAACTAGTTAATGGTGCATATGTGTACCTTAATATAAAGTGTTCCTTAAAATAGAAATACATGAGTATCTGTGTGGTACATAAGATTGGTGCAGTTACTTTCCACCCTTTCATACCTTGGGAGAATAATATGTAAGAGTATGTTGTAATCTGTAATGTTGCAATCTGTTCAACATAAACTTTACAGCTTCAAAAAACAGATTTAAAACTAAAAAGTCATGTTTAGCTGTTTGTTGTTGGTAGTCCTTGTATCAAAGGCTCTGACTGTCAATCAACACAGGAATGAAAAAACGTCTTTTAACAGACTACTGGGGATGCTGAGGGATCGGATTAAATATAGTCTAGAAAAACCGTCTTTTATCTAATGTTTTGTTTTTTCTTGGCGGGGATACCCTTTTGTTCACAGTGTGGGCTGGTAAATTTTCAAGTCAGTATTTCACCAGCAAAATGGTCTATTAATAATTGATGAGGCAAGAAAAGAGCCTGGCTTCTCTTTCATAGTGATTGTGAAGAGCGAGTTCAACTTTGAACAGAATTAGAATAGTCACATAAAAGCATTTACTGCAAACATTATAACATGTGATAGTGGGACAGAAGATAAAGAATTGAGCTTTGATTTAGCATTGACTTTGATTCTGATTGATCTTTATTGAATATGAGTACAAATTCCCTTTCACATTCTTCCAATTCTTCTCCTATTCAAAAAAGTAATACTATACAATACTACTATAAGTTTGAGTGTAAGTAATAAGTAATGCTGTACAATGAAATTACATAATTACATACATAGAAGTCATTTAATAGAACTGGAATTTAGAAGAGCAAAGATATTACCAAAAAGCACATTGATTCTAAATATAACAGGAATAAAGAGCGAGTGGTGCTGTATTATCAAAAGAACGGTGGCACCATCTAATGTCTAAGATTTGAAACAGCACCTAAATTCTTGATTAATGAATTTCCCACTGCACATATGCTCCTGGGATTGTATATGTACTTAACCTCCATTTATGTCGCTGCTCCATGCAAAGCAAATAGACTTATGACTGATAAAGCACAGCCATCATTCATTTGTTCTTGGTGTGTAGATTCATATACAGTATCTCACAGCATTTATTTTCTCTTAGACTTTCTCCTGATGGATCAGTGGAATATAAAGCATATACTGTAAAGTCGTGATTGTAATTGTTTTTATTTCAATTATTACACACAAAAAGACTCTTCATTTTTTGTAATTCCTATTGCATAGCAAAGTATAAGGAGGGTTCTTCAAAGGCTGTTTGGTTGGTAGTGGTTTCTCTATAGAACTGTAATGAGTCAAAGAACCCTCTAATTTGCTACAATAAAAAAAATAGTAATTCAGAAGAAAGAACCCAGTGTGGTTCTTCATAAATGTCTTTTAATGCTACTGATTTGGAAGATTGGATTTTTTAAAGCATGCAAAGCGGGTTCATTATAGCACAAATGAGTGTCAGTTCCAAAAAGGGCAAAAAATACAATTACTCCAAACAGTTCATGCGGCATAATCCAGGTGTTCTGATGCCAAACAATTGCACTGTGGGTACAAACATCCAATATTTATGTCATTAAATGATTAATGATGTATTCAATTAAATTCAGTTAAATTAAATTTGATTATGTGTTAATTCAAATAATTTTTTAAATTAAATTAATTAAATGTTAAACGTTAGCAAATGACTAGCAGGTCTAGTAATTAAACAGAAATCATATTGTTATATAGCTTAAGCCTACAGTATATAGCCTCTCTCTCTCCCTCTCTCACACACACACACGCCACACAGAGACATACACTTGCCAGCTTTACCCTCATCAAGTCACATATTTATATTAAACTTTAGCAAACTTTATCCCCCCACCCACACACCTAGAGAAACACACAAGCACGCGCGCGCACACACACACACAGTCAGACACAGTGGAACACCTCACTGATAGATTTGGCACAGGAAACCACTCAGCACAGGATACAGACCTGACTACTCTGAATACTGGGTCACATCCGCATACCAGACATCCAGCCTTCATACGTCTGTCCAAAACCCCAAACCACACACCTGCTCTTTGTAACTCATTGATATAGCACAATTGTAATTCAACCTATTATCAGTTCATGAAAGCTTTTCCATTTGCTGTTCTAAACACCTGGTGTCTGGTAGCTCTTTCCTGGGAAAAATCCTCTGGTACACAGGAAGTGATGCGTACTGATGCGGCCAGCTACAAGAAGTTCCTCTTTCTCACTGGAAGAGGGAACTAATGTTTGTTCCATTTTTCTCAGGCAGCAGAATGTTCTCGTGAACGTCCACCGAACAGAACTGGTGCAGCGGCTTGACCTTTGGACACCACTACCATGGGATCTCCATACGCTGAAAATATTCTGCTCACCTCAGCTGAAAGGATAAATAATATGACAGAAAGAGACATGTTTTCATTCTGTAGCTGGGAAAAAAAATATATATACAGTATATCACATACTGGGCCTTTAATCGGATCATGAGAATGATTTGATTAAGCGGTTTACATGCAGGACTAGAAATTGGCTTTTTGCCCACCGGCCACCATGGTTGATTGATAACAAAAAATCACATTTGTATTGTAAAATCCGCACTTGTACTATTTTTCTTGACTGGTCTAGGAACAACCGGTTCTAGGTTTATTCTATCACAATGGTGTGTTCATGAAAACACAGGAGAGTTGGATGTTTTAACATTTTAAGTTTATGAACAAACTTATGAACAAACTTACTGAACAAAGTTATGACAGAGGGCCCCAACTCTCTGCGACAAACGGTTCAAAGGTTAGGAAGAATAAAAGATTAGGCCTTCAATAAAAAGTGAATGCACATCGACACGTCAGTGACGCCTCCTTGATGCGTTTTTTGTGCCTCGACAGGTCAGTAACACGTTCACAATGTGCAAACATGTTAACAACATTCCATACATTGACGCTTCCTTGATGCGTTTTTTTGAAAACAGTTATCCAGTCTTGCTTATTTTTCCATAAACAACTCAAGTTGTACCGTGAGGGAAATGAATGTACCATACAGGGTACTTACGTCACTTTTTTTGAGAGTGTAAGCGTACCGTCGCCAAATACAAGGCTTCTCAGCGGCTCCATACATAACCTTGTCTCCAACAGTTATTTAAGCGACATTGGTTCATGTATCCTCTATTTTGTTTACTGACATGGTGATAAATGACTACAGTAAGCAAAATTTGGCATTTATATACATTTATATGGATAAAATATGGAGCAGACAGATGCGTAGTCTGATAAAAATAGAAGCCATGCGTATCTCCAGAGTTGCGGCTCCAATCCGGCTCCGTCAGCAGATCCGCCAAGGAGGCCAGTGCAGCAGGCTGCATTGAAGTTAATGGCTGCGTATCTGATCCGACCCTTCCAACACAAACGGACGGAATAGAAACGCAACCGGTGTAGTTAAGCCGTTAGAATGTGTTCTTTTGTTTATGCTATATGTAAATGACTTAGAATCTGCTTGTTCATGTGATCTGTTCCTGTATGCAGATCATTCTGTTTTACTTATGTCGCACAAAGATAAAAATGTAATTGAAACAAGACTAGGTCAAAACCTAGTATATGGCTGGACCGTGTATGGGTGTGCCACGTGCCACGGCCGACCAATGGTGTAACTAACTCCGCTGTAGACTGCTAATATACAGAACAATAGTCCATACATCCATACTGAACTCCGTTCCAGCGCGTCCTGTCTCCTCTCTCCGCCGCTGTCCTCTCCACCGCGCCCACGGCCCGCATTGATCCTCCCGATCCAAGCCCCGGTCGCTCTGGTACCCATCGCCGCCATTTGCCGGACACCCGGTGATGCATCGGCGTCGGGACCCCCGCCAAAATCTCGGCTGGATCACCGGGAACAAATCAGCGCCCAGCTATCGGCACTGGCCGGAACCGTGGCCCCTGGAAACTCCATGCTTGTCTGTGTCTCTCTCTCCACTGACAGAACAGAGGGCTGTCAGGTGGACAGAGCTTGCACATATGCATCGAAATAAACGGCGATATGATATAATTGTATAGATTCTACTTTAGCTTCAGTTAGCTTCAGCTTACATGCATGATATTGGTTAGCCTGCTTACTGTGTGGGAGAAACGGGCTCCCGATCTCAGCGGAGAAACAAGATGGCGGAGAAAACAAAACTTAAATTTCTGGCTCTGTGATCCTATGATGTGCCACGTGCCACGGCCGACCAATGGTGTAACTTCATCACTCGGTCAGTAAGTGACAGACATTCGCGTTTATAGGGCTGGCCCCGCTGTTGCGGTCCAGCCAAAAACACTGAACTCAGAGCTTACAAAGGTAAGAAAATTGGCTAAAACAAGTTCATCTTGGTAAAACAGAGGCTATTTTATTTGGTTCAAGGGGTAAATTAAAGAAGTCCACAGGTGTTAGAGTCATGGTTGGTGATACCACCATAGTGGAGTTAATTACCTAGGATGTATACAGGATAATCATTTATCTGGAGAAGACATGGCTTTAAAGGTACTGAAAAAGGTTAACCATAGGATTCACTTTTTGGCTAGAATTGCTACATTTTTAGACTCGCAGAAATTAAAAATGCTGGCAGGGCCTCTAGTCCACTGTTATTTTGATTATGCCTGCTTGGTTTGATAGTGCATCAGTCAAGTCAATCAAAAATAAGTTACAGACATCACAGAACAAGCTTGTCAGAATTGCACTGAAGCTTCCTATGTTAAAATCTATCATTTGGATTCTTCTCATTTCGAGTGTGTATGTTGGCTCAAAGTACAGGACAGGATGGACCAGATTAAACTGTGCATTGTACTGAAGATTATTCCGGGAGAAGTGCCCAGATACCTTGCTAATTATTTCATCCGGGAGCCGGATGTTCACTCTTAAGCCACCAGGGGGAGCTCGATGGACTTTGTCCTTTACAAATTTTATTCTCTTGCTGGCAAGACAACTTTTTGGCTGGACCACAACAGCGGGGCCAGCCCTACAAACGCGAATGTCTGTCACTGACTGACTGACTGACTGAGTGACTGAGTGATGAAGTTACACCATTGGTCGGCCGTGGCACGTGGCACATCATATCGTCACAGAGCCAGAAATTTAAGTTTCGTTTTCTCCGCCGTCTAGTTTCTCCGCTGAGATCAGGAGCCCGTTTCTCCCACACAGTAAGCAGGCTGACCAATATCATGCATGTAAGCTGAAGCTAAAGTAGAATCTATACAATTATATCATATCACCGTTTATGTCGATGCATACAGAAGTTTCCCGGGGCCACGGTTCCGGCCAGTGCCACTAGCTGGGTGCCGATTTGTTCCTGATGATCCGGCCAAGATTTCGGCCGGGGTCCCGACGACGATGCGCCCCCGGTGTCCGGCGAACAGTGTTTTCGGCACCGACGGGTAACAGAGCGCCTGGCGCTTGGATCGGCAGGATCGATGCGGGCCGTGGGTGGAGACGACAGCGGTGGAGAGAGAGACGGGATGCGCTGGAACGATCAGTATGGATGTATGGATTATTATTCTGTATTAGCAGTCTACAGCCAGGGGTTAAAGTGGGCCGGAACGATCTGGAACGGCGTTCCGGCACCTTCGATTAATAAGTAAATAAATCTGATTGGCAGTTTCATACATAATAATGACAAGCGAGTTCACAGGGCTGCCACCTCTCACGCATTGACCGAGAGACTCACGCAATTAACATTTTTCACACGCTCTCACGCCACAAGTCTATTTTCTCACGCAGTGAAAAACAAATTCATAACTGATAACGTCGCGACGTGAAAAAAGGAAACAGCAGGACAGACGAGACAGAGCAGCACAGCGCAGCAGAGAGTTATTCAGACCATCTGAATAGCGAGAAATATACACAAATTATTATATTATATTATTATATACTGTATATTATATTATTATTATATAATTATTATATTGTAATTTATTCCCATGCATGCAGCTCTTCTGCGTCTCTCCCTCTCCTCTCGCGCCGTGCGCACACAGGCAGGAGTGAGAGTGAGTTGCTATGGTTACGGGGATGCTCTGTGTCTGTCGCTCTGAAACTTTCTCATGATTCACAATAATAGATTTTTTAGGTTAGTATGCCTATGCAAGATCATGAATGTAAGCACCTCAATGCTGAAATCTAGTAATATAACATAATCTTTACATTTTTGGTTAACATTATACAGGGTTGCTGTTTCTTGACTTAATCCAAGAGGTTAGGTGGTGTAGAAATGCAGGAAATTTGTTTTAAATTACTATTTTGTTCTGAACCCCCCCCCCCTCCGAAACAGGGTTCCCCCACCTGCCAAATCCCACTTTAAACCCTGTCAGCAGCGGAGTTAGTTACACCATTGGTAGGCCATGGCATGTGGCACACTCATACACGGTCCAGCCATATACTAAGTTTTGACCTAGTCTTGTTTATATTCTGCTGCTTTTCTTTGGAACAAATGATCAAAAGTCATTAAAGAAATTGAAGGAGTGGATAGATTTAAAGCTGTTAATAATAGGGTAGGGTCTCTTTTGGTCAATGTTCTTTTGTGTTGTGGCTGGAACCACTGTTATTGTACTGTTATTGTTGGTTGTAAATTTTATTTAATTTCATTTTGTTGTATTATGAAATGGAATGTATGTATAGTTTTCTAGAATGTGTTGGGCTGTATGTATCGTATAATTCCTTGAATGTATTGGGCTGCCAATTTTGTCTTTTTGCCTGGTACAAAAGCCTCTGTCCTGCAGTTCTTGTTTGGCAGTACGACTTAGAGCCCGCATAAACCAGGCTTAAGTTTTTAGAAAACATACTGAGGTAGCCTAGTGCTAGCTTTAGCCTGGTAGCATTTTTGTACATTAGCATAGGCTTTTGTAAAAATTTGTTTACAAATTAGTTTGGTAGTAGCCATACCTAAAGCCTGGACAGCCTCTGTGTAATCGTGTGACTTGCCTACACTAGGGCTGTAACTAGGCTACTGCTCAAAAACCAGGCACCATGGATCCATGGATTCATGCTGTTAATCATCAGCAGGTCACAACAGAAACCAGGATTCATCAGACCAAGTGATGTTTTTCCACTCTTCAACTGTCGAGTTATGGTGATCATGTGTTCACTGTAGCTTCATCTCCTTGTTAACTGACAGGAGTGGCAGCGAGCATGGTCTTCTGCTGTAGTCCATCCACTTCAATTTCATACAATATAGGTAGTTGATAAAAGTGTGTGAGATGTAATGGAAAGTGCAGAATCATGGTGTGTGTGCAGAATGCAGCACTGTGCTGTCATAAGGTCACTCTGCCCGCCTGGTCAGGGTAATGGGTAATAAGGTCTTTATGGTCAACACACACACACACACACACACACACACATCTGCTGCAAGCACATACACACATTTCGTCCAATGAAACAAACACACATACGTACACTCACTGGCACATATGCAAAATTGTATGCAACCTGATGCCCCGACACCTCCCCACCACAGTGCCGCCACCCCAACCCTCACACACACACACACCCACACACACTGAAATCACGCAGGCACACATACACAGTACTAGGTCAGGCTAATTGGTAATATGATGTTTACAGTGTCCATGTCTCTGTCACTCACACAATGTGTGGAGGAGTGGGTTTATGAGTAACACTGTGTGTGTATGTGCGTGTGTTTGGAACAAGTCTATAGGTTTACTGATAAAGCCATGCTACTGGAGAATGAGGTTGTTTTACACAAAGCGCTTCAACTAATAGAGCAAAACAGCATCATGTCCGGTGTTAAGAGTTGACACGATGCCAAGTAAGATGATTAGGATCGCTGAAGAAAACATGTTGGAGTGATGAAGGGGTTGAACATATTCTACCAATATATAGCCTTTTAAAGTTATAATCTGTAACATTTACAAATAAATAAATGTCCATTTTGCTCCTCTCTATCACTGATTGCTATAACACAACAGTGATTCGACCTTCATGAAAGTTTTTACATTTGCTCTTGTAGCCACACGGGCCCCATTTCATTAGTCATTTTAACCTCATTGCCCTCATCTTAAAGCAATATTCCACTTGGGGGTTATTTGGCACTTGACCATGAAAACCAGAATATAAACTACTCAACAAGATTGGATACAGCTAGTTTGTAGCGTTCAGATTTTTACTTTGCATTCATTTGAATGAGGCCACGAAAATAGCCTGAAAATTTAACACGTTCGTGAACAGATTCAACAACAGATCCTGCTACTGTTATTTTGAATTGACTGTGGGTCCAACGTTTTAGAACATAATTTCGCCAAATAACATTTTTATTGATAGAAGAGAACATAGCGGAGGGATACCATTTAGGAGAGAGAGTTCCTATTTGGGAGACCGGATCTACTTTTATTTTTAAATACTAATTTTAGAGTAAACCAAAAATAAAAATGCAAAATGAGGATGGACCCGGGACTGTTTTGCTGTATTAAAAGCAGAATCTGTTGTTGAATCTGTTCACAAATGTGTTAAATGTCAGTTTTCAGGCTATTTTCGTGGCCTCATTCAAATGAATGGGAAGTAAAAATCTGAACACTACAAACTCGTCCAGCTGCATCTGATCTTGGTGATTAGTTTATATTCTGGTTTTCATGGTGGTCAAGTGTCAAATAACCCACATTAAAACTAAGTGGAATATCATTTTGCTGTTCCATGACTCTAAGAACTCGAGTGAACTTACTCAGATCTACCCTTCGAGGTCTGAGGGAGCACTTACACTTATTTATGAAATTAACTCATCTGCAAAATGTTATTAATCATTGTTCTGTGATTATTGTTCGTGTATTACTGGTATTGATCAACAACCCTATCAACCAACAGCCCTATGGTCATTTTGTGTTACAGGATGGTAAACGTCTTATTGCCCCTTTAAGCAGCTGAAACTGTTCTCAACATAGAAAATGATCCAGGAAAATAATAACAGAAAATAATAGAATCACACTGGAATGTGTTGTATTTTGACCAAACCCTTTAGCTGTTTTAGAGTTCCATTGGATATGCAATAGGACTCTTTATTTCAATCATACTGCCCAAGTTCTGCATGATCTTGATGCTGACTGATGGGTTGATGATGGGTGGAAGTTTGAAGGGCAAGCAAAATACTTGACAGTGATCTAGTGTGACTAAAAAGGTGGTAAACTATGACCTCTAGTCTAACAATCACCAATTTTATTTGTTTTATATATCTATAAAAATTACATTATGTTTTATTAAAAGTCCTTCAAAAAGCTTCACCATAATTCAAACAATCACCAATATAAACACATATTCATATCTTCGTTATAAGATCGTATCTTCATATAACTTAGTTATATTAATCAGTTTGTATGACAAATGCCCATCAAATTGGATGGAAAAAATTCTAACCTAAATGAAGTATTATAATTCATGAGTTTGACTCACACAGAGCTAAAAGAAATAGAATGAATTAATTTAAATCCAGCCTATGCAGTTTGCACTCATAATTCCAATCCATTTCAAAATTCAGATTTATCAGCATCTAAACACAAATTCCCATTAAACTGAAATAATTAAACTAGGCTGTATCTCTTCATATTGACAATTTTAGTTAATTTTATCCATTTCACTCTATTTGATATCTGCTCCATTAGGGCTGGGCAATAATTATCGGTAATCGTCTTTCAGTGGAATCATATGTGATGAAATGGGATATCATTTTGGGATATCATGACAATTGACGATACCAAGCAAATTGTATTTATATTCCCTGACTAAATTAGGTATGGTAGGAATATTATTTGAAAATTTCAGTTTTCTATGACATCGGTGTGAATGTTAGGTGCGATCACACCTAACATTACCATTCGGCTCAATGGGATGAACATTAATTTGATTATTTAACGTGATTTTGCATATGTGAGCCATATCATGATATATGTCGATATCAAACGAAACTCTTATAATTCTCATGATATCGTGAGTGATATTGTTTTTAGGTGGGTTTGCAGCCAACAGCAGGCACGTGTCTTACAGCATCGCACATTACTATTACCATCATCCTCATCATCATCATCCTCATCAAGAGTGCGCCCCGAGTCATTCTTCCTCCACCCAGGTGATGATGATGCTGCGGTGGGCGGGGAGCTGTGGCCTATACCTCCCGTTAATAGACCGAGGACCATGCCGCCAACACCAGTCTGAGGTTCCAACCAGCCTTGCAAACCGGTCTGTGTGGACGCCTTCCATTAGAAAGCATGGAGACACCGCGTTGATTTGAATCCCCACTTTTCACCCAGGAAGTCCGTCTACAGCACGCCGGCGGGTAAGTCTGAAGTTCTGTATTGTGTTGGTTCATTTTCTCCCAGTCAAGGTGCAGACCGCTAATGGACAGCGACGGGTAGTTCAACCGGTTCAGTTCATGTTAAAACTCGCAGTTAAAATGCACGTAGATCGTCCACTCTGCAACAGTCGATTTTAATAATACGCCACGGTTAAGGAGGACACGGTACAGCATAGGCTATAGGCTGAGACTATATTACAGTAATACTATAGTAAAATCCCATAAAAAAACGATAATCTCACTATAAATTCATTACTACTGAGTAACACAGACACACTGTAAAAACCTGCAAGAATACTATAGGAAAACACTATAACACACTATAAGCACTTAAAGGAGTATTATAGTGATACTATAGGTTACAATAAAGAACGATGAAGAACCTATAGGAATATTATAGTGATACCAAAGGAGATAAAAACTTTAAAGTACAATAACATCACTATAAACTCATTGAGTTTCACAGTCACACTATAATAACCTATAACAATATTATAGTAATAATAATATCATAGCATAACAAATAGTAGCCTACTATAAGGTCACTAGGCCTATACACTCATAATATCGCCACCAATGATACAGTTTAAGAACCTATAGGAATATTATAGGAATATAATAAAAATATATATATATAGCATTAAGTACAAAAACGTCATTGTAATCTCAGTATAGGATACCACAGAAATGCTATACTGTATGGTAAGTCCTTATAGGAATATTATAGTGATACCATAAGTAATAAAAACACCATAAAGTTCAATAAGGTCACTATAAACTCTCTTAGAGTAGGCCTACCAATGACACACTACACTGTACTTTAATAACTTATAGGAATATTACAGGAATACTGCAGGACTAGTGTTACCATGGGAGATAGAAAAAACACTATAAGAACCTATAGGATTATTACAGTGATACCATATGTAAAAAAAAAAAAGAGTTTAGATTGAATAAGCATGCCATTTGGTTAGAGGAAAAAATAAAAGCCGTGACTGAACTTCCAAGGTGGATTAGGTAACACCTCTGCAGCTCAAAAACTGGTTTGACAGGAGTCTCCCAGTAAAACTGTGAGAGCAAGCCTTGGAAAGCAGAAAATGACAAATATTTACCCAGCATCCTTCACAAGCAGATGGTTTAACTCTTAATGATGATTTTAAAACAATATTGACTCTGCTGCAAGTAGCACCGGGAGCAAACGTTGGAGCTAGACAAACAGTAGGTGGTATTTTATCCTGGTGAGGAAATGTCTCCAGTACTATTGTCACTTATTTTCCTGGTGCTTGTACCGAGCTAAAAAGAAGTCTGAAGTCCCTCTAGCCTGGCATCTATTCAGGTTACTGAGGAAAGAGCCTGCAAGTTCTGGACTCACCTGCTTCATCCTACTTGTCTATTAGAATCAATTTAAAATGGAACCGCTGAATGAATGAATGAATTGAACTCTGTTATTGAACTGTGTAAGTGTTATTGACTGTTTATTATATTATCACTGATAACACTGATATTTATCGTTTTTTTTAAATTATTAATATTCATCTGTTAATGTGTATAATAGGCTACTACCTGAATAGATACAATATATTGGCAACATAGGTTTGTGTCCTGTCATGCCAGTAAAGCAGATTTGAAGAGAGAGAGAGAGAGAGAGAGAGAGAGAGAGAGAGAGCTCTGTGCGTAGCTGGGCAGCAGGTGGGGATGATTGACAGCTTGTCTCACTGTTTCTGTGTATTTCTCACTGTTAGTGTGTATTAAAAAAGCAAGGACATTTTCATATACAAGCCCAAACAAACGCAATCACCAATATTTTCAAGTGGTCACAGTTGTCACAACCGGCTTTTCATACTATATCCATGTCATTTACCATGCTACATCATATACATATACTACATCATAAAGATATGCATACTACATATACATCATATACATATACCTTACTACCAAACACACAGAGGCCGGCTCCAAAAAGACTCCAAACCTGGCCCAACTCCATGCAAGTCAATGGGACCACAACCCAACTTCTCGCTCAAAATATAGTCAATTCATTTTTTCGACAAGGGGTTATGATCTCAGTAGCTAATTTCACTTCTTCTCATATGTGTCCTTATGGCGATTTTCAAAATAATTGTGTCATTAACGGGATATAATGGATATAAAATGGGCTTGTCCAGCCGAGTGATTGACAGGTCAGCAATTATGGGCCAATAGTAGGTGGAGCTGTGGCTCTGCGGTCAACCCTCAGCCTCACTTTGACTGCACTGGCTCCAAAAAATGTCAAAATGGCAGCCATTGTACACCCAAAACCTTTGGGCTTCAAAACGGCCCTTCAGACACCTAGTCTATCTCTTTTTACAGTCAGTAGTCAGATGCAAGGGGATGCCATCCCCCTTGAAATAAAAATTGTCAAAAACCATCCCCTTTGTAAAACTGCCATCCCCCCTTTCATCCATAAAGATATTATTTAATCAAGAAATGTGAAAGCCACTTGTTATTGTTTAATCATTTTAGAGAATATAGCGCATCTGGAGTTGTCAGCAAATTGGAGGGTGGGGGGACACGCATCTGCATTGATATGAATGCATGTTTTTTTATTGGTTGATGGCACAGCACAAGCAGCTACAACCCCTTGAGGATATTATTGCTAACTGCATAACATGCTAACATGGCCAAATGGGCTGGTGGGCAGGTAGATCTACAGGACTTATTCAAAAAGAAGAAAACTACAGGTGAGAGATAAGTCAGGAGTCTCAATAATTATTTTCCATTAGCCTACAATCAGACCAAAGATTTAACCTCTGGATGTGACGGTGCAACTGCTAGCTACCTAGTAAGCAAGATATCAGCTCCAAGACATGAGGACTTCATGTTCACTGTTGATACAGCGGTCAGTAGATTTGATTTTATGCGCAGGCCAAAAGACAAACAGAGATTAGATTGCTAGTTGACATTTTGACATCAAAATTATATTAATGAAAAACAAAACTATACATTGGGCTGCATTTCATCCTCAGCAGGATGTTGTCAGGCAACAAAATAAATGGAAAGTCAAGGTTAACCTAGCTAGAATTTTGTTGTTCAAGTGGCAGGTATTCACCATCAAAGGGAGGAAGCCCTTTATGTGTCGTACTCACGTAAGACAGGAAATTATCACTTCAGGAAATAAGAATAAAATTTGACTAAGGATCAGGGGGACACAAACACATTTACTTGTGCTGAATTTTATGCAGTGGCTCATAATTTGATGACTGCTTTTGGGGCTAATCTATGCTAGTAAAGGAAACATAACTACTAGGCAGAAACAAATGTAAACACACACACAAGAAGGGTACCTTTGTATGAAGTTTAGCCTTCATTGAAAAGCTATTCACTAATCTATATTCCCTGATAGCCAGGGTCAGGAGGATGTTTTAAGAGAGGATGCAGCAGAAGCAAAGCGAGCAGGAGTGGCTCACAAGGCAAGCAGGAGTGAGGTTTGATAAATATAAATGTAAAGTTTAGATAAGATAAACTATGTAAAGCGTCTTTGCGTATTTAGAAAAGCTCTATACAAATAAAATGTATTATTATTATTGTTATAAAAGTGCCATGAGTGTAAAGTTACACTTTATTGATCCCCATGGGGAAATGTGTCCTCTGAATTTGACCCATCCTAACTACTTAAAGGAATAGTTCACCCAAAAATGAAAATTCTGTCATCATCTCCTCCCCCTCATGCCAGTTGAAACACAGGCGAAGTTTGCCAGCACAACTCCATAGCAGCCTTCTCCAAAACAACTGGTCAGTGGGGACCAGTTCTTCAGAGTTCCAAAAAGACCTACAGTATATTTACACCATCATTTAGTGCAAATCCTAACTACAGCTGATTGATTTGCAACAAATAATGGTGTATAGGTCTTTCTATTCACAGTGTAATTGTTTGGCTGTTTTTGTTTTGGAGCTCTAAAGAACAGGTCCCCATTGACTTCAGTTGTTTTGGAGAAGGCTGCTACCAAGTTGTGCTGGCAACCTCCCTGTGTGTTATATGGACTAACAAATTTCACCTGTGTTTCATTTGGCATGAGGGTGAGTAGATGATGACAGAATTTTCATTTTTGGGTGAACTATTCCTTTAAAAGCAGTGGGGTGTCTGATACCTAACATCCCTAACATGCATGTCTTTTGAGTATAGAATGACTTTTGTGCCGTTATAAACAAAAGGGTAAACAGCTGGTCCCCCACCCTCCACGCTGTCTTCGCCGCTGTCGAACTGCTTGTCTCCATAAGACCCCACCACCCCCCTTGAAATTTGTGTACAAATCCACTAACTTACTGTGGCTGTGCCTGATCAGTCTGTGGCTAGCACTGAGGACAAAAAAGGTTACGCAAAAGGTGACACGAACTGGGGCTGCTTTGTGTTCTCAATGTGCAAATCAATAGGACCCTGAAGCGAACAAAGCTTCCGCGAGGTCTGACTCTGGAGTGTTCACATAAGTGCAAAAAATGCTGACTAATCGCTTCGAGTTCATGTGGAAGGTTGAAACGGACCAAGTGCGAAAACACCCTATATAACAATAAGCAAGCCCATTGTAGGATGTGGTGTGAAATTAGTCCACTGACCAATCTATAGACCTATTTCATTTTTTAACAGGTTAATACTTTTATGACTCCTGACTCTACCTGGGATTGGTGATGAGGACTTCTTGGGGGTAATGAAGGCTCCCTGGCTAAGTCCTGTATAGGGTTGGGGTTAGAAAGCATTTTTTCGAATCTGAATCCATTATCGAATCTGCTTATCGAATCCGAATCCTTTTGAATCCCTTATCGAATCTTTTTTTTTTGTTTTGGGTGGGGGGGGGCAATTTCTTAGTTAAAAAATAGGTATTGTTTTTATTGCACTTATAGCTTTCAGCAATGTTAAGTAGCACAAAATTATAAGATGCAGTTATGAGCTGCAGTAGCCGTAGAAGCTCAAATAAACATGATGTGGAAATAATATTAATTCTACTTTATCATTTAACCAACATCAAATAAATGCCTCCAAATTTCTCCACTACAAATTGAATTATGATCCAAAGGTTGGCTAACGGTTAAGTTTAGGCAAGTAAAACAACTTTGCTTGAAGACCCTATAGACAACTGTTTTGCTTTAACTTATCGTTATGAAGTAAATGTTTATTGCACAGTGTAATGGCTATAGAATAATGACACCATCGGCGTTTAGATTGGTTCCCTATAAGCCTCGCTTTCACTATGCAATTGACCCTTCGCTAAGTCCCGCCCCCCTTGGTTACTGTTGCTACGCCTGTCAAGCTTTCGCACCCGGCATGTAAATATGGCGTTTTCAACGATATCAGTGAGAGATATTCCAAAGGAAATAATAGCAAATTTCTGGAATAATAGTTCTGAAATATCAGAGAGAAGTAGACAGAAAGGACTACAATATGCTTTTAGGAATAGAATAGGTTTTCCCCGGTAGCTATCGGTAGCTACCGGGGAAAACACACAACCTTCCTACTTATTAATACTACCGGATGTTTTACTCGCCTTTATCATAGCACTGAGATCGGGGTTTCTAGTTCAAATTGTGATTCTTACAGTTGTTTCTTGCTTTGGACAGTAGTCAGGCTGCTGGCGGTAGCGTTAGCCATGTTGCTAATGCTACCGCTAGCCAGAAAATGAACCAGGAGCTACAAGGAAGCCAGGACCAGCCAGAAACAAACGTCTATGTTTGTTTCTGGAGCAAAAGACAGAAAGCGATCTGGTTGTCTTTGCGACAGCGGCGCAAACAACAATACCACTTGGAAACGTTAGGGGGGGATAACGGGGGGAAAGTTGAAAAGTTGTCTGTATCCACTTTAAGGTTTGGTTTGTTAAGGTTATGGTTAGGCAACTAAAATACCTTGAATAAGGTTAGGGAAAGGGATTGGTCATGAATAAGAATTTTTGAATAAGAAAAAATGAAATTGCTACTGCTACTACTACTACTACTACTGGGTGACGTATGCAAGATGGCGCCTGTGTTTGGCTTTGCCGCTGCCCGTCTGTTCCTACCTGTCCTGTGTGTGGTTGTGCTATTGGTTTCCCTGTTTGTCCAAGAAGTGCCTACTGTTTTGGTGTATGATCGCCAAACTCTCCTTCTCATTCGATCATCCATGATGGACCACGGTGGCCCAAATCTCAGAGATGATGCCTTTAATCCTCCGCTGTTTTGGCCGGCAGCACTGGAAGACTGTCGTCTTCCCTCCCGCTCGCGCCGCGAAACGTCCCGCAGGCGCTGGAGAATACGAGGAAAAAGGGCCGGGTTGCAGGTGCAGAGGTGGCTCTGTCGGCAAGACGTCGTTATGAACCTGCGTCAATCCCACCCAGCAAGCCTGCCTTTGGCTGATGCCAAGCTATTACCTGTCCTGGCCTTCCCTGGAAGGAAGTGTCAGATACTCCTGGCTTGGAAAAGGGCAGGCACTTTCAAAAAATACTTGACAGGTGATTGGATGAACCATCTCTGTCTATCACCGTCTATCACAGGCTAACTTCAACCAGATCAACAAACCATATAAACAAACTCTTGCTGAAGCCAGTCAGGAGAAGAGCGAAAACATCTTTTCCATCCAGAAAAGCCTTCAGTGCCGTTCTTTGCTCTTCTTTCAATGAAGAAATACTCTCCAGTTCAGAAATAACTGATGTTATAGCAGCATCTACGCTAGCCTCTTTAGGAGCCGCTGTTATGCCGAATTCTGCATCCCCGCCGAGAATTGCATCCCCACCTCGCAACTTTATTTCTACTGAGTCTAATAAAACATTGATGACTCTAAAGGTTCATAAACTATAGATGCCAGATCATTTCTCATCATTGATGAACACCCACAAAGAAGATTAGCCTATATTGTTTTTAAACAGTACGTTGCTGTAGAAATCAGGTGGGAATGCAATTCTCGGCGGGGATGCAGAATTCGGCATAACACCTGTTCACCATTGTTGTGAAGGAACAGTCGCTTCTCGCTGTCGCCATACCTAAACCACGCCCCTAGCTGCCCTCATAGGACGCTGATTGGTCCGCACCACTATGGTTTGGCCACAAACGCAGAACTTGAAGTCTGGTAAGATGGATTCTTGCGTGATTGTGATCTCGCGAATCCAGCTGCCTCACAAGGTAATGACTCACCCGCTGTGCCGATTGTCATCCCTGCATGTCGGACTTCCAAGCCCGCTGGAGCGAACTCTCCGTATTTGTGTGTCTTGGTGCGAGCCTCTCCAGAGAGCAGTGCTGGCAGGGCTACACCTCTCAGAATGGCGTTGGTTAACGCTCGCTCCTTCTCGAACAGGGGTGCAACGGATCACAAAACTCACGGTTCGGATCGTATCACGGTTTTGAGTCACGGATCGGATCATTCAAAAAAGGGTTAGGGTTAAATGCACTTTAAAAGTAGGTAGGTAGCAGCACAAAGCAACAAGCACTTTAAAACGAATGTAGCACTTTAGGACTTTATTATATTATGGATGTTTGAATGTATAAATGTGATAACTGTTTTTGCTGTTCTTATTTTATATATTTTATTTACTTATGTTTGTGTTTTTGTGTCTGTTCTTAAGAGCCGCACTGAGGCAAATTCCTATCAACTGTGTTGACATGGCTTAGCCTGTCACTCCGTCAGCACTGACTCGTTTTCCTCCTTTGAGGTCATGTGGAGTGCCTCAGGGCTCAGTCCTGGGTCCTATTCTGTTCACTCTATACATGCTTCCCCTTGGGCAGTTAATCAGTTGTTTTAAGCGTATTTCTTACCATTGTTATGCGGGTGATACACAGCTGTACCTCTCCTTCAAACCAAATCAATTGGATAAGCTAGCTGTTTTACATGTTTATTGTTTGGCTGCCGTCAAGGACTGGATGGAAACTAATTTCCCCCAGCTTAACTCTGAAAAAACTGTTCTTGTTATTGGCCCAGACAATATAGTAACTGAGGTTCAGCAGTGTATTGGCCCCTTATCTTCTAATGTGAAATCAAGCTGTAAAAACTTGGGTGTTATTTTTGACTCTTTTATGAATTTCGACGCCCATGTTAAGTTGTTGACTAGGTCTTGTTTCTACCACCTGAGGAACATTGCTAAATTAAGGCAGGTTGTGCCAACTTGAAATGATTATTCATGCATCCTCTCACCTTGATTATTGTAATGCCATTTTCACATGCCTTAACAAGTCTTCTCTTATCTCTTATTATTATTCTCTTATTGCTGCCCCTCCTAGCCTTGTCCGTAAGATAAGGGATGGTCTTGGGTCTCTTACCTTGTCAGTTAAACCTTCCATAAGAATCTAGGTGTCACTATGGACCAGGCTCTGACTCTGGACCAACATGTCAATTGTCTGATTCGCTCTTGTTTTTTCCAGCTGAGAAACTTTGCAAAGCTCAGGCCCATTGTGTCTCAAGCGGAGATGGAAATGTTAATTCATGCTTTTATATTGTCCCGTCTTGATTATTGTAACTCCCTTTTCACCTGCCTCAGCAAAACATCCCTGGATCATTTACAAGTTGTCCAAAATGCTGCTGCTAAACTCCTGACCAGGTCTTCCAAAAGGTCTCATGTGACACCAATTCTGATTGCTCTTCACTGGCTCCCCATCAAATTCAGAATCCAATTCCAAGTTCTTGTGATCGCCTATAGAGCTCTGCATAGTCAGGCACCTGCCTACATTAGAGATCTACTGCAGCTCTATGTCACCAGCAGGTCTCTAAGGTCCTCTGATCAGGGTTTGCTGGTTGTTCCTCGATCTAGGCTAAAAACTAAAGGAGACTGTGCTTTTGAGGTTGTGGCTCCTAAACTTTGGAACTCTCTTGGAACTCCCTCTGGACTTAAGATCTGTGGACACTGTGGACACCTTTAAAAAGCAGCTCTTTTGTCTGTTTTTATTGTGCTTTATGTCTGTTTGTATGTTTATGCTTTATTTCCTCTGTGAAGCACTTTGTTGCTCTTACTCTTGACCGTCTTCAGTTAGTTCAGAATGCCGCTGCTAGACTTCTTAGCAGATCCAGTCGGAGGGCTGATATCACACACATATTGGCCTCCCTCCACTGGCTACCTATTAAATTCAGGATTGATTTCAAAATCCTGAACTTTTGTCCCCACACCTTCCTGGTCATTCTCTAAGGTCCTCGGACCAGGGGCTACTGGCTATTCCTTGGTCCAGACTCAAGACGAAGGACGAAGGATGATCGTGCTTTCACTGTTGTTGCACCTAGGCTATGGAACAGTCTTCCTCTTGACATTAGATCTGCCAATACTGTGCAGAGTTTTAAGTGGCAACTCAAGACCCATTTATACAGACAGGCTTTTTCTATGACTATATTGTTACTGTATCTTTTTAATGTTTTTGATTTGTAATGCACTTGTGTGTGTTGCCTGTATTTTCACTGTGTATGTCTTTATGTTTTAACTTGTGACACTCGTCTTGAAAGGTGCTATAAAAATTAAGTTTTATTCACAGTGGAAATTTCCTTTGTCAATGCTCGGAATTGAACCCTGGTCACCAGCATCGAAGGCAAACACATATGCCCATCCACCAAACTCTTTCCACTGTGCTACTTTAATGTCACACTACTTCCTGTTTATAGTCATGTCTCCTTCACATAACCATTTCATAGCACCTACACATTTGCAAGTCATGTTCAGCCGGTTCCGGCTAATGGTGCTGATATCGGACCTTTACGTGAGTTTAGGCCGGCAAGCATATGCTATTTAAAACATGCAAACAACATAAGGTGAACAAAGCTGTTTATTGACAAAAAACAAAATAAAAACAAAGGTCAAGAAGGCAAAGCTTGGAAATGAATATAATGAACAATCAAACAAATAGTCTATTGTATCAATAAATAGCCTATTCTTGAAACAGCAAAATTATTGCTTTAGGTAAAATGTGCAAACAGCACTTTGCTTACAGCACAAAAAAAAAAAAAAAGGCTATAGCCTGATTTGGCTTTTCCAAAGTGCAAAGATAAAACGGCATATATTAGAACAGTCTTTTTTCATTGCATTGGTAACGTACCACAGATCCTGTACAGGATCTGTGCTTGTTTTCATACCCGCTTCTGCAGAATACTCAGGTGTAGCTCTCCCTCTGTCACCAGAGCGCTGTTTGATGCTGATATCGGGTCTGTCCAGGCCAAGCTGTTTGGTATGAATGATATTTCCTGTAGTTATATTAATGGCGGGTGTGAACATGAAAGATAGCGTCGAGAATTGTCCAATCACATTAGATCACAAAACATAAAAACAATACCAATTCGCTGCCAATAAAAGTGGGAGTGTCTGGGGCGCAGAGAGCTGCGTCCCGTGGAAAATCTGAAGCAACCAATTAGAGAGCAGCCTCAGGTCACCTGCTTGCCAAATTGAAGGACTTACATACACACTGATTTGGCCGGCGACCCAGGAAGTATACTGTATGTATTCACACAGATACAATTTGGAACCAATTTTTAATGAATGCTGACAGGCGCTGACAGACTACCAGGCGCATTGTACGAGTAAACAATTTTTATTTTATAATTATTTCGCATTATCTAATTAATTTATTTTTGGAGGGGGGGCGGCGCCCAAGCGCCTTAATGAACCGCCACTGTAAACAGCATTGCATTTGTGGCATTTTGTCAGCAAATCAAACCCGGAAGACACGAGGTAAACAAATGTAAGCCGTGGCTGCAGGTTTGCAAGTTGGAAAATTGCATTGGTGGAGGGTGCTCTACCAAGTGCCTTCTAGTTTACCTTGTTAAAGGTCCCATATTCTACACTTTCCAGTGTTTTATTTTATGTCTTGAGGTCCATTAAAAGCAGTTTGTGTGGTGTCATGTACCAAAAACACTCTCAATCCATTTTTACATGTTCATTTTTCAGCATCTCTCTGAGCCTTACCGAGAACAGGCTGTTTTTGTTGTTGTGTCTTTAAGGCTCATTAATATTAATGACCCCTCTGTTCTGATTGGCTAACCGTTTCAAGAGTTAAAGGTGAGACACCACAGCACCGGCTGCTACAGGTGGGGAAAACTCTCCAGTAATGAACAATGGCAACCGCTCAAACGCTTTGAAATTTTTTTTATTTTTGAAAAATGTGTTAGGCTATTATTTCTTACAAAAATGATAATGAGCGAACCTTTGTGATGCCACAGAGTTACAGGTCCAAACTGAGCTCATTTAGAGGCTCAGTTTTCTAATATGGATTGTGTGGATTTAGTTGGTGATGTTTAGATAGCACATCCATTTCCTTTATAATCAAAGAGGCAAGGGAAATCCCGTTTTCCACAATGTGGGACCTTTAAACTTCAACATTACATTACTTAACTAGTAATAATAAAATATGATGCATTTGCAGTATCCATGTAAATATGTTTAGAGCATGATCTGCCTTGTTAAACTTGAATATTACATTATCTATACTGGGCTGGTGCTAATTTGTCCATGCTAGTAGAAATTTCACTGCAGCTGGTCCTGCTCCACTTTTTCCTGTCTGTACTGGTTGGAGCCCAGTAGCTTCTCAGGTTGCCAAACATTAGGTGAATATCAAATCCAAAAACTCCAAATCGATACTTGTGTCCTTGTGGAGGCCGTTGTTCCCAAGTTGTCTTGGAGAGAATGAACTTGTCAAGAATTTGAACACTGGGAACATCTTCAGTTTGAGATGGACTGAGTGCTTAATGTCATGTCATCAATTAAAATGCACAGCTGTTCGAGTACAGACTAGTGTAGTATAGACTACTATAGCACTGGTTGGACTGGTCTTGCAGCATATCTTGGGGCTTCCCGCTCAGCTTCTACAGAGTACAACAAAGTTTGTAGACGGTTTCTTCTCAATTAGCCAGTCTTTTAAACAGCAGAGGTGGGACCACGTCATTGTTTTGCAAGTCACAAGTAAGTCCCGAGTCAAGACAGGCAAGTCTTGAGTCAAGTCCCAAGTCCTAAAGTTTGAGTTTCGAGTCCTAAACAAGTCATAATGCGCTCTTCACCAAATGTAATGCCATTTTAACAACAGAGGAAATCATTCATTTTCAGTGAAGGGAGTAACATTAATGTTACGTTACCTTGCGATTTCACTGCTGTAACGTTAGCAGATTGCAGCACGTGGCCGTCTAATTTAGAAGCCCATTTGTCATCTCGTTTCGGGTGAATATCAAAGTACGAGGAGGGAACCCGCAACACTCTCGTCTGTTTAAACAGATCATTGCTGTACAATGGCCAACACGGAGTCTGTGTTACGGAAAAGCTGGGGGGGGGGTGGCTCCGTGGTGGACGCAACGGATAGCTGTAACGTTAGCTAAGCATTGGCTCGCTAACTACGTTAATATATTAGCCTCGACTTACCGTTCTTTGTGCAGCTTCAAATGTTGAACGAAGTTGGAAGTTGTTGCATCTCCGTTTGTAATTTTCGACCCACACGTTTTGCATACTGCAATTCGGTTTTGGTTGACCACCGCATAGTTTTTGTACGGGAACAGAATTATCTTTGCTATTATTTTTTCCAACTGGCGCTCAGTAACATAACATTAGTTCGTCATGGTTCTCTCCAGCAACTTGATTGGATGCTGTCAGATTGGTTCAAACAAAGTGGATCTGGGAAATGAAGTGTCGACTTGCTGGGAATGAATAGCGTTAACGTTAGTTGATTCAGGAAATGAAGGGAAATGAATTGATTCGTGGCACACTTTTTAAATAACATACTTTTTAACTTTGGGTTTGGGGTAAGGTATCAAGTCTTTTCAAGTCAAAAGGCTCAAGTCCAAGTGAAGTCACGAGTCATTGGTATTAAAGTCCAAGTCGAGTTGCAAGTATTTTTTGATTTTGTCAAGTCGAGTCTGACTCGAGTCCAAGTCATGTGACTCGAGTCCACACCTCTGTTAAACAGTCATGGCCTATACCACCATGCATCTTCTCCTGTTTATTTAATATCTGTCTTCTTCAATCTTGTTGATTTCTTTCACGTCCAGCTTTTTGACCTCAGAATGACTTTGACAATGGCCAATCAGAATTGAGAATTGAGTTCAAGTGTAATAACTTATTAACATATGTTGTGTTGAAATGTAATGTATGTATGATGACCCGAGCTAGATAAACAGATGTGTTGAAAGTGACACACCCTTTATAAAAGCAGAGAATTCATCAGCTGCATAAAATTGTGACATCCTGGTTTTACCTGGTTTGGTTACTGTTTCTTGCTTAACCAAACGTCAGCATCCTCCCTTACCAGTTCCGAAACTGTCAGAAATGCTGGGAGGGGTGGGATGATTAGGGTTCAACCTATATGGGCCAGTACCAATACTGGATTTTTGGGATCAAAGCTGCCAATACCGATTAAAATTTGACAATTTTCATGTCAGAAGATTAAAAAATGTTAGTATTCTGTGTTTTCCCCAGAATTTTATTGTTGTCAGAGTGGAAAAGCCTATGAAACAGCATTTAGACCATGCAGCACTAAAACCATCCATTTAAACACATAATAATAGTAATAAACCACTTCTGTGCAATCCAATCAAAAAATTTCAGTTTTTAGTTCAGATTAAGGGCTTTGTATAGACAACCAGTGTAGTATACAGTAGATGTTATTATATATCAGCAAACCAATAAATCGGTCTAACCTTAGAGAGGACCTAAACATGTCAGCACAGCAGGCTATTATCTTTACACATTTGGTTCATTCATGCGGACAGCTTGTGTAAAGAACTACATCTCTGCCTGAACTTGCCTACAAACTATTTACAATTGATAAAAGATGTGAAAAGCAACTACTAAGAAAACACTTGTCACACACTGATGTACGGATAATGGTGAAGGCAATATAAACAGTAAGTGAACAGATAGTGAACAGTAGAGCGATTGTGCAAGTAGTTTATTGCTATGAAGTTACTATGGAGCTGCGATTCTAGAGTGATTTTGCCATAGTGAATGTCCATTGACAACGTCAAAAACATTGGACGCCTCATAGGTGTGGAAGTGGGTGTGTTTGTAACAGATGCAAGTTTTGCTTTCATAGTAGCAGCATTGTCTACCGTCGTCCTGCTCTCACAGAGTGTTCTGCCAAAGATAGATCATATAATATTGAACTTCTCCTCCATATTGATAGGAACAAATGACAGGCAGAGGATGTTTCCCAGCAAACTTAATCAACCAGACACCCACTATAGGCTACACCTGATTAGCACCTGTATTGGCAAAAAATCAATATCAAAATTTGCATAAAGTAGCTGAGAGGTCTACTCTTCCTCTCCGCAATGCATGCAAATTCTGGCTGTTCACCTTCCCACAATCCTCTGTGAAATTTCTATGGTTGCTCCTGGTTTGCTCTCGTTCTGTCCCAGTTGACATTTGTGTTGTCCAGTGTTGCTGTGTCCACCGGGTGCGGTGTGGGAGCCGCTGTTCCGTTTACGCTTCTTGTCTATTTTTGCCGGAGCAGCTTACGTCTCTGAAAAATGGAAATAAACTATTTTGACTTGTGGGTGTATCTACACACAATAAAGAAATAGGCAATCAGTATAGCCTATTATATGATCTCTTTACTTATTGCACCAACATTTCAGTTTCCAGATTTAAATATTTTTGGATTCTAAGATTTTTCACTCTTCATGTTTTTAGCCTACCTTTTTTTCTCTGGGTTTGAATGCTCTGTAGCCTAGTTTATCACTCTTGTCAGCTCTGTGTCTATATATGAATCTAGCCTAAAGTAACCTTTTTATTGTGCCAGGAGTTTCCTGATTGAAGCCACAGGCTGAAACATGCGACATGAGCACCGTCTCAAAGCGCCAGGCTGGTCGCAGCTTATCACAAATTCTGTGCTTGTTCACTTATTTGTCTCTTTGATTAAAAAGTGTCTATTGATGAGTTGTGGCCAAGGGAAGGGCGGTGTACAAGGCACATGGTTTGCAGAGACAGTGTTATCTTATACTCAGTTTCACTGCCAATTCATTGGCCGCACTTCAGTATATAGGTAGTTACTGCCTGTTTTACATGTCTTTGAAAATAAGACTCAGCATTTTCTGTGTATGTGTGTGTTTGTTGCAGGACCGTCAATCCAGATCACCTTTTTATTATGGCTCCCGCACTCAGAACCAACCCACAATGCACTGCCTGTCCAACTGCTGCACAACCATGACCTGCGATCAACGAAATGGAAGACTATTAATAATCAGACACCAAAGTAACAAGGAATTACGACTACAGTCTTCCTCATAACCAGAAACTAAAAAGAAGAAAAATAAATATTGTTTGTTAGAGTTTCTTATATCCCAAAACTGAAGACTCACTAAAATCCTTTTAGCCTTCCATAATTAGAGGCACTGGCTGAGAAACACACCAGAAAGTCATGTCAAAAGAGGAATTTTAGGACTTTACCTCTTCTCGGTGTTACAAATGTATTCCATTTAACGCACTATGAAGTTTTCCTCCAAACAAAATATCAAGTGCTAAGATATTTCACCTGAAAACAAGAGTGCTTACAATTCAGCAGTAAGTTAAATTCCGCTACAAAATTGTGCCAAACATGGCCACCCCCGCCACCATGGAAGCGGCGGACATCGCCATCGTGGCGATCTACTTCATCCTGGTGCTGGCAGTTGGCTTCGTGGCCATGTGGAGAGCCAATCGGAGCACAGTGAGCGGCTACTTCCTCGCCGGCCGCTCCATGAATTGGGCGGCCATCGGAGCTTCTCTGTTCGTCAGCAACATAGGAAGCGAGCATTTCATCGGTCTAGCCGGATCCGGGGCCGCTAGCGGGTTCGGCGTGGGCGCGTGGGAATTCAACGCTCTTTTATTACTCCAGTTGCTAGGCTGGATGTTTATCCCTGTGTATATTCACTCCGGAGTCTACACCATGCCGGAATACCTGTCCAAGCGGTTCGGGGGAAGACGACTAAAGGTGTATTTCGCCGCTTTATCTCTGCTTCTCTACATCTTCACCAAGTTGTCCGTGGACCTCTACTCCGGAGCCTTGTTCATCCAGGAATCTTTAGGGTGGAACCTCTATCTGTCAATCATCCTGCTCATCACCATGACAGCGTTGCTAACGGTTACTGGAGGACTGGTTGCTGTGATCTACACAGACACTGTCCAAGCCTTCCTGATGATTGCTGGAGCTCTCTGCCTCACGGTCATCAGCCTCGTGAAAGTGGGAGGACTGGAAGGTCTTTATTTACCTTTCCTCCCCTGTGTGATGAATTTATTATATTTAAAATTAACGGATTTGAAATACTTTTATAAAAATGTACTACGTATTTATCTAAATATCTAAATATGTCATTACATTATTTAAATATTATTTTTAATTGAATTATTTCATGATATAACTATTAAAAGTATGTTATTTATTATATGTATGTTGGAAGTATCAGTTGCATACGGTACCTGTGCAGAAGAGGATTAGGGCCACGTGAAAAATATATTTAAGTTCTGAGATTAATCTCAGAATTCTATGAATAAAATAAGAACTCTGAGTTCTAAACTGAGAATTCTTCGTTTAAAATTCTGACAATAAAGTAAGAATCTCAGAACTCAAATTTTTCACATGGCCCTAATCCTCTTCTGTATCCCCATGCTAAACCATGTCCTGCCATGTCTTTACAAGGGATGAAGACCAAGTACATGGAGGCCACTCCAAACATCACAGCCATCTTGCTGTCTTCACCCAACCTTACTTATTCTGAATCCTGTCACGTGAAGCCAAAACCAGATTCTCTGAAGATGCTGCGAGGCCCAACGGACCCAGACCTGCCATGGCCCGGTTTCTTACTGGGCCAGACTCCTGCTTCTATTTGGTATTCGTCACAGTCTTTCCATGTAAACTTTCCACGTAAACTCAATGGGCGGAAATGCGCCCAGCAGCCTTACACAGTGGATGCTGTACAGGTCACAACTTCAACTGACATTCACATGAACTTTCTCTGTGTTGTGTTTCCTAGTTTGAAATAACAAATATTTGTTCCCTGCACCAGCCTCATGATATGTATAACATGTTCTAGTCCTTTTTTATTGATTCTACCAGGGTTAGGCAGTAACAGATTAGATGTAAAGGGGTTAGGGTTAGGGTTAATCTGATTACAAAAAATGGTAACTGCAATCGTTAGTTACTGTAAAAAATATTACTATCACATTATTACTACTACTAACTATAACTACTAACTATAACTATCACATTACAGATTAGGGATGGGTCATGATTTTCTAATTTTCGAATAGTCATTAAAATATAAAAAAATCGAATAGTTTATGCGACTATCGTCTTGTCTTAAAAAGTAGGCTATATTTTCATAGCTTGCTAGTAGTAAATAGCTATGGCTTGATTAGCCCCGAACCGGTCCTTCTCTCATTTTAACGTTAAAACGAGAGAAGGATTATTACTTACTATTGATTAGCTCCGAACCGGTCCTTCTCTCGTTTTAACGTTAAAACGAGAGAAGGACCGGTTCAGGGCTAACTGGGGGGGTTGATCTTCGAAGACTGGTCGAATAGTTCCCAGTGAATATCGAATAGTATTTTTGCTTGAAATGAAATGGAGAAATATCTCATTTAAGTAAATATTCAACCCTCTGAGTCAATATTTTTCTCCCATTCTAACTTCTGGGCAAGAGTCCCATTTCCTAATGATGGAGTCAACTGTGCTCTTGTGAACTCCCAACACTTTAGAAATTGTTTTATACTCTTCCACAGATCTATGGCTCACCAGCTTGGACTTGGTAGACTTCATGGTAGCGTTCCTGCTATGGCATACACTGTCATCTGTGGGGCCTTATATAGACATATGTATTCTTCTAAATCATACCTAATTAGTTGAATTGGCCACAGGAGGACTCAAGTTGTGGAGACATTTAAAGGACATTGAAAGGAATTGGGTCGCACCTAAACTGAATTTAGAGCGTCACTGCTCAAGGTCACTCAAGGTATTGAGTTCTTATGGACTCAAAACATTTCAGCCTTTCATTCTTAATTAATATGTTAAAATGTGTAAGTAAAAAAATTAAGCTTTGAATTATTATGGGTTATTATGTGTAGATTAGTAACAAAAAATACTAATTCATTCCATTTTGAATTCAGGCTGTAACACCAAAAAATCCGGAAAAAGTCAATAAGGTTGAATACTTTGTGAATGCACTGTATTTAACCAGGTACTTTTACTCTTCTGCCCCTTCCCTGTAGGGAAATAGACTTTCCTCTACTACTTGTTGACAGTATGTTTCCTCACCTTGGTTTCTAGGTACTGGTGTACAGATCAGGTGATTGTACAACGGGTTTTGGCAGCTAAGAACATCGCCCATGCCAAAGGTTCCACCATCATGGCCGGCTTCCTGAAAATCCTGCCCATGTTCATCATTGTCATCCCAGGTAGTTGGGATTGTTTTTTATTTGAGTGCCTCACACCTTTATTATGCACGTGAGCCCTCTTTTTACCCCAAAATCCTTCGCATTTTCATCATCATCCCAAGTGAATTGACTAAAATAACCAGAAGATACAATAAAAGTAACAATACATTAAAATGAAACAAAAAATTTGCTTGTGGCAGTAAAGGATTTACAAAATTTTCTACTAGTAGGTCTTTGGACTGTGTGTTGAAAAGCATTTCAACTGAAAGCAAGCACAAAAATACATACTCATTTCTAGTATGTTCAAAAGCTTTTGAATGTATTGTATTATGTATGGAAAGAGCGTTTGTTATAATGAATTCAGGAATGGTATTTTTGACTGATTTGCTGATTGATTGATTGTTTTATGTGTTTGTTCGGTGTTTATTGTTTGTTATTATTAATTCTTCAACATCATGATTCCAGGGATGATTGCCAGAATTCTCTTTGCTGATGAGTTGGCTTGTATCAGTCCAGAGCACTGCAAGGAAGTGTGTGGTTTTGAGGCCGGTTGCACCAATGTGGCTTACCCTCGACTGGTCATGTCCGTGATGCCCGTCGGTCTCCGCGGCCTGATGATGGCCGTGATGATCGCAGCTCTAATGAGTGACTTGGACTCCATCTTTAACTCAGCCAGCACCATATTCACGCTGGATATCTACAAGATGCTGCGAAAGCAAGTGTCGTCCAGGGAGCTGGTGATAGTTGGTAGACTCTTTGTGGTTTTCATGGTGATCATCAGTATCGCCTGGGTGCCGGTCATCATCGAGATGCAGGGCGGGCAGATGTTCTACTATATCCAGGAAGTGTCCGACTATCTGACTCCGCCCATCGCTGCTCTCTTCCTGCTTGGTGTCCTATGGCGTCGCTGCAATGAGACAGGTGCTTTTTGGGGTGGGATGGTAGGGTTTATACTCGGAGCGTTGCGGCTGGCTCTGGCGTTTGTTTACCGTGAGCCACACTGCGACCAGCCTGATGAGCGGCCAGCTTTTATCAAAGATATCCATTTTATGTATGTGGCGGCCATCTTGTTTTGGGTGTCAGGTTTAATTACTGTAGCTGTGAGTCTCTGCACTCCTGCACCCAGAGAAGAGCAAATCAGAACCACTACTCTATGGGGGCTACATCAGAGAAGAAAGCTAAAACAGCAAGAAAAAGAGAAAGACGAAGAAGACATGAATACACTGAAGCCTCTGAATGGTCACCCAGCTAATGATCACACAATCAAACCCAATGGCATGGAGGCCCAGCTTCAAATCCAAAATGGCTACAACTCAACAACACCGACTGATCCTAGAAAGGCAGGAGAGGGAGAAGAAAGAGGAGCGAGGGATGGGGAGGAGGGAGAGGAGGGAGAGGAGGGTCGGAGGTGTATGAAAGTTCTAGAGTGGTTCTGTGGGTTCCAGGAGAAACCATCCAAGGCTCAGGTCCGCACAGTCCAGGAGGAGGAGAAGCTGGTGGACGAGCTTCTCCATGAGCCTCCGAGAACAAGAATCGTCCTCAACGTGGGACTGGTGTTGGTCTGTTCTGTCGGGGTCTTTCTCTTCATCTATTTCTCCGTATAGACTCACTTAACTCCAGGCAGTGGGCCGTGTTTCTTCAAATTCAACCAGAGAGGTTCTGGTGGTTCTTTTTCCAGTTCCTTTTTCCAGCTGAAGAGGTTCCCAACGTTTTCATGTCAACGTCCTACAATTAGATCTGCACTAGGCCCAGGAATCCCCACCTGAGAAGATTCAGTCTACACTGTATGTAGGGAGATAACTGTTAGGAGAGTGAAACCTGTGATGAAAATAGTCAGTGTTATACATTCTCCCGTGAATGAAATTAAAGTATTCCTGTTTTTATAGGGGACCACCTGGAACCCCCTCAACAAAACAAGAAATCCTCAAGAAATGAGTGAAAGTTTTGGGTGATTTCTGGGTGATATGTCATTTCTCGGTAACACAAGTAAAGAAAAGTGTCACCCTAATTAACTGTAAAATTGGGGCACGACCAGGAAAACTTCCACCATCCGCCCAGGTTTATGCACAAATTAATCTCATCATCATTCCATTAGATTGACCAGACCCTGCACTAGTCTGAATAGCAGGCCAAGACTTGCTGGCAAGAGATCCGCTCAGCTAGAATTTACCCAGGACACTTTGATACCGGTCCAAATGCTGGAACTTTGCATGTTGGCAGTTCCAAATGGCAGTGGCGTGTCTAGGGGGTGGCCAGGGGTGGCACTGGCCACCTCTGAAATCTGATTGGCCACCCCAGGTGCCACCCGAAAATCCTGAGTTATGACTGGCTGATGGCCATGTTAGAAGCGGGACCATCAAGCCAGTTGATTTCTTTTTCCAAAACTATGCTCCTTGAGTTCCAAGAAACACGTCAAGGGGAGCAAAGAGAAGACCAAATTAGGGATCAATGTGAAAAAACACTATGTTTGACCAAACGGAATGCAGCACACACATGAAGATAAAGACCAAGAAGTAATGGTAGGAGCATACATTTTTTTACATGCATACAGTTGACAGTAATGCCTGATAATTCTGGTTGTTTTCAACCTGGGCCTTGTATGGCCACATGTGAAAAATGTATTTAAATTCTGAGATTAATTTCAGATTTCTGAGAATAAAGTCAGAATTCTGAGTTCAAAGTCAGAATTCTGAGTTCAAATTCAGAATTCTGACTCAGAATTCAGAATTCTGACCTGGGACCTGCCTACATCCTTGCTAAATGCCGCACTCAGTGCCACCCTTGCTTGAGTCTGTGCCCCACCTTGGCCACCCTGGTCAAAATGGCCTGGACACGCCACTGGTGAGGGGCTGCCATCAATGCTCAGGAATCCATGTTTACCAACTCGGCTCCACCCAAGCTTTCTCTGGGAGGAGCCGGTGTTTTCACATATACTGGAGTTCTTTTTAAAGGAACCGAACTCAGTCCTTGTTAAGTGAACCAAAAAGTGAACCGGCTGCATATGAACTCAGTCGTCTTTGTGTTCACAATGTAAGTAGACTTACAAGAGGACTCAGCTCTGTTTTCATTGGGAATCAATCGGACCACAAACAAACCAGACGAGACCATCTCCTGGGGCGGTCTGAGTTGGGTTCGTTTTAGAGGGTCTGAGTTCATTTGGCGTGTTTCCCACTAGTGACCATACCAACAGCAGAATTTAATTTGGGCAATCAGGGTGAATCTACGGCATCTCAGTTAGTAGAGCTGAGATGCCGAGATGTTTAGGCTGATAAGATTTGTATGTTGACATAAAAATCTTGCCTAGTGCAACTTAAACCATGCTCTGTAATTTGAACCCCCCATTGTTGAATAAAAGTGAAATATAGATATTTTTATCATAATCATAAAAATGTAAATCTGAGACATATTTTTTTCATATTGTACATGAAAAGTAAAGGTTCTCTCAATCATTGAATGCTTGAGAATTTCCCACAAAGCCTTCTGTGATCATGCAAGAGGACCAGCATTTCACTAAAATCTTGCGGAGCATCTGAGCTCAACCCACAACAGGGCGCTATGTTATAGTGATTGAGAACGACCGCTGAAGAGAATGGTTTTCCAAGAAGACCATAAAGTACAGTGCTGTGCATGTTCCCAGGGTACATGGAGTGATGCATGGGGAAAAAAAACTTGCTCATGAAGAAAATTGGGTTGGCTGCAAACTAAAAAACATCTGGTCAGAGAACAAAAATGTTCCTGCAGTGATGGTTTTTAGATAAACCCACTTTTCACAAGCATGTGTTTTGTTTAGTGTGCCTGCAGATAGTTGTTGATGCCTTGCAAGGTGCAAGTACATGTCGGGCTGACTTTCACAAACAGTGGTGGTCGCTTATGGCAAAGCTGCAACTTGTCATACTTTCAACCTAAGAAGTGTATCATAAACCGAATCCTTACCTGAACCCTCACCGTAATCTCACTGGAAACCTCCACTGCCAAACTCCATGGCAGATCCCTGCATGCTGTCCTGCTCTGGTTTTTATTGGAAACTTGCCCAGGGAACAGCATTTGGCACTGGGATAATACTGTTGTCTTGATGAAAATGTCAGCATTGCTGAGTAATGCCCAATGCAAGCCCCTCCAAGAAAAATAGAACGCACCTCTGTTCACTGAATTGTTTATACAAAGTCAGTCAGTCACTATTAGCTTTATCTGCAGGGGGGATGGCAGGCTGGCTGATGGGATTTTTTTATAGGAAGGAATGTTCAATATGATGATATTTAAGTCTGATATTTAAGAAACAAGTCTTTGGGTGAAAATTGGAGGAGAGGAGACGGAGGTGTTGATGATGTTACAATTCTAGAGGGTTTTTATACAGGAGCAAACTGGTATGTTGCCTTTATCCTACACATAAAAAAAATCCATACTAACACTTCAGTAGACACTACATTGAGTGATAGTAAGCTCCATGCTAACACTTTAGCATAAACTATGTGGAGTGATAGTAGCTCCATGCTAACACTTCAGCATATATGTTGAGTGATATTAGCTGCATGCTAACACTTCAGCATTATGTTGAGTGATAGTATGCTCCACGCTAACACTTTAACATACACTATCTAGTGTATGTTGAGTGACAGCAGACGACTAGCATTATCTCAAAAGTGAGAAAATGTGAACTGAATAGCAGCTCTAAAGCTCTAAAGCTATGGTATGTAATCTCATATGATTCTGAAAGTCTGAAAGAGATTGGTAAAATTTACACAATTCATGGTTGCTCACCTGAAATAGTTCCAAAAATAAATGTGCTACATCAGCTATATTGAGACAATGACATTTTTTTTTTTTTTTATTATGAAACTATCATATAATAAAAAACTAATGTTGGATAATGCCCAGTGGCCTACTATCACTCAATATTGTGTATTGTGTAAAGTGTTAGCATGGATGATGTTGCCGTTTTTATTCTCATCACTTACTGACTACACTGACCAGCACCAATTTGGAGATACATAATCACTGGACTCGTATATGAAATATTCATAATAATATTCATAGTTAATGCTAATAATCAAATCAGCAAAATCTCAGCCCATATTTCCACATCATTTCCACTGTTGTCGGCTTTGCATCTCAGATTAAACGAATTAATCCAACTAGAGAAGGTTTCAATGTTGCTAGTATGGTTGATGACAACTCCAGTAGTGGAGAGTGTCTCCAAATGTGGCAGTGATTTATGCACTTTTGTTGCATATATCTACCATATTCTTAAATTTGCCCCTATGAGGATGTTTTCATAATGAATATGCATTTAATGGAAATTCACAGTGAATATATTTTTCATTTTTACTGGAAATGTATAATAGATTACTTTATTTTACTTTACTTTGCTTTTCTACTCAGTCTGTTATATTATTGAAAAAGACCAAAGATCCAAAACTGAAGTCTGTTGTTTTTAACATAGCATACACCATTAAATATGTGGTAATGCTGACACAAACTGTGTTGAGAAGTAACACAAAATGTATTATCCTAAACTGCACCCATGGATGTGTTGGAAAAACAAACTTTGAAAATAACCATTTAAAGAGATCTTTTCTATCTTTTTTTTTCTATACTATTATTATGTTATTTTTCAATGAATGAACACAAAAATGGTGTCTTCCACAACTAGTGACAACCTAGAACCAAACTAGAACCTCATCTATGCAAGAACAACTGTTTTGGTACGGTTAATTCATTTAATTGTTAATGACTATTTGGTATTTGTCAATGTGGAGATGATTGGGGATTTTCTCAGGAATAAGCACAGCCAGCAGAGGCACTAGTTGTCACTTTTCCTTCCCATAGCAGGGGTCTCAATTATAGAAAGTTCTTACCATCATTGTCCTCCACGCTGAAATCGGGGTGGAATGGATCGGTCTCATTTCGTTTCAATATGAATCAGACCCAATATTGCCGCCGATCAAATTTTGACGTAAAAAAGGTTTGTCCATGTGTCGCAAACAATATCTCAAACACTGCTGATTGGATTTTGACGAAACTTGGGGGAATGATGCATCTCACCACTGCACTCCAGCATTTTCAAAATTACACTGATTGGCCCAAGGGGGACGCTACAATTACAGATCAAAACATGGTTACAAATGTGTTACTGATTGGCCCAGAGGGGGACTGTATCATTCGTTGGGGACGATGTGTTTACTTTTGTCTTGTGTAGAGATTCAAGTAGCTGTTTAAAAATCTTGAGCTTGATACCAAAAAGTTCAAAAAAGCTACACTCACACTTTGAAAAATGACCTTAAGGTCAATTTGCATATGAATTACAAGTACATTTTTATAATTGAGACCCCATAAAATACTATATTAGAGCACTGTTTGAGGATTGTGTGTGTGGTGTGTATGTGTATGAACAATGATAAGAGCACTGGGTAATGTTTATAGGGGTTAAATGACTCTTCTTATGCTGAGCTTTATAATGTAATGCTATTCTTACTTCAGCTTGTATG
Source organism: Centroberyx affinis (assembly GCF_046629955.1). Lineage (NCBI taxonomy): Eukaryota > Metazoa > Chordata > Actinopteri > Beryciformes > Berycidae > Centroberyx > Centroberyx affinis. The sequence continues at coordinate 239,795 of NW_027278986.1, read as the reverse complement.
GGGACATTGGACAACAGATCTGAATGTTGTGACATGGAAAATGATATTTGCCATAATAAAAATGAGATTCTTAGCTGATTCTGAACAGCTTGTCTTTTTATTGCTGATGTCATTAATATGATTCTAGGATAGCAACTTGTTTACTTTTTCAGCTCAGCACCCACATACTGTATGAAGAATTCAGTATTTCCCTAAGACCCAGGATCATTAAAACAGTAAAGGTGAAGAGAGTACCAAAATATCCTACTCATGTACAAGTACTGTTATTTTGCTGAGATTTTACTTGAGTAGAAGTAAAGTTAGTACAGAGGTGTAAAAATCGACTTAAGTCCAAGTAAAAAGTGGCTCATTTAAAATGTACTCAGAGTTACTGAGTTACAAAACAATGTCATAACATACTCTAAGATCTTTCCAATGCAAAAAGGATAAGAGGATAGATCGAATTATACAGGTTCTTTTCATTAAAAAAACGTAACAAAATGCAATTTAGGGCTGTGTTAGTGGTGGTTACTGTACAGACCATCCCTTTTTTCTTCACCAGCATACTCAAACAGTGTTTTCAGAACATTGAATGTGAACATGGGTTTGGATCTGATGACACTGACGACGTAAAATGGGTTAGCAACTGACTGACTGACTTTCCTTACCTTGTTTCCTAAACTCATCATATGCAAATAATACAATTTGGACTCTGTAATGGATGTGATTTAAAATGTAGCTAAATACAATACTTCAGTCAAAACACACTTAATTAAAAGTAAAATTACAGACTTTAAAAAAAACAGTACACAAAAAGCTCCTCAATTACAGTAATGAGAGCAATTGTAATTCATTGCTTCCCTTTTCCCATTACTTCATTGGGATTTAGAGACCTGGCCGAAATCAGGTAGCAACCCCTTTTGAGTCCAAACACAGTGTTGAATAATGCTGTATTGCCGTAAAGTGCTATAACGCTTTCACTGTGTCATTTTGGGAGTAAAAAAGGTTACGATATATATTGAATTCCAAATAACATTCCCAGGAACATTATTTTAAAGCTAGAAAGTATTGTGTTCCAACTCTACCGCAAAATTTTAAATATAAGGAAGTGTAGGAGCCGCATTTAAGTTTATTTCTATTTATGAATTTACTGATTTTGTTTTTTACTATACTTATGTTTGCAAGTAAAGTGTGCGCCCTCCACAGGTGGTGAGGGTGCTCCTATAAGTTGGTGGGCATGGCGCATGGCGGGGGAGAAAGCGGGTTACAGCAGATACCGTCTTTGACCTCAGCCTCAGCCTCAGCTCTGAACGCGTGTGCTGGTGAATGGCATCTGCAACGCTACAGTTAAAATGAAGGACACTGAAACATCTGCATCTTGTTTTTGTATTAAGTTTATTTCTGCAATAAATTCTAAGCAACAGTGAACGATGAATTCTCCCTGGATATCTTTTTGGAAACAAGGCTGCAAGTCTGACATACTGCACCCGCACTCTCTATGTGGTAAAACAATAGGAAAGTGGAATAGGGGTTAAAGGAAATACCCGTCTTGTTGGTTCCCTTTGCTTCAAAAGGTTATTTTGACAGAGTACAGCTATATTTGCCAGTGAACTTGACACTGTTCTGTACTCACTACTCATCACTTAATGAAAAAGAGCATGTAACCAAACTGGTCACACTGGTCCATCATAAGGCCTCAGCCAAGACCATGAGGGCTATTGTATGTAAATAGTGAGCAGTGGGAGTTTTAAGAAGCAGGCTACTGTTTTAGTGTGTATGCTAGGTAGAGATATTGGAAAAATAAAAAAATAAATAAACAGGTTTCTTTTCCAGTTATGGTGATGACAGACAGCGCTTGGTCAGTGGAACACCCAACAGTGGAAAGTTCCTTGGTGGTTTCAAACACAGCAAGCTTAGCATTTAAATTGTCACTGCCACCAAAAGTTACTACTGGATATTTCATTTTATACAGTAGAAGTACACACTAAACTCCATGCAACAACAGCATCTGTTGCCATAGTTGCCATATTAGCTCTGAAATTCTTTTTGTCTATAACTCAGAAATGCCTGCTACACGTGGCAGGCACTATGAGTTCAAAATGATGCCACTCAGAGATGAGTGACTGTGTCATATGGTTTCCTGACCTCATTATTTAAACGGAAAACCTGCGGCAAGGGCCTTTTTCAGATCGAGATCAGACAATTTTTTTTTTCAAACCCTGAGAAATCAGATGGAGTGCAACTGTTGAAACATCACGAAACGTACCACATCAAGGAACATACCACCACACAGCCAGTTGTACTACTATTCACGCCCTCTGCCTCAGTGGAAATTTACTGGATGCAAGTGGAAAATTACTGAGCAGATGCATACCACAAAATTTTACTGCCTGCAAAATATGACAAGCCTAACTATGGGCTATGTGTTTTTGACCTGAAGTCTTCAAGTCTCTAATCTTTCAGCACTGTCAATCAATTTAGCTGTTTTCAAGAACTTTCCTAATAAGACAAATCAAGAAGCGATCCCCAAAGAAGAAGCAGAACCTTTGAACTTTTCTGACATTTACGTTTGTTTGAGTAAATAACTTAAAATAAGTTGGCTTGAATATAGTCAAATTGCCTGAAACCGCCATATTTATCTGGTAGTGCAGTGAGGTAATTTGACATAAAATGGAATAATGTGAATACAAGAACAAAGCGCTTGCTAGATCATTGTTTGCAGTGACTATTTTTTTTTTTTTTCAGTTTTTTTTTTTTTTTTATAGATTAGTGTCTTATCTGATCTGGCCAGTTTAAGGTTACCTGATAAAGCAATGGCACCCCCTTGTTGCATGAAACACGGTTCCTACCACAATTTCAGTGTCAAGATTCCATACCTTTTCTAGTCCTTAAGTTCTGTTGATGTGATTTGGTTGATATTCCATATAATTAATGCCAATAGCCATCTTGCCCCTACTAACTATGCCATGAATATTATTCTTCACAGCAACAACTACCTGCATATGTGAGATGTCTAAAACCACTGAAAATGTATAGTTATATATCAGGACAGTGCAACAATATTTTTCCACGTGTTTCCAAATTCCCCCTTAGTTAAGGGAAAAGTGGAAACTGTGAAAAATCGTATTACCTTTTTACCATCCCACTTGTAGAGGAAGAGTTTTAAAGCTACTGGTGTGATCCAGGTCATGTGTGGCCATATTTAGCCTTAACCACAACACAACCTCTGAAACAGTATCGGGGGCGTCCTGCGGGCTCAGTTGTTTATGCAGGTAAGAAATCAAGTCTTTGGTGTTCACTGACAGAGCTCAGCCTGGGGCCAACTCTCATGACTAATTCCTTCTTCTTGCCCCTCTGCTGTAGCTTGTTCTGACACATTAATGGCATTTTGGGTATGCAAGCCAAGATCATATAGTGAGTTCAGCCAATCGGCAGCCATGTAACACTAACCTGTAGTCAGCGCAGCCAATCAGCAGTAATGTAACACTAGCCTGTAGAAAGTGCAGCCAATCATCAATAATGTAACACTAGCCTGTAGTGAGTTCAGCCAATCAGCAGCCATGTAACACTAGCCTGTAGTGATCTCAGCCAATCAGCAGTCATGTAACACTAGCCTGTACTCACCTCAGCCAATCAGCAGCCATGTAATAGTCAAATGTAGTCAGCTCAGCCAATCAGAAGTCATGTAACACCTGCCTGTAGTCAGCTCAGCCAATAAACATTCGTGTAAAACTAGCCTACACTGTAGTCAGCTCAGCCAATCAGCAACCATGTAACACTCAAATATAGTCAGCTCAGCCAATCAGCAGTCATGTAAAACTACACTGTAGTCATCTCAGCCAATCAGCAGCCATGTAACAGTTAAATGTAGTCAGCTCAGCCAATCAGAAGCCATGTAACACTAGCCTGTAGTCAGCTCAGCCAATCAGCAACCATGTAACACTCAAATGTAGTCAGCTCAGCCAACCAGCAGTCATGTTACATTAGACTGTAATCAGCTCAGCCAATCAGCAGCCATGTAACACTCAAATGTTGTCAGCTCAGCCAATCAGAAGTCATGTAACACTAGACTGTAGTCAGCACAGCCAATCAGCAGTCATGTAACACTAGACTGTAGTCAGCACAGCCAATCAGCAGCCATGTAACACTCAAATGTAGTCAACTCAGCCAATCAGCAGTCATGTAAAACTACACTGCAGACAGCCCAGCCAATCAGCAGTAATCAGCAGTAAAGCCTGTCCTCAGCTCAGCCAATCAGAAGTCATGTAACACTCAAATTTAGTCATCTCAGCCAATCAGAAGTCATGTAACACCTGCCTGTAGTCAGCTCAGCCAATAAGAAGTCATGTAACACCTGTCTGTAGTCAGCTCAGCTAATCAGAAGTCATGTAACACTAGACTGTAGTCAGCTCAGCCAATCAGCAGCCATGTAACACTCAAATTTAGTCAACTCAGCCAATCGGAAGTCATGTTGTCAGCTCAGCCAATCAGAAGTCATATAACACCTGCCTGTAGTCAGCTCAGCCAATCAGCAGCCATGTAACACTCAAATGTTGCCAGCTCAGCCAATCAGAAGTCATGTAACACTCAAATGTAGTCAACTCAGCCAATCAGCAGTCATGTAAAACTACACTGCAGACAGCCCAGCCAATCAGCAGTAATGTAACACTCGCCTGTCCTCAGCTCAGCCAATCAGAAGTCATGTAACACTCAAATTTAGTCATCTCAGCCAATCAGAAGTCATGTAACACCTGCCTGTAGTAGGCTCAGCGAATCAGAAGTCATGTAACACCTGCCTGTAGTGAGTTCAGCCATTCAGCAGCCATGTAACATCTGCCTGTAGTCAACTCCAATCAGCAGCCATGTAACACCAGCCTGTAGTCAACTCCAATCAGCAGCCATGTAACACTCAAATGTAGTCAGCTCAGCCAATCGGCAGTTATTGAACACCAGTCTGTAGTCAGCTCAGCCAATCAGCAGTTGTGTAACACTAGCCTGTCATCAGCGCAGCCAATCAGCAGTAATGTAACACTCGCCTGTACTCAGCTCAGCCAATCAGCAGTCATGTAACACTCAAATGTAGTCATCTCAGCCAATCAGAAGTCATGTAACACTTGACTGTAGTCAGCTCAGCCAATCAGCAGCCATGTAACGTTAGCCTGTAGTCAACTCAGCCAATCAGAAGTGAATCCAAACGCGAAGCAAATCTTCGCCTCGCGTTACTCGCACGAGTTTGACTGCAAACTGTCACAGACTGTCACACAAAATATTCGCTTCGCATTTGGTGTGAACACACAGTAACACTAGCATGTAGTCAGCTCAGCCAATCAGCAGCCATGTAACACTAGCCTGTAGTTAGCTCAGCCAATCAGAAGTTATGTAACACTAGCCTGTATTCAGGTCAGCCAATCAGAAGAAATGTAATACTAGCCTGTAGTCAGCTCAGCCAATCAGAAGTCTATAGTCTTACAGTTTTTTACAATTGGTTACAAACTTTTCTCAATACTGAGTCCACTTTTTCAAAACTCTTCACACTGTTGTCTGTACCAACACACAGCTTGGCACAACAGTTAATTTCACACCCAAAATGCACCAAAACTACCAAAACAATGCATACTTGTGTCAAAATCAACTAATGCTACCAAAACACCAGCACTAGTTTTCTCCAACAGCAACACTTTGTCACTCATAACACAATTACCTAAAAAACACTAACAACAGGTAGCATTACAGTAGATGCGTCATTTTATGGCAATCTTTGATGTAGCAAATCATTTTGTGCTCTCTAGTTTTTTGTTGTGTGTATATATAGTTTTTTGTTGTTATTGTTAATTGTATAAGAAATGTGTACATTGTCTTATTTTACAGTAAACAAAGTTCCCATTACAAAACACAGTAAGAATGGTACATCTTTATAGAATGTACTACAGTATACTACAGGAACAAGTCATAGGAATGCAACAGAAAAACAGGAAAAGCTCCAATGTGCTTTTTTTTGCCATAAAGTAATTCACAAATAAACTAGAGTGAATGAAAATTGCTATAAGGAAAACAAAAGTCAATACTGTAATAGTTTGCTCAAATTTAAGTTTTGAAAATAGTATGTAAGCATTTGCAGAATGGGCTGTAGATACACATGGTTTTGCTGGTGGTTGACTTTGAGTGAGAAAAGAATTCAAGAATTTTGAAAGCTGTGGTCATTGAATGTCTTTTGTGTTAAACCAATGCATTTTTTGTTAAAGCAGTCACAGTTTGGTCCGCATAGACTTACAGTGTGAAGAGTTTTGAAAAAGTCAGTCTAGCATTGAGACATGCCAAACAAAAAAAACTGTAAAAGATTAACTGAAATGTATTAGTCAGTATTTCAAGACATAGATGCATTGCTCTTCAAACATTTTTTTTTGTAGGTGAAGTGTCTGGTAGCTCTTTCCTGGGAAAAATCCTCTGGTGCACAGGAAGTGATGCGGTTTATATTTCCAGTTTGTTTGGAATAAACAGAAGAACTGTGTAGTTAGCATGAACAGTGATAGCCACCATGGCTGAACAGACAAAGAAAAGAGCGCCACCTACAGAAACTCAAACTGCATCAACAAAAAAATCCAAGGAAAAGCAAAATGAGAAAAAGCTTAATATCACAATTGTTTCACCCCCCACAAGTTAACAATGAGGGAAAAAAAAAAGGAACCAATGGATTACCACTTTAATTGTCACAGATGTGAGGAGGGGGGCTGGACCCAAACGCAAGACCAGCTCAGAACAGGGGTTACGAAAAAGGCTTTAATGAAGAAACTGAGGCAACATACAAAACCAAGGCAGGCAAATCCAAAAAGGCAAAAACAAAACTAGGCCGACAGGCAAAAGGCAAAACTAACTAAAGACTAACCAAAACTAACAACCACAAACAAACAAAGGCAAACAGAACCAAACCTGGGTGGTGACACGGCAAGGAGAAACTACAGGAAACACAGGGTAACAGGGAACAAGGCAGGTAACACACACGTGACAACAGAACAACGAACTGACAAAGACTACAAAGAAACAAGACTAGGGCTGCGGTCGAATAGTCAAAAAAATACGTCCTAACTCCTATTCCTAACCACTTTTCCTTGACCTCGTTGGAAAACGTCATGAGGTCAAGGAAAGATGTGAAGGAGAATTCATAAGGACTTAGGACAAGACAACCGTGGTGCTTAGAGAATCTGACTGCACTTACACTAGACTACGTAATTATGTGACGGCGGATGTTAATGACGTGGGTCTGCCGTGTGAAACTACAATGCTCCGAAGATGGACTACTAAAAGCGCATCTTAGATCCTTCGCCCCGTGCGTTCTTACCGTGTTGTTTCATGCAGGCTATATAAACGTGGACAACCCAGTGAAAAATATCGCTTCATCACCAAGGTTGGAATTGAAATAAAAAAGGAATATAGGCTACCAGTCACAAAAGTGAAACGAAATGGTTGTCACATTTAGAATGGTTGCTCACGCTCACCCTCCTGTCCACTCATATTTATCCTTATTCATTTTATGAATCCCAATTAGTATGATTGTATGAAAATAATTGTTCAATTCATGCAAGATAGGCATAACATGTTAGGCCTACAAATCTACTACTGTACATATCATCATTCTTAAGTTTCAAACATGATGAATTAAAAACATCATCTGGCTAAAAACGTCTCATATCCCTTTTTCTTGAAAGACAGACTTCTGTGTTATGGTCGATATGCTGATTATGATCTGATTATAAGCCTATGCATATAATAGCTTAAGAACCACCACACAACTCAGTAAACACCTTGAAATGTTGACTTTATTGTGCTTTGAATTTGTTCTGGCTGATACAGGCCTTTATTACAGTAAGGCAAGGGTTTGAGCATCTGTGCAAAAATTAATTAATGATATTCCTAAAGGCTGCAATATAACAACGCTCAGAATGAAGAAATAACTAATGCAAACTGAGCAGAGGTTACGCTACAACGTTAACTTCACAGCATTACAGCAACGTAACGTTTATAGTTCACCTATGGGTTTAACATGTTGTTGAAAGTTCAAAACATATTAGCAAGATATGGCATAAGATGGAAAATGTTTAATAAGCAACGGTAACTTGCATGTTGATCTGCATCCCTTGTCGGTCATGATCGTTTGTTTTCGTGAACGGCCGAATGGTGCGTCGCAAGGAATTGTGGGGCGGCACTATCTCCTTTCCTTTCGTAAAGGATGGTCCAGTGTATCCTATGCTAAAGGAGCTAAGTAAGGAAGCATTGAAGCACCTTTCCTTAGCATTTAGAGAATTCGAACAGCTCTTATCATGGCTGCCACTTAGATACTTCCGGGTCATTTCACTCAGTTAGGAACCTTCCTAAGCAAAAAGACTATTCGACCGCAGCCTACATATATACACAGACTGATGACAAATGAGGGACAGCTGGCTGGCAGGGGAGAGTCCGGGAGGTGATTGGCTCAAGCAGGCAGGAGAAGAGGGAAGGTAACTGGGCTAATGGGTGATGGAATACAGGTGTGGGAGCAGGAGGGGGGAACAGGTGATGAGGGGAAGTCCAAGGACATCTGGAGGCTGGCAAGAGGATGGCAGGACTGGGGAGTGAAGGGAGAGGTAGACCAGGGCACAGGGGAGCAGATCATGGCAGACAGGGGCAGACTGGGACAGATAAAAGATCACTGGGAACACAGGGAAAAGGAAACACAAGGAAAATACAAGGGCTAGGCAGGGATCATGACATTAATAGTGATTTCCAGCCCTTTACTGTCCGTTTACAATCTCATTAATATTTGTGGTCAATATTTCCCACAAAACCAGGAATAACTATAAATATCACGTGATGTCATCAACATGTGTAGCCGTAGTGTGTTGTGTTGCTATCTGCTCTCCAACACAAAATGTACTTTCTATCCCCTGAATAACATTTTCATCTTTTGTCATTCATTCTCATTGAAACTTAGCATGATGTCACAGATATATAAATTGGACACAGAGGACAGTAGTCATAATTCACTAATACAAGCAAAGCTGCCCCAAGGCATAAGGACTAGGGTTAGACTGATATATTGTTAAATATATATACTGTCTACAGTGCCTATAAAAAGTATTCACCACCTTGGACGTTTTCCCCTTTTATTGCTTTTATAAATGGAATCATGGTCAATAAAATGTGGCTTTTTTTGACAAGAATTTACAAAAAAAAACATTACATCTACAATGTAATGTAAATTAATTAAAAATATATAATGTAAAATAAGTGACTGCATAAATATTCACCCCCTTTAAAGTGACTGACCTAATTCAACAGAGGTCCAGCCAATTGGTGCTAGTAGTCTCACAACTAGTGAAATGGAGATCACCTGAGTGCAGTGAATGTGTCTCAAGTGATTGTAGTATAAAGACACCTGTGTCTGGAAGGTCCAGTCACTGGTTAATCAGTATTCCTGGCTACAATTACACCATGAAGACAAAAGAACACTCCAAGCAACTCCGAGAAAAGGTTATTGAAAAGTATAATTCAGGGGATGGATACAAAAAAATGTCCATGTCACTGAACATCCCCTGGAGTTCAGTTAAATCCATCATTAAGAAATGGAAGGAATATGGCACATGTGTAAATCTGCCTAGAGCAGGCCGCCCTCACAAACTGAGTGACTGTGCAAGAAGGAGACTAGTGAGGGAGGCCACCAAGACACCTATGACTACTCTGAAGGAGTTAAAAGCTTCAGCAGCTGAGATGGGAGAGACTCTGCATACAACAACTGTTGCCCGGGTTCTTCACCAGTCAAAGCTTTATGGGAGAGTGGCAAAGAGAAAGCCACTGTTGAAGAAAGCTCATATTAAATCTCGACTAGAGTTTGCCCAAAGGCATGTGGGAGACTCTAAGGTCAACTGGAAGAAGGTTCTTTGGTCTGATGAGACCAAAATGGAGCTTTTTGGCCATCAGACTAGACGCTATGTTTGGGGGACACCAAACACTGCACATCACCACAAACACACCATCCCCACCATGAAGCATGGTGGTGGCAGCATCATGCTGTGGGGATGCTTCTCTGCAGCAGGCCCTGGAAGGCTTGTAAAGGTAGAGGGTAGAATGAATGCAGCAAAATATAGGGAAATCCTGGAGGACAATCTGATTCAGTCGGTAAGAGAACTACGACTTGGGAGAAGATTTATTTTCCAGCAAGACAATGACCCGAAGCATACAGCGGAAGCTACGCAGAAATGGTTTAAAGACAACAAGGTGAATGTTCTGGAGTGGCCGAGTCAAAGCCCAGACCTCAATCCAATAGAGAATTTGTGGCTGGACTTGAAAAGGGCTGTTCACGCCTGATCCCTGTGCAACCTGACAGAGCTTGAGCAGTTTTGCAAAGAAGAATGGAGTAAAATTGCAGTGTCCAGATGTGCAAGCCTGATTGAGACCTATCATCACAGACTCAGTGCTGTGATTGCGGCCAAAGGTGCATCTACTAAATACTGACTTGAAGGGGGTGAATATTTATGCAGTCACTTATTTCACATTATATATTTTTAATTAATTGACATGACATTGTAGAAATCTGTTTTCACTTTGACATTAAAGAGGTTTTTTTTGTAAATTCTTGTCAAAAAAGACACATTTTATTGACCATGATTCCATTTATAAAAGCAATAAAAGGGGAAAACATCCAAGGGGGTGAGTACTTTTTATAGGCACTGTATACTATATATTATTTTGTTAAATATCAGATCTGGTCCAGTCAGTGTGGTCCACCTCTGATATGATGGATATGATGCAGTTTGATTGATTACATATTTATTGTAGAATTGATCAATACTACACTGGTTGTCAATGGGAAGCCCTTAACCTGAACTGATTGTAATGAGACATTTTGATCAGATTCAACACCAGTGTGCGTGAATACACTGCATCAAAACAATCAAATTTAAAGAGATTGAATATCAGCACAAAATGGAAGGTTTGTGACGCAATCATAAAAGCCATTATTTGTTGTGAGTTGCGTATAAAATATGTGATGCATCCACCTTCTTATCCATAGAGTTTTGAGGAATAAAACAGTAATTTACCTGCTGTCCACAACCCCCTGTTAAATTTGAGCAGATTGAATATAAGCAGCTGAATACAAGTCATCTGTGTGTGTGTGTGTGTGTGTGTGTGTGTGTGTGTGTGTGTGGTCAAGAATTCCCCAGGCTATAAATATTAATGACTGCAGCCACACTTGGAAACTTTCTAACTCTGTGTGTGTACTGTGTGTGTGTGTGTGTGTGTGTGTGTGTGTGTGTGTGTGTGAGAGAGAGAGAGAGAGACAGTCTAAAACCAGCAACCTGATGGGAATTCATACAGTGTTTGATTTAGTAAACCACCTGACCAAACCAAACTATGGTAAGTCAGTTGTTGGCAAACAAGCCTAAAAATACAACAGCCAGCATTTCCCATGTGCAGAACTGGACATAAAGAGAATGTGTGTGTGCGTGTGTGTGTGCGCGTGTGTGTGTGAAAGAGAAAGCCAAAGTGTGAATGTGTGCATGTGTGTCAGTAAAACCACTGACACATTGACAAATAGGAAAAATGCAACACCATAATTTCCGCTCTACTGTGGTTAGCCTACTTGAACACGTAGAAAACATTCACACGACCACAGAAAGGAATAAGTAGGACAGGCATTCAACCAGCGACCCAGAATGATGATTTAGTTCAAACCAGGAGCTGAGGTTGGAGACATTTAGCTTTGCCCTGAGACCGACGCTCAGCAAGTCAAACTACAGTAACAAAATCAAAATTACAAAGGCAGTCATATTCAGTTGAATACCAATTAGCAGTAGGTGTCAGCTTTAAAAGAGATCTGACAATTCACTTTTAGATGTGAGTTTACAAAGCAACATGAGGCAACTACTACTACTACTACTACTACAATAAAGTTTGAAATAGTTGCTGCCTGAATTGCAGGAGCATCGGTTACAAAAAGTGTAAAGTTATTTAATGTCAAGGAGACCAGTCTGGAAAACCATGACTATATGCCAAACAGAAAACCTGTATCAGCAAGGGAAACAGTGGAGGCAAGTGAAAGCTAGTAGCAGTAGTAGTAGTAGTAATAGTAGTAGCAACAGTAGTAGATTAAATTTAGATCACATTTTTGTAATAATAACCTTTATTTGTATAGCACCTTTCATACACAACATGCAGCTCAAAGTACTTTACATCAATAGAAGGCAGATAAAAGACAGATAAAAAGATAAAATTCATATTAAAGAACAAGCAAAATGCATTGCATTAAAAGAATCAAATCAAGTAAAATAGAAAGATATTTTTACCCCCCTAAAGGAAACACAGAATTAAGCGGCGTTACTTCTTGGTATTGAGTAGTCACTCTCACACTGGTGACACTGTCAACCAGTATACGATTAAGTGTGCCTTACCTCTTCAAAGATAATCACAACTTAACAGACCTTTTGTCGGCCTCACCGGACAAAAATATGTATAGTGCTATAACATTTCGGAGAGTGAACTCCCTCAATTCTTCCTTTCAAAAGGAAATCAATTTAGATGAGATCATGAAGGATTCTTAGAAGGACCATAGAGTCTTTCCGGTGGTCTTACCCCGCCACATAGGCAGGCCCCACAGCCCTTATAGGACTTGTCAAATGTTCCTTTAGAACAATACACAGATCAGCTAAGCAATTACGACTATAAACTTCAAGCAATCCTTCAATTCTCAATATAGGTTTGTGGATCCCGTCAGAGCGGAGAAACTACTCACCAGAGTTCCTCTCAACTCCTGTTGGGATCCTGTTCGTGATGCCAATTGATGATAATATTTGATGATATTTTGTAATAAAGACAAGTTTGCCATCCATAAACAGTTAAAATGAAGGCTATTTAAAAGCTAAGCTGAAAAGATACGTTTTTAGCAGTCGTTTGAAAATGCTTACACAGCCTGCCTCTCTAATATTCTTTGGCAGGGTGTTCCACAGTTTAGGAGCAGAGTTAAAAAAGGCTGCATCCCCAATCTTCTTTTGAGTGGGGTTTTGTACTTCTAACAAACCAGCAGTAGAAGACCTGAGGGTCTTGATGGAATGTAGAACAGCAGGGATTCTGTAATGTAGGCCGGTCCTGAGCCGTTAAGAGCTTTGTATACAAGTAAAAGAACTTTAAAATCAATTCTAAAGGACACTGGGAGCCAGTGCAATGTAGCTAAAACCAGAGTGATATGCTCTCACTTCCTTGTTTTTGTTAAAAGTCTAGCTGCAGAGTTCTGGATAAGCTGAAGCCTCTCAATAGACTTTTTAGGGAGGCCGGTAAAAAGGGCGTTGCAGTAGTCCAGTCTACTTGTAACAAACGCGTGAGTTAGCTTTTCAGCATCTTTCTGGGTTAGGAAGAGCCGCACCTTGGCAATATTTCTAAGATGAAAGAATGCTGTTCTGGTCACCTTGTTTATATGGGAATTAAAACTTAGATCAGAATCTAAGATAACACCCAGGCTTGTTAATTCTGATTTGATCGAGGGATTCAGGTTCCCAAGTCTTGTGGAGAGTTCTTCCCTTTTGGCTTTGGGGCCGACCAAAAGTATTTCTGTCTTATCTTCATTCAGTTTTAAGAAATTTGTGTTCATCCAATCATTGATAGCCAATAGACAAGTAGTGAGGGAGCTTAAGGCATCTGCATGATTTGGCTTTACAGAAATGTATAGTTGTGTATCATCAGCATAGCTATGGAAATTGACATTATGTTCTCTGATAATATCACCTAATGGAAGCATGTATAGTGAAAAAAGCAGGGGACCAAGACAGCTTCCTTGTGCAACACCAGAGGTTAGATCATGTTTCTCTGATACATGATCTCCAAGACAGATGAGAAATGTCCTCCCTGTAATGTAAGTTCTGAACCAGTTTAGGACACATTCAGAGAGACCAACCCAGTTCTGTAGTCAGTTTACTTTTTCTCTTTAAATCTGTTTGTTTTGTTTTTCACATCAAGTATACCTAGTATTCTGTAAATAATTCATAAAAAAAAAACTTTTACAAATCCCTCTTTGAATTATAAACTATTTGGTTATTATCACAATCACAATAAAACTTCTTAATGAAGAATGGATCTTTGAACCACTGTTAACAGGATAGATGCTAAACACCACAACACTACAGACTCATAAATCTGTGAAACAGTCTCTACATAAACTGTACTGAGCTTCTCTAAGATGGTATGACTGGGCTGCCATTGAGAAACCACTTGTATCAAATCAGTCATAACCTGGTGTAAGGAGCACAATTAGCTACTTGGAGTATTACTCTTGTCATGTGGGTAGAAATGACAACAAGGGAGTAAAGTTATTTGCAACTAAGTACAACAGGAAAATAAGGAGTGGGGCAACTCCTGTTGACTGTACTTACTTACTAGTTAGTAACAGGTGTACAGCCTATATGGCCACCAAATTTGACTTGCTACTTCTTAACAAAAACAGCTGGTCATTAACAGCTTTTTTTGGTTTTGTCATTTCTTTCTATTTTACATTAATAAATAGCAAAAACCTAATCTGAGTAGTAGCAGTAGTAGTAGTAGTAGTAGCAGTAGCAGTAGCAGTAGTAATTGTAGTAGTGGTAGCACTAGTAGTAGTTAGCATTAGTAGTTGCAGTAGTAGTAGTAGTAGTAGCAGCAACAGTATAAGTAGTAGTAGATTACATTTCGATCACATTTTTGTAGTCAGTTTACGATTCTCTTTAAATCTGTTAATGTCACACCCACACAGCATCACTAGTCCTGATCATCAGTGATCATGGTTCTCACCTGCTTCAGGCTAGCCTGATCATTAATGTGTATTGCCTCCACCTGGTCTTGGGTCTATATAAATGTGTCTGCTCTTCATTCCAGTTGCTGAGTCTTGTGCAGTCATACTGAGAAGTTTTGCTGTCTTCATGTCAAGCTGTGGTTCAGCAATCTACATTGTATCTAAGAGTGTTTGTTGTTTTGCCTCTTTAAGGCTAGCTTAGTTTTAGAGCCTTGTTGGCTTTTTCCTCTGTTCATTTTTTGCCTGTTGAATAAAGCTCCAGTCAACTGCTGTTCAGCCTGCCTGCTCGTCTTCTCTGCACTTGAGTCCTATTTACAGTTACAGTTTAAAATAAAGTATACCTAGTATTCTGTAAATAATTCATAAAAAACAAACAAAAAACTCTTTAAATTACAAACTATTTAGTGATTAATCACAATGAAGAATGGATTGTTATGACCCTTGGTCATATGTGTGGTTTCCCTGTACTGTTGTGTTCCTCTGCTCTGTTGTGTGTGTCTCTCTCTCTCTCTCTCTCTCTCTCTCTCTCTCTCTCTCTCTCTCTCTCTCTCTCTCTCTCTCTCTCTCTCTCTCTCTCTCTCTCTCTCTCTCTCTCTCTCTCTCTCTCTCTCTCTCTCTCTCTCTCTCTCTCTCTCTCTCTCATATCTGTGGGTGTGTCTGATGAGCAACAGGTGGTGTGCTGTGATTGGTTGTACTGTGTGATTGTGTAGGTGTGTCCTGGCTGTTGATTGGTTCCTGCTGAGTACACCAAAGTATAAAGCTGCTGCCACCTGTCCAGAGATGTCTCCCTTCTTTGCCAGCTTCCAACCTGCCAGCACTTTAGTTCTGTGTCTGTCTTCTGTTTGTTAGTGTATTGGTTTGTAACAGCCCTGGGAGTTGTAGGGGTGGGTGGCCTTTTGTTTGAAATCCTTTTTCTCCTGTTTTTCCTTGGTTAGGTTTAGGTAAGTCTCCTGTAATTTTGGTTCTTTTTAAACAGGTAAGGTTAGGATACTTGTGTTAGCTTTCTTTGTGTTTGTTATTTTGGCCATGTACCTAGCCTGAAGCCTGTTCCCATGCTAATAATAAACAGTTTGGGGCTTAAACCTTTTGTTTGCTGGTTGTGTTTGGGAGCAGGGAAGGAGGGGAACCATCCTTTCGTGTTGCGTCAGGTTTTCCCCTAGGCCGGGGCGTAAAATGAATTGGGGGCTCGTCCGTCCGTTTCTGGTGGTAGCTCGTTCGGGAAGTTTGTTGGGTACGGTAACATATGTTTCTACATTTTTGTTTGTGGTTGGCAGTTTTTTCTTTTGTGAGTGTGGCAGTATGGAGTTCCAGCTGGATGACAAATCCAACTGTGGAGAAATTGGATAGATGTAGGAAAGCCAATCAACTGATTATTGCAAACTTTTTTGATGTACAGGTGCCATTGAATGCCAAGAAGGCAGAAATCAAACTGATCCTTTGTAAGCTGTTGGGGGAAGGAGGTTTGCTCTCTATGCCTCCAGTGGCTGTAGGTGGTGAGGAGAAGCACCGTGCAGAGGACCATGTTCCATCGCCTCGCGGAGACCCCCTAGGTTTCCAAGGCATGAATGCCGAGGAGCTCAGGTTGGTGCTTCGGATTAAAGAGGCAGAGGTGAGGAACCGGGAGCTAGAAACTGAGACCATGCATCTGCAGCTGCGGGCCCTTGAGCTAGAGCGGGGTCAATCCAGCAACCTATCCTCCAGTCACCACCAAGCACCTCTTCCCAGCCGCCACGACAGTTTTGATGTAAGCCGGCGTATTGCACTTGTTCCTCCGTTCAAGGAGGCTGAGGTAGACTCATATTTCAATGCCTTCGAACGCATTGCAGCCACTTTGAATTGGCTGAAGAATGTGTGGCCTCTTCTGTTGCACTGTAAACTAGTGGGAAAAGCACAGGTGTGTGCCAGCCTTACAATTAAGCAAAGTTTAAATTATGACATTGTGAAGGCCACTGTGTTATGTGCTTATGAGTTAGTTTCTGAGGCTTATAGGCAAAAGTTCAGAATGTGTGAAAAAACTGTCAGTTTGCGCGGAAGAAGGGGATCCTTTTTGACAAATGGTGTCAGGCCAGTAAGGCCTTAGATTTTGCACAGCTGCGGGAGCTTGTCCTGCTGGAGGAGTTCAAAAATTGCGTACCGGATAAAATTGTGTTGTAACTGAATGAACAAAAAACTCTCTCGGAAGGCGCGGTGCTGGCCGATGAGTTTGCATTAACACACAAAAATGTGTTTTCCCCGCCGGCGCACCGAGACTACTCTGCCTCCACAGAGAAAAGAAAATCCCCCAAAATGACTCAGCGTAACGCGCCCGTATCGAATGGAGACCGCGAGTGTTTCTATTGCCATGAAGCCGGTCACTTCATTGCAGTCTGTCCCACACTTAAGAGAAAAGAGCAAATCAAACCTGTCAAAGGGCCATCTGCCGTGGGTCTCGTTCAAGCCAAACCTAGTGTTAAGCATGACCAAACGGTAGAAGCTCCCGATAAGATAGATGATGAGTTCAAACCATTCCTTTCTGACGTTTTTCGTCTCTGACTGACAATGAGGCTGACCGAGTTCCAATCACTATCCTGCGGGATACCCATGCAAAATACTCATTTATCTGTGGTGGTGTCTTGCCGTTCTCGCCCAAAACATATGGTGGTTCCGACATCTTGGTGTGGGGAATTAAAATGAGTGTTTTATGCGTGCCATTACCAGTGTTGGGAGTGTAATTTAATTACAGTAACGCGTTACTTTGTAACGCGTTACTGTAATTAAATTACTTTTGGCAGTAACTAGTAATGTAACAAATTACTTTTTCAAATTAAATAACGCAATTACAAGTACTGAATTTTAAATGGGCTCGTTACTTTACGTGAAAATAGCGGACAACTTCAGAGTATTATCGGTTTATGATCATCTGACCTTACGGTGGCGCAAGTGAATCAAAAGACTACCGGTCAGGTAATTTAGCCCACACAACGGCTGACAGATCAGGTGCGAGCGCATTGTCCTGGAAATACGGACATTATTTTTCCCTCGTCGAGATTAAGGACAAAAACATAGTGGTGAGCTGTAGTCTATGTGCAGGTGTTAAAACGTTGTCCACATCAAAGAATAGCAATTCTAATCTGCTGAAGCACCTAGCAAAACAACACGCTTCTACAAAGCTAGTCACAAAAGACCCCGGTGCTAACGTTAGCTCCGCTGACAGTGACCAAGGAGGAGCCACTCCATCCAAACAGCCAAGGCTTGATTTTAAACCGCCGTCTGCTGCACAGTCTGTAAGCCAGGCAGAACTAAACAGACTGATTGCCAGGTATGTTGTTGAAGACATGCAACCGATGTCAACAGTTGAGTCCGGTGCCTTCAGACAACTAATTAGCAAAATACCAGTGAGAAATAGAGACGGTGGGCCACCATGCAGAAAGACGTTTTCCAGATACCTGGACAAAGAATATGCTAAAATGGAGGTCGAGCTCAAAAAGACATTTGAGGGATTAGAGCATGTCTCTACCACAGCAGACATTTGGACTGTGCATAATAAAAGTTTTCTTGGCGTAACCGCACATTGGATAAATCCACACAACATGCAACGTGGGCAAGCAGCACTGGCATGCAGAAGATTCAACGGTCGGCATACGTATGACAATATTGCAAGTGAGATAGATAACATTCACTCATCCCATGGCCTATCCTTCAAAATCACAGCAACTGTCACGGATAATGGCTCCGATTTCGTCAAGGCCTTTCAAATGTACCAGCCACCTGAGTCGGACTCTGAAGATCAGGAGGATGAGGCGACTTTTCCTAACATTGGGAATGTGCTGCTGAATGGTGCCACCGATGATGTTGATGACGTGATTTCTGTAACGTTACCTCCACATCAGAGATGCGCATCACACACGTTGAACCTCATCTCATGCACTGATGTGGATAAGTGGCTTATGTCAAAACCTGAAACGAAAGCAATTGACAGAAACGCTACCACAAAATGCGCAGGGCTGTGGAACAAGGCAAGTCGGTCCACAGTGGCCTCGGAGATTGTGGACGACGTTATTGCCAAGAGGCTACTAGTACCTTGCACAACCAGGTGGAATTTGTTTTACGATGCCCTGGCTCGAATTTCTGAGATACCTATGGTCGAGTTGAACACCATCTCCTCCAAACTACAGCTGAACTGTATCAGTGAAAGGGAACATCAGTTTCTCAGAGAGTACTTTGCTGTCATGAAGCCACTTACTGTGGCACTGGACATTCTTCAGGGAGAAGACAATTGTTTTTATGGCACACTCCTACCCACACTGGAAACATTGATGTCCAAGACTCTGGAATTGAAAAATGGTCTGCAAATCCTTGTTGGCCTACCAGATGCAATTGTCCAGGTAAGAGCTGTTATTTTCTTTTGCATTTATCTTTAATTCAATCAATCACTCAATTGCCTTTTTATTAATGTCACTCATATGGGTGTATAGGCTATGTGCGATTGCGATTGATCTGTAGCCTACAGGTGTATGCTGTATGAGACACTTTTATCCCAGTCGACCTGCACAGTCTATGAGCTGTAACGAAATACAACATATAGGCTAGACCTACACATTTTTTGCATTAAATTAAAATACATTATATACTGTGTATATATACAGGCGCATCTCAATGAATTAGAATATCGTGGAGCAAACTCGCCTGACTTGAACCCCATAGAGAATCTATGGGGTATTGTCAAGAGGAAGATGAGAGACACCAGACCCAACAATGCAGACGAGCTGAAGGCCGCTATCAAAGCAACCTGGGCTTCCATAACACCTCAGCAGTGCCGCAGGCTGATCGCCTCCATGCCACACCGCATTGATGCAGTAATTCATGCAAAAGGAGCCCCGACCAAGTATTGAGTGCATATACATGAACATACTTTTCAGTAGGCTGACATTTCTGTATTAAAAATCTGTTTTTTTATTGGTCTTATGTAATATTCTAATTTTCTGAGCGACTGAATTTTGGGTTTTCATTAGCTGTAAGCCATAATCATCAAAATTAAAAGAAATAAAGGCTTGAAATATTTCACTCTGTGTGTAATGAATCTATATAATATATGAGTTTCACTTTTTGAATTGAATTACTGCAATAAATTAACTTTTCCACGATATTCTAATTCATTGAGATGCGCCTGTGTATATATATATGAAGCTATGCTTATAATGTTTTTGAAACTATGCTTATAATGTATAATGCAATAATGTTTTTTGCACTCTTGTTATATATGTGTCATTTCAGGCAATCAAAACAAGATTTGCACGTGTTCTTGAAAGTGAAGATGCTCTCCTGGCTGCTGTGACACTACCAAAATTCAGGCTACGTTGGTTGCGCGACCAGGAGAGGAAGGACCTGGCAAAGGCAAGTCTGGTAGCAGAGTGCCGAAAACATGTCCCCGAGCAGGAGCAGCAACCAGGGAAAACCAAGACAACACAGCGCCCGGGTTCTACCAAAGAGGAGTTATTTTCCTTTCAAGAGGATGAGGAGGATGCCACTGCTGAAACTGAAGTAGCCGAGTACCTCAAATCAGGAGCGACGGGGATAGACACTCTGAATCAGTTTCCAATGATAAAGGAAATATCTCTTAAACATAACGCAGCCACTCCGTTTAGTGCCCCAGTAGAAAGACTCTTTAGCCTGGGAAACCTGATTTTCTCTCCAAAGAGGAACAGGCTATCAAATCAAAAGTTTGAGAAGCTTCTCCTCTTGAGGTACAATCATTGGTTTGAGGGCTAGGAATGTTGAGGAGCTTGGAAAACTTCCTGCTACAATCCACAAAGTTGGCTTTTTGTGGGGAAAAATACTGATATTATGGATATTTGGAGAGGGGGAGTAAAAACAGCATTGATCTCTGCTGGACTAAAGACTAAAGAGACTAAAAAAGAGACAGAGAAAGACTAAAAAAGCACAACACCCACTTTCACTTAGAGAAGGTTAGTCTGTAATGTAAGAACAGAACTTTGAGGTGTGACATGTAGGTCACTGGCCAGAGATAAGGTAGCCTAGGAGTATTTTGTTAACCCATTTAAGGTTGGCTACCTTTTGTTAAGCAGGCCCAGTCACATCTAGAGGGACGGCTGTAAAGATAAATATAAACTGTAAGGATGGAGCATTCACACTCACAACGATATTGTTTTATTATTCCTCAGCGGACAAAGCATTTCATTGGTTTAAAATGTTCGTAACACTTTACAATAAGGGTACATTAATTAAGGGTTAGTTAATTATTTATTATTTTTTATTTACCTTTATTTATTCAGGGTGGTCAATTGAGAGCTGGCCAGAGCAGCCTAGGAGTATTTTGTTAACCCATTTAAGGTTGGGTACCTTTTGTTAAGCATTGCACATCCAGACATTGCTGCCTTACTGAAAAGCATCTCTTTTATTTAATTAGGCCTATCGTTCATGGGCCTGTTGAGGCTACAATAAATACGCCCAGCAAAACATATCTATTGTGTTTTATTGTTCCACTGCTTACTTTTCATCATAATGGGTTCAATGATAGATAAAATTTGACAGTTGTCTTGTCTCACACTGTGCCACAACAACACTAAAATAATATAGCTATGTGTAATAAGAGAATTGAAGCAGACATTTAAAAGTAATGCAAAAGTTACTTTCCCTAGTAACTAATTACTTTTATTATGCAGTAATTGGTAAAGTAATTAAATTACTTTTTGAGAGAAGTAACTAGTAACTGTAACTAATTACTAATTTTCAGTAACTTGCCCAACACTGGCCATTACACACTGTCTATCTCTCCTCCCTAGTGTTGGGCCGTGTGCGAGTTGGTGTGCGCCCTCAACTACCCGTGTCGGGAGTGGATCTTATCCTCGGGAACGACCTGGCAGGAGGAAAGGTGTAATCGAAAATCCTATTTTGGATGTGTGTGACGTTGCCCCCTCTGTGCCAAATTCGCCCCCTATCTTTCCTGTGTGCGCTGTTAACGCGAGCGCAGACTCGCAAACTTGGTAATGTAGTGGATCTCAGTGATTCGTTTATGATGGATCCCCTCACTACCTCTTCAGAAAGTACCCCTGTGTCAAATGATTCTAAGAAGTGTGTTTCTGCTAGCCCGAAATTAGAGGATGCAGTGTTGACTCTGGAGACCGGAGGTTCGCCACTTTTCTCTGCTCTATTCTCCTGCTCTGCGGGGATGTCCACCTTAATCCTGGGCCTGGAGACTACCAGATAGCTCGAGGTGACAGCTTCCAAACCACACCTGGACCTGGAGACTACCAGCTGACAAGAGGGGACAGCTTCCAACACACACCTGTTGTTCGCGGACCTACGGTAGTTACCGAACCCGTGCTTCTTAATCTCTCCTGAGAACAATTTGACATCGCCACGGCACAAGGTAACTCTGTGATTAACTCTGTACCTAAACAGAAACTGGACGACGCTACGTGTAACGTGAGATTGCTAACTGCTGGTCCCTCGACTTCTTCAAAAAATACGTCAAGCACCACCAACTGAAAAGGATGTGTTCTTTGATAATTTAACGGATGTTCTCAAAAAAATGTAATGGCAAAGAAGTGCTCTTAATGGGCGATTTCAATCTTAACTGGTTAGACAAAATATGCAGAAAGAAGTTAAAGGACATTGCCAATAAGTTTCAGTTGACTCAGATGATAGAGAATCCAACAAGAATAACAAGATCTTCAAAAACCTTGTTGGATTTAATTTTCACAAATAAAGTTGATCGTTTATTAAAAACATATAACCTAATCACAGGCATATCAGACCATAATCTCACTTTAGTTACAAGACAGCTGTCAAGGATGCGGTATAGAAATCAAAATAAAATGGAAGGGAAGAAATATGTCTCATTTATTCCAAAGAAGGACTTAGAGCATTTTGAGAATGAAATAAGGCAAACTAAATGGGAAAATATAATTAATGGTAAAAACTGTGAGCAGGCCTGTGATGATTTAATATCTACATTTAAGCAACTCGTGTCTAACTGTACTAAAACAATGCCTCAGAAGCATAATAGAAAACAGACTCTGCCCTGGTTTAATGACACTTTATGGCACTTAATGAAGAAAAGAGATGCAGCCCTCAAAAAATCTCTAAAATCAGGACTGGAAACTGATCGTTTGATATATAAAGGCCTTAGAAATTAAGTTACAGGGCAGCTTAGGAAGGCCAAAGCTAATTTCTTTCTTGAGATAATAAGACAGGCAAAAGGGAACACAAAAATGTTATGGAAAAGTATTGATCAACTCACAGGAAAAGAGCTATAGAGCTTCAGTTAAATGGGATTATACAGTTTAGCTGTTGCAAATAGTTTTAATGATTATTTTATTAACTCTGTTTTGGAACTGGGTGGCAATTCTACAGAAATCCAGCTTCCCATGTCAACTAATGAAGCAACTACACTGAATTTTAAACATACAGATGAGGAAAAGGTAAATAAAATCCTTTCATCATTATCTAATTCAAGAGCAAAAGATACTTGGGGACTTGATACTGTTTTTCTTAAAAAATATAAAGATGATTTAACTACCCCTATCACTCATATTATAAACCGGTCACTGGATGAAAGCATATTCCCTAGCACTCTGAAGACCGCCGTGGTAACTCCTGTATATAAATCAGGTGACAGACAAGAAGTAAGCAACTACAGGCCCATCAGTATACTACCTGCCATTTCAAAAGTTGTTGAAAAGGTTGTTGCTGAACAACTGGTAGTTCATCTAAATAAAGAAAATCTACTCCATCCCATGCAATTTGGGTTTAGAGCAAACCATTCTACTGAAACTGCATGTTGCTACTTCCTTGAAGTCATTAAGGCTAGCCTCGATAAAGGAGGGGTGGTGGGTGCTGTATTTCTTGACCTGCGCAAGGCTTTTGATACAGTCAATCACTCAGTACTCCTCTCTAAGCTGTCTAAATTCAAACTTTCTGTTAATGTACTAAACTGGATTCAGTCTTACCTACTTGACCGCTCTCAGTGCGTCCAGATAAAGGATAGAACATCATCTCTAAGAGCCTGCGTTATGGGAGTGCCGCAAGGTTCCATCTTAGGACCATTGTTGTTCAGTGCATACATCAATGATCTTCCATCTGTGTGTGATGGTGTGGAGACCCTAATGTATGCAGATGACATGGTCTTATATGCACACGGGAAAGACATTGAACAAGTTGCTGCCAAACTGTCATTAACAATGGAAAAAGCTGCAAAGTGGCTCAGTTACTCATGTCTCACTCTGAATATTGAGAAAACAGTGACCATGTATTTTTTGAATAAACAAAAACAAAGGGTTTTTCCAAATATTTATATAGATGGACAAAAGATAAAAAATGTTGATGAGTTTAAATACTTAGGTGTTACTCTAGATTCCACTCTTACATTCAAAAGGCATATTAAAAAGATGTGCCATGTATTGAAATATAACATAGCTAACTTTAGACATATTAGGAATTTGTTAACAGTTGAAGCCTCTAAGACATATTTGAATGCAATGATTTTTTCTTATTTTCATTACTGCATATCATGTTGGTCTCAGGCAAACAAGACTGACTTAAAACCAATTAGGTCACTTCATAAACAAGCCCTGAAAGTCCTGGACAGGAAATTACGACAGTATCATCATTGTGATATACTTGTTAAATATAAAATGTTAAGCTTTGATAACTCAATTTTGTATTCAGATGTCCGTTTAAACGAGGCTCTGCCTTTGCACAATCTGCTTTTTCTTTTAAAGCCATTAGAGAATGGAATAAGCTCCCTGTCAATCTGAAAACCTACACAGATTTCCATATTTTCTCCTGTGAAGTTAAAAAGTGGATTTTAAGTAACCAGTCTTGTCAGCATTAACATGACATTTTGACGACTTGTTTTTATATCTTTGGATATATGCATGTAGTGCTTTGATGTTTGTATTCTGCTTTGTGTTTTTTCCCATGAAATGCGCTATTTTGTGTGTGTGTGTGTGTGTGCGCGCACATATGCCTGCGTGGATGTCAATAAGTTGTTGGTCCATTTGTAGTACAGATGATAGGTTTTTGCTCTGTGTTTTGTTTCTGTTCACCTGCCCAGGGACTACAGATGGAAATTAGCTAGCAGCTAAATCTGGTACAAAGCATCTTCTCTCTTTGTTTGAGATTAATGTATTTTGTACATGGTCCCTGATATAAATAAACTAAACTAAACTTTATCAGTGGATAAAGCCCAACTTATTCAGGCTCACCAATCTGACTGGCTACTTGCTTGCCTACCGCCCTTGCACAGACAGATGATGAAAACCCTGTTACTTACTGGTTGGATGATGGTGTCCTCATGTGTAAATGGTCTCCTGTATCTGGTTTGAAAGGTGATGCTGTTCAACAAGTTGTTGTGCCCTTACAGTTCAATTCCCAAGTGTTGAGTTTGGCCCACGATCACAGTCTCTCTGGTCATCTGGGGATTAGAAAGACGTACCATCGCATCCTCCGCTATTTCTTTGGGCCTGGGTTAAAATCAGATGTTGCCAAATTCTGCTGCTCTTGCCATAGTTGCCAGATGGTGGGTAAACCCAACCAAGTAATTCCGCCTGCTCCGTTGAAACCAATTCCTGTTGTTGAAGAACCGTTTGAGCATGTCATCATTGATTGTGTCGGGCCTCTGCCAAATACAAAGTCAGGTAATCAATAGTATGGTATCCTCACCATCATGTGCACCGCGACATCCACAAGCTGTGCCATTACGCACAATAAAGGCCCGTGCAATAGTGAAGGCATTAGTGAAATTCTTCACCACTTTTGGGTTGCCTAAACGTGTTCAGAGTGATCAAGGATCCAACTCACAAGTATTTGCTCAAGTAATGTCGGAACTGTCTGTTAAGCACCACACCTCCAGTGCGTATCATCCAGAGAGTCAAGGCGCACTGGAGAGATTTCATCAAACTTTGAAGTCTATGCTTCTTAAATTCTGTCTTGAGTCCAGTCGTGAGTGGGATGAGGGGTTACCTCTTCTGTTGTTTGCTGTTCGAGAAACCACACAGGAGTTGCTGGGTTTCAGCGGAGCTAGTTTTCGGCCATACCGTGCCTGGCCCATTGCGTCTGCTGCAAGAGAGGTGGCTTACAGAGAAACCCAGTCCAGGCCATAAGGTTTTGGACTATGTGAGTTCCCTCAGAGAGAGGTTACATTCGGCATGTGAGTTGGCTCATAGTGCTCTCTCAACCGTACAGTCCAAAATGAAAAGTAAATATGACCGGAAATCAGCTGTGAGAGATTTTCAGCCTGGAGATCGAGTGTTGGTCCTGTTGCCAATTGCCGGTTGATGTTTTTGCACAGTTCCATGGCCCATATGTTGTTGAACACAGGCTTAGTGAAACTGATTATGAGATAAAAACACCATGCAAAGAAGTCCCGTGTGTGTCACGTTAATATGCTAAAGAGCTATTTCACTCGTGACAGCCCTGATGCCTCACCCTCGTTGGTAACGAGGGCACAACAAACGTGGCTCGGTGCCCTGCGCACGTTTGAAAAATTCAGAGATTCTGTCCAACTTAGATGCTCACTTGTCTCATTTACCTGTTTCAGCGCGAGGTGACATATCCATGCTTATTGATAGCCATTTAGCTTTGTTCGGTGACAACCCCACTCAAGACAACTGTCCTTAGTCACGATGTAGATGTAGGTGATCATCAGCCCATAAAACAGCATCCTTACCGGGTCAATCCTGCGAAGAGGGCTGTAATAAAGCAGGAAGTTGAGTATCTCTTCCAACATGGTTTTGCAGTCCCCAGCTCCAGCCCCTGGAGCTCACCTTCGCTCCTCGTTCCAAAGCCTGACCAGACGCCTCGTTTTTGCAATGACTTCAGAAAAGTGAATGCCATAACAAAGCCTGATTCCTTCCCTCTTCCTCGGATGGAGGATTGTGTTGATCGTGTAGGGTCAGCTATGTATGTAACAAAACTTGACTTGCTGAAGGGATATTGGCAAGTGCCCCTGACTCCTCGTGCCTCAGACATTTCAGCTTTTGTCACCCCAGACCACTTTTTGCAGTATACTGTCATGCCTTTTGGTCTAAGGAATGCCCCAGCCACATTCCAGAGACTAATGAATAAGATTTTAACAGGTGTCGAAAACTGTGAGGCATATCTGGACGATGTCGTGGCCTACTCCTCTTCCTGGTCAGATCATGTTGCAACTTTGTCTGAGATATTTGATCGTTTGAGAGAAGCTTCCCTGACACTGAACTTGGCCAAGTGTGAGTTTGGGAAGGCGGTTGTCACCTACTTAGGAAAACAGGTGGGCCAAGTGCGTCCTGTTGCTGCAAAAGTGCAGGCAATAATTGATTTTTCAGTGCCACGAACCAGACGTGCACTTTGCCGTTTTCTGGGGATGAGTGGCTACTATCGTGGTTTTTGTAAACATTTTGCTGATGTGGTTGCTCCCCTAACTAGTTTGTCCAGTCCCACCAAGGCATTTGTGTGGACCCCTTGTTGTCAGGATGCTTTTAACTCTGCTAAGCACTGGTGCAGTGCCCTGGACAGCGGTATTGACCACCCAGTCTGCCACTTCTCCAAAAAGTTCAATGCACATCAGGTGAATTACAGTACCACTGAGAAGGAAGCCTTAGCTTTGTTACTTACCCTGCAACACTTTGAAGTGTATGTCAGTTCCAGAGCCAACCCAATTGTAGTGTTCTCAGACCACAACCCCTTGGTTTTTCTATTGCAGATGCGCAATAGCAACCAGCGACTCTTGCGGTGGTCCTTGCTATTGCAGGATTTCTGTATAGAAATTCATTATAAGAGAGGAAAAGATAATGTCATGGCCGACGCTTTATCTCGTTCGTATGATTCCTGAGTATCAAACATTTCTTTAGGGATGGGATGTTTGATATTCAGGAGGGGAGGTGTTATGACCCTTGGTCATATGTGTGGTTTCCCTGTACTGTTGTGTTCCTCTGCTCTGTTCTCTCTGCTCTGTTCTCTCTCTCTCTCTCTCTCTCTCTCTCTCTCTCTCTCTCTCTCTCTCTCCCTCCCTCCTGTGGGTGTGTCTGGGCAACAGGTGGTGAGTTGTGATTGGTTGTACTGTGTGATTGTATAGGTGTGTCCTGGCTGGTGATTGGTTCCTGCTGAGTACACCAGAGTATAAGGCTGCTGCCACCTGTCTAGAGATGTCTCCCTTCTTTGCCAGCTTCCAACCTGCCAGCACTTTAGTTCTGTGTCTGTCTTCTGTTTGTTGGTGTATTGGTCTGTAACAGCCCTGGGAGTAGAGGTCTTCACAGGTCCAAAATGATGGACCCGGGAAATTCGTTCCGAGATCCGATTGGACCCAATCATTTTTAAAAATATATATATACCGACCCGTTTTTGCCCGAGATATTACAGACCCGACCCGGTGCATGTCCGAGAGGAGAGAGACCCGAGACCCGTCCGTTTTATGGCCTCGACAAACCCGGTAATTAAAATTGCTACTAAAAATGCCGTTCTACTGCTAAAAACGTTTATCATGTCGGATGATTAAAACAATAGTTTTTAGCTTATTTTTCACCTCAGTGAAGAAGGTATCCATCTTGCGCCTTTCCTCCGCTCCAACTCGCTGGCGCCGCTCAACGTTTTTTTCACCTTAGTTTTGCTCTTGTAATCTGATCCTAGGTCAGCCTGATCATCATGCAAGTTACACAGCGCTTCCATGCGTTTCTCGTCTCGTCACGTGATCGGCGCTGATCACGGGTCTACTCGGGTATTACACATAATAATAATTATTATGTGTAATAATGCCTGTCCTACTAACTAGGTAGTACTGATCAGGAAACTTAAAAACATCTAAAATCATGTGCATAAATGTACCATCTAGCCCTGCCTCATGACTGACTGCAAGCAATGCTGCATCTCTATTTATTTTTCCTCTCTGCTATTGCAATGTTGCATTAAATGTGATGTGATCCTTTTTCTCCTGTTTTTCCTTGGTTAGGTATAGGTAAGTCTCCTGTAATGTTGGTTCTTTTTAAACAGGTAAAGTTAGGATACTTGTGTTAGCTTTCTTTTTGTTTGTTATTTTTGCCATGTACCCACCCTGAAGCCTGTTCCCATGCTAATAATAAACAGTTTGGGGCTTAAACCTTTTGTTTGGTGGTTGTGTTTGGGAGCAGGGAAGGAGGGGAACCATCCTTTCGTGTTGCACCAGGTTTTCCCCTAGGCCGGGGCTTAACATGGATCTTTGAACCACTCCTATGAGCAAATGTGTTTCAAAATGTGCCAGTGTTTTTCCATATTTGCAGCTCACCTGTTTATTCTGAGGTCACAAGATGTGAGGTAATGCCTGTCCTACTAACTAGGTAGTACTGATCAGGAAACTTAAAAACATCTAAAATCATGTGCATAAATGTACCATCTAGCCCTGCCTCATGACTGACTGCAAGCAATGCTGCTTCTCTATTTATTTTTCCTCTCTGCTGTTGCAATGTTGCATTAAATGTGATGTGATACTGCAACTGAAATACAGATTCTGTTTTGTCGACATAAATTATGTGAACATTGGAAATTGGATTATATGACAATAGTATGAATTGGACGCACCATTTTCACTCTTTCACTCAGCTTTTTTTAAGGTTAGGCAACTTAAACAACTTTGGTTACAGTTAGTCAACTTAAACAACTTTGTTTAGGGTTTGGTCCATGGTTTAATGAAAACCACTGTAACTGTACGTGTTGATGTAGGATGAAGTGCATGACGCATGAGCTTTATAGAGCATGGAGGGTTTTTACTTCTGTAATCCCTTCATCATTGTAGTTGCACACAGTCATTAGGCCTATGCTAACCTGAAAGGCAGAGTTCAACAGTGGGGTCTGAGGTCAAAGAGGTATGTGGTATGTGTGTACGCAGCTGCTGATTTCACATTTATCTATGCCACTTTTTCGTATAACAGTAAATTGTATGGGTGTGTAAACACTCATATACAGTATGTACTGCAAGTTGCCAGACCTGATTGGAAGTGCTCTGCAGTGTCAAAGATACACACAGGTATGTAGAGGTCAAGTGTTGTATGCATGTACATACTTGCTGTCAACAAGCAGATATGTACAGTGTTCATTAACACTGGTGTACTGACATCTACACTGAACAGGATAGATATGTGAGAAAGAAAGACAGAGAATTACCAAGTGCAATGATAATTTGATTCCTTGTTGTATGTTAGTTACACATGTAACTATACTGGGCTTTCCTTTCACTGTGTTCACGAACATGAAATTCAAAGGTAACTGACTGACTGAATGACATTTGTCCAGTCACTTTATGGGGTTGTGTATCTTCATCATGGTGTCGGCAGGTCTTTAAAAAACAAACAAATGTAATTTAATTATCTAAATTCAAGACATTAAAAGGTTTTAAATATGGTGAAATGTTGCCTTTGAGTCTTCAATACTAGTTTCAAATGTCTTAAAATTGTTGCACTTATTGCACTACTTTCCGAGTGAGAAATATCCCTGATTGTTGTTTTTGTGTTCGGGGTGAAACTGGTCCTATATTTGATTTCATTCATTTCATTAAAAATGTCTGGAAAAAGTCTTACATTTAACTTGCAGAAACCTGTATTCACCCTGTTCATGTTTCTGTTGCTTCCTGGTGATTTTTCTGCTAATTCTAAATCTAAAAGAAAGGAAGATGACACCTTGCTTTCAGCTCATTTCACCTCAGCATTTGACGTCCACTATCAAGTCACTAAACTTGATCAGTACTGTGTGGGTGTGACTTAACACTGCCTACCAAATTCTATACAGCAGTCTCAGACAAAGCTATGATTATATTAGTCTCAGTCCACATTGCAACAACGTTTGTCACATATTGTTGGTTCCGTTTGCTGGTATTAAACCTCAGCATTCATGGCTTGCAGATGAGATTCCAGTCGCTGAAAACAGAGGTGAAGAAATAGAGCGGAAACTGCAGATCCTCATTTCCACCGCAAGTGGGAAGCCTTAAGCCAAGCTCAGACGCTCTCGTGTTTTCATTAAGTCTCTAGTGTGTTCACAGCCAAGCCTGGGAGGATCCTGAAATGAACAGTGTGTTTTCATGTATTAACTGCACTATGCCGGCCCAGAGATAGCTGTTAATGTGCTAGAAGAGCCTCAGAGCCTCAATCTCTTCTCACTCTCTAAATCTAATAACTTATCACATTGACCAAATAGGAACCTTGTCAGTCACTACATCTAATAATTTATCACATGGTCATATAATAATATCATGTCAGTCATCAGTGAGATATTTAGTGGAAATCGGTTGACCAATTTAAGTGTACCTTGTTTAACTGATTTATATATGTATTCCAGATTTATTTTTTACAGGGATAGACACAACAACAACGATATATTGCACGCAACTCCCTGTTGTTATAGTAGTAGTAGTAGTAGCAGTAGTAGTAGTAGTAGTAGTAGTAGTAGTAGTAGCAGCACTAGAAGTAGTAGTAGCAGTAGTAGCAGTAGCAATAGGAGTAGTAGTAGATTACATTTAGATCACATATTGGTAGTCAGTTTACTTTTTCTCTTTAAAACTGTTTAAATTTTGTTTTTCACATCAATTATGCAGTCAGAGTAACACATAGTAATATTCAAGTAGACTAAATGTTTATATTCTGAGTAAATTACAACATATTCACTACAATCATACACAAAACATCTATGTGACAAAACTTGCTGGAGGATTGGAGGAACAAATACAGTACAATTTACAACAGCAGCATGAAATCCGATCACTGAACTGATGAAGAACCAAACTATAGCTCATTTTATTCCACCCTGTTAGTGATAGGGGGAATTGCATTAGACCTAACTACATAGAAATGAACAGTTAGACCACTTGATGTCACTATTGTTGTCTATATCAGTTACATCAGGTTATCTCTGTAGTTGTAGTGGGTGTGGGAGACAAACTACAAATTAATCCTAAAACTTTGTACTAGATTATATACCTCTTTGTTGACATTTGGTGATGTTAATTTAGCTAGGTTTGTTGTCTTTTCTCAGATGCACCATCACCAAAATCAAATCAACTGATCCTTGGGCCAAGGACTGTCTGTCCACCAGATTTCAACCAAATCCATTTGTTACTTTTTGAGATATCTTACTAAAAACAAACCCACAGACACGGGTGAAAACAACCTCCTTCCAACCTCGTTGGCGGAGGTAACAAAAATCTTCTTAGCCTGGGCTCCATGGGATGCAGTCTAATCAAGTGTTATTAGTCTGTCAGGACTGTGCCAGAGTTTGGTTTATTAGATTAGAGCTTTAGACCTGGGACTCCATCCCGTAAAAGCTCTTTGGACTATTCAGACTGAGGGTCAGCCTTTCACCCAATAGCCATGTGTTTATTCAGCTCATTCTCACCACTGTCAGGAATGTCCAAGCAGGGTTAAAAGGACAAATGGAGTTTCTGGATCCAAGGCTGAAAATGTTACCAGCGCCTTATCAGCTAGTAGCGTATATCGCAACCTGGGAAATATTAACACTTGAATGGATTATGATGGAGATGGTTAAGAAACAGAGCCAAATGACTTAAAGGAACACAGCAATTTTTTTGGTAGATTGTCCCATTGGTCAACTTAGCTTTTAAGTGCCAAGAACATGAACACCAAAATCATCCAAGTGTCCCTGGTAGATCATTGGCTCCAGTGCTCCATGCTAACACTTTAATATACACTAATACCACATTCATATCATATGGGAAGAAACGTTCAGAATAAGTTGACATCTCGTTGCTACAACTTGAAAGCGTTCATGTGTTTAACTTGTTGGAACACAAGTTCACATTCAAAATATTTTATTTTAATCAACCATAAACGAAGTGCATTACTCACTTTTTTGTAAGTAGACGTTATTGTATTACTGTGAAAATATGGAATTTAAGGTAAATCCCATATGACATGAATGCGACATATGGCTATGTCTCATTCAGAAGTTATTGGAGTGTTGGACTTTATTACTTATGTCATGTTATGTCAATTACAGGCCATCGTAAGCTGTGCCAGAGACCTGTCAATGTTGTTGCAATTCCTACTGCTTGCCAATAGAGGGCAATAACAGTCATAGATTACCTAATGCCTCTTTACTGCAGGAATCCAGCTAATTACATAAGGTTCACAAACTTCCCTCACAACTGTACATACATACATACATAAACAATGTGTAGGAACCTTTACAAATGAGACCTCCTTGCAATTAAGATATTAGTTCCCATGACTAACCTTTTTGTCAGCTGGCTTCAATACTTTGCAATTTCAAAATTACCAGCCAATTTGATCTCTCAGCAACCAAGGAAGTATCATTGGCTGGTTGGTTGTGTTCATGTCAAGCTCTTCTTCCATTGTAAGTCAGCTGACACAGATGACCATATAGTGATGGTTCTGGGAAACCTGTGGGGAAACCTGTGGGGAAACATGCTCCCTGCCACAAAAAAATGTCCCCTGAAATCCAGATACTGACATGAATGCTAAAATATCCTGATAGGTTCTTATAGTGTGTCTATGGTGCTCAATAATGAGTTTATAGTGACCTTATCATACTTTATGGTATTTTTGTATCGGCTATGGTATCACTATAATATCCCAATAAGGAGTTATATAGGGATGTTTGGGATGATATTTGTAATGTATCCTATTAAAATGTATTATAGCATTACTGTAACTTAAATACCATAACTCAATGATATAGGCTATAAAGGCCTATATTGACATGGTGTTATTCCTCATTCTCAGGGTTGGGGGAGAAAAGGAATAACACATAGGCTACTTGGATTCCAGTAATGTGATGGGATATAGGAAACTGGTCCCAGTACTCACATAGCATATTAGTTGTTAGTTTACTCAGAAGCATCTTTGAAGTGAAAAATCCTAAAAGGGTTTTTTTTAATTTTAAAATCCAAAATGCAAATCACGTTACACAACTTCAAATTTTCTTTGTAAAGGATCATCGTGTTCAAATTACAATCTGCCAAGTGGGATAAATTAGCTGTTTAAGATAAAAAAAAAAAAAGAAATAAAACAAAATAAAAAAATCAATGCTGTTCCTTTGGAGTTATCCACTGGATTACATTGACCTTCAAATTACAATTTATGTAATCAATAAACGATAACAGATTACACTGAGGAAGGATCATTCTCTTATTTTTACTGTTTTACTCATGGAGGTTTTTACTGTAGATCGTTTTACTGGCAAGTGTTGATATCGCGATAAACCAAAGTCTCGCGGTGTCTGGACTAATGACCGTGCAGATGCGTCAAGTTAGCTAGCGTTAGCCAGAGGAAGAGCGGAAGTAATATAATTGAGTCGCATTCAAAATGCAACTCAATGTATTGGGGTGTACAGAAGAACAAAAATCGTACAAAAATAATACGGAATTCTCTCATTAAATACTAAGTGAAACGCAAACCCTCTAAAAAGAGTATATGACAATATATGGTACTTCCTAATGTAAGGCTGCCTTAAATGTGGCTAAACGTAAGGTTTAAAATTACATTTTACTTAGCACAAAAAACTTGAAAGATTCTAAAAGAAGTCAATTTTAGCCAATGTAAGTGGCATATTTGTCCTTAAAGGCTATAGAATGGACCCTCCATAGCCTGGCAGATTTATGTCAGCCATTATACACCACCATGTAGAGTCCATTATTTATGAAGCTTTATGAACAAATGTGCCACATGGGCTACAATGTACATCCTTCCAAGTTCTCTGGTAAAGTGCTTGTGTGTTTTTGAGTTTTGAAATTCTGACATAGCTGCAGCATTTTAGTGGAGGCGTATTGTGATTGCCTGATGTGGCTAACACCAGTAACATATGCTGTAATGGACAAAAAAAACAACAACCGCAAACGTTGAATCACGTTCGGGTTTTATTTTGTCCTAACCGGAAGTTCTCTATTTCATTCTGGCTGACTTGACAGGTAAATGACAGCGCTCCCCACAGCTCCAGCTGTAGAGCGAAACGACATCAGCTGAGTTTGGATGGGGTACCATCGTAGCTAAAATATACAGTAATTTATCATCAAGAAAACTCGACATTAGCATTTTACAAAGTTACGCATTGCTATTCGGTCGTTGGAATTGTTGTCATCTAACGAAGAGAAACGGGACAGAGGATAGAAGCAGTGGAGAAGTAACGTTACATCAAACCCGGCAAACAAAGAGGTCCTTTTCTCAACGACAACATTTTTCCTCCATATTCAATAGTTATGAGTCATGTGGCCGTCGAAAATGTCCACGGTCTAGAGCAGCAGGTAAGACTCGTGAATTTAACCTGTATTACAGTGTCAACTGATGAAAAGTGTTCATTAACTGTCGTGGACAGGCAGATAGCTTGCAGACTAGCTTAGCCCAGAACGCTAACGAGATGCTATCGTGCTAGCTAGCGTTGGGTGCGCTTGTTAGTACAATCCGGATATGACCAAACGGGACTAGTGAGGGCGGAACGAACAGTGAAGTGAAAACCCTTTGGGCCCGTGGCTGCAGACGTAAACACAAAATAATGCACACATGACAAAGGACACACGTAGAAGAAAATAGCAGTTTGCCTCATGTTCTGTTTATGTCCCGCAGCATGAGATAGTAACGCTAAGTCCTGATACGTTCCCTTGTATGTACAGATATATTGCCAAATTCCGTTTAGAAATTTGACAAATTAATGCTACTTTGCTTATGGGCAAATGTACACACCTGGGAAAACATGATTGACGACCTTTTACAAATCATTGGGGTCCACTCTTAAAGTTGGCCATGCATCCAATACAGTAAACAACATTTATTTCAGCAAAATGTCAACTTTTATAATTAGTCGCCAGTCTTATTTTGACAATCTTCTTCCACGAAAATACACAGTGAAAGGCAATGGCGAGCCAATTGTAAAAGTTGAAATTGTATGTAAAGAAGTGCTACTTTGTGGAGTATGTGTGCCAACGGTTCCTAACGATTTAGAAAAACTCTTGAGTCATATTTAATGACTTAAGATACGTACTTTTGCCGAAAATCAAGACCGTATTAGATTGCCAGATTATTGAATGGAGTTTGGCGTGACGTTCTCTATACCAGAGAGAACAGTGTATCGGTGCTATCCACTGTGGCACACAGACCTTATACTGGCACAGATTCGGGTCATTGTTAATGCTATGAACCGTATGAGCAGAGACTGTGGACCATCTGGCTGTAAGTTGAGAGGCCAAACGGTAAATAGCGCCCAACTGGTCCCGTCGGCCCACCCGCTAGAAATATAAAACGCACCCTTTAGCTATCAGCTGCATCTCTCACTGCGTTTGTTGTGCAGTCTGATCAAATAATAAAATGGAGGTATGCGGTGCTGGAACTCGCGGGACACATAAACAAAGCAGGGTTTGATAGTTACTGGCTGTCGGATAGTATGCAACATCAACATATGTCATACTGATAGCTATCTAGCGCGGCTGCCTCTCGCTTAAAAAAAAAATTCTTCTGCGTCACCAGTAAGGTAAGTTAAGCCAACTAGCTGCTGTGTGGCTGGTCAGAGTTGTTTGATACCAGAGGAATAGCAAAAAAGGCTTTAATTGCTTAATAAATACACATTTGAAAGGTCTCATCCCTCAAATAGGATTTGAGGATGGCATCCACCTTCTTTGCACTAATTATGCGTCCCCCTTCTCAACTTGAGCTCCAAGTTAAAGCTGCTCAAGGCAAAATTTTTATGCAGAAATCAATCTGTCATATCGGCTTGAACCACTAACTGGGGCTGCAGCTGAGAAGAGCGTCCCGTCCCCCCTGTATATTCATCCCATTTTCCTATATGTAATTCTGACTCTTCAGAAGTGTCTCCTCCCACTCTCTGTCCAGAGAAAGCTGGACTCGCAGGACATTAGATGTTTTGTCTCTCCCGTCCCTTTGGAATCCTTTGGCAGAAAGC
Organism: Centroberyx affinis; assembly: GCF_046629955.1. NCBI lineage: Eukaryota > Metazoa > Chordata > Actinopteri > Beryciformes > Berycidae > Centroberyx > Centroberyx affinis. The sequence goes on along the minus strand of NW_027278986.1, from coordinate 203,161 downwards.
ACCACAGACCACATGGGGCTGTGGCAGTGTACTGACCTCACTTTTACAGGATTTCTGGGTATTGAAGTTCAAACAGTTTTCAACTAGTAAACATTAAATCTGGACAATTCAGCCACTGTCTTATAAGTAAAGCATTCGCATTGGTCATCATGATGGAGAGACAGACAAAAGATATGCAGTTAACACGTGCTGGCTGTAGTTTTGGCTAGGTCTCAAACCTGGCTCCTATCCTGTAAGAAGCAGCACTCTGAAACCTCAAACACATTGTAAGACTGATAGTTGCATTATTTGTTTGCACGTAAACGTAGCCAGTGTATAGTTGTTCAGCAAATTTCCACCATGATAAACCTAGCTCCTGCTAGGTTGCCAGGTTAGTTTGAAACCGACAGTAAAGTTATCATCCTCCCAAGCTGAACGGTCAATTAGATCAGTGGTTCTCAACGTGGGGTCCGGGGACCACCAGGGGTCCTTGAGGGGGTTCCAGGGGGTCCCCAGCAAATTGATGAATTGTTAAACTTCACCATTATTTCATTTACAAGACGTTAACACAATTAGAGAATGTAGAAGAATGACTGTTCTGATCATAGTTTCTCTGTTATCTCTCTACCTACAATACAGATAGTCATGGGATTCTGGACAAAATCATATCTAACAAAACAAATATTCTCAGATTTAGGTCCAAGAGACAAAATCCCATCAAATGGGGGTCCGTGGCCCTAATGTGGACTAAATTGGGGGTCCCTGATATGAAAACGGTTGAGAATCACTGAATTAAATCATTCCTCATATGAAGGATTGTGGGAGTTTTAATGAATATTGAGCTAAGGTTAGGGCTGGGCGATATGGTTGAAATCAGTATCATGATAATCATAAAGACCTTTCTCGATATCAATATATATCACGATATGGTTCATGTATGCAAAATCACGTTAAATAATCAAATTAATTTTCATCTCATTGAACCGAATGGTGGTGTGGTGTCAAACAAAACTGAAATTTTCAAATAATATTCCTACCATACCTCATTTTTATCAGAGTTTTTAAGTAAAATTTGCTTGTCATCATCAATTTAGACAGCAGAAATGTATCATGATATTAAAATATCTTCATATCATCACGATATGATTCCACTGAAAGACGATAAATGATAATATTGAATTATCGCCCAGCCCTAGCTACGGTTGTGTGAAGATCCATAGCTAATGTCTAATAATCAAACTTTTACTTTGTTCGTTAATTGTATACAAGTAAAATATCAGCACAATACAAAAGATAGGTATATAAACGGACTGTTCAGAGTACGATGGAAGTTAGATGGAAGAAAAGGAATTTGGGCATTAACCATTGAAGCTTTAGGTGTCAGACTTTTTGAATCTTTTTTGAATTTTTTTTTCCTGTGCAATATTAACCAGAACTCTGCTGAGCGAAGTTGTATTTGTTGTGTGGTAACATCAGCTTCCTGATTGTTCTGTCAGGAGGCGGTGGGAGCTGTTGGGCCCTCGCTTTTTCAATGACAGAAAACCTGCTGAAAACCAGAATGTCTTTTTCCTGACCGTCTGCGTCTCTGTTTCCCCAGCTTGCTGTCCTAGACTTGCACTCAGGGGACGTACAAGGCGGAGGCACTGGTAGTAAGTAGTCTAATATCAAGTGTCATTTATAGGCTATTCTTTGAATGGAATTGTGTGAGGTATTTTTTGCACGTTATGAAGGTTTATTTTTTTATTTTATTGTGATGCAACCTCAAAATTACATGGTATGAGGTGGCTACGACATGGAGAACCCATGATGTTGTTGACCAATTGGGATAGTCTACCCGTAGTATGTGGCGTCTTTCACAACAAATCAGAAAAAGGCTTGTTTTGCCAACTTGATTTTTGATTTTGAAATTGGTCATAAATCCAATGTCTGAAACCTGCAGATAGTCTGCAATGTAAAGGAAAATATTGAACATATGGTAGACTCAGACTCTGTCACTCTCTGCAGGGCGATACATTCCTCCACATTTACGGAACAAAGAGTCTTCCAAAAATGGTGAGTAGGATCAAGTTAGAAAAAAAATGTCTGCATTAATGAGGGAGACCACACCTCAACACAGGGAGGCACTGCTTGGCTAAATAGTGAAAACAACTAAGCTTATGATCAGATAGGTGCCAGTTTTAAGCCGCAGGAAGGGAAAGTCTGGGTGGGGGAAGTGAATGACAGATGGTTCCCCTCCCTCAGCAAATATTGTCAAAGTGCCCTTGAGCAAGGCACTTACTCAATGGCCCACAGTTTTAGACTGGTTGAACTGCACAGCTCCCAGGTGTGTGTGTGTGTGTGTGTGTATGGACCGTCACTACAAATGGATGGATAAACTAACGTGCTGCTGAGGTTGCTTCACTTTGATCTAGAAAGTGAATGTTTTGTCTTTTCTTTCTTTCAGGAGGAAATGCGTTTACTGCCGGTCGGCCGGGTGGCTACACTATGGCTCCCGGAGCCAACTGTAAGTTCCCCCCCGGACTGTTCACCAAACCATTTAGTTTTCGACACTGCCACCAATGGCAAATGACCAGCAGCAGCTAAAACTGAAGTATACAGGGTTCCCAGTGGCCTTGAAAATCCTTGATAGTGTGTAAAATATAGAAAAATAAAATAAGTCCCTTTTGGAAATGAATGGATGGAAAGTACTTGTTTATTCCCATTAAAATATAGTTCCCAAATTCTTCAATATACCTCAGCCACAAATTGTTTTGTACAATATTTTTATGTTAGGCTTATGTTTCTGTTTCAACAGTAAAGGTCTTAAATAGCACTGTGTGCTTGATTATGTCATCAACTGTCATTTTATTTCTTTAATTAGAAATTAGAAAGTGAGTTTTAAAACCAGAAATCTCAGCAGCTGGCCAAGTAATCATTGAGTCACTGGAATCGATTTCTTAGCTTTTCTTTATTATTTTAAATGTATGCTTTATGAATCAGTAGCCAGCTAAGTATCATTAGCTAACTAGGTGAGAAAGTGTGTACTGGGATATCGGTATCACTTTAATTCCTCATCGTTACTTGTCCTCTCCTCCTTTGCAGATGGCGTCAGCGGCTGGGACGGCGCGCGCAACAACTTCGTTAACGGCTACCACGACAACCGGATGAACGGTGGCAACTCGTTCAGCCGCGGCCCTCCTCGCATGGAACGGGGTCGAGGGGTTGGCGGAGGAGGCGGTTACCGTGGCAACAGGGGCGGGGCCTACAACCCCATCAACCCGATGCAGCCGATGGGCTTTGGTGTTTACGAGAATAAAGGTGGGTTCCAGCACGACCACATCCAAACTTAGAGGGGAAATCAATTGTGAACCAGAATCTATGTTATTCCCACTTGCTTGATTAACATGAATGCGTTTCCCAAAACTAGAAACATTATTTATTTATGTATTTGTTTGTTTGTTTGTTTGTTTGTTTGTTTATTTTAACTTGAAAGTTTCATAAAAAGTTATTTTTCAGTACAGAAATTAAACAATGAGAAATACCTTTACAAACATAGACGAACAAAATAAAATGGAAATAATTTTACAGCAAAAGACTCATCTAGGCATTAAATAAATAAATCAAATAAAAGATTCATTATTGAGAATTAAAAAGGTTATAATGGTTTACAGTAGCTTTTTTTTAATTACAGTGTAATGAGATGAATTCCAAGTGAAACAAGAAAGTTTGGTATAGCATTTAAAAACCTACATTTATGTTTTGTACATTCATGTAGAATTTATGATGCAAGTATCAAATTTGGAATACATTCAAAAGGTTTTACTTTACAGTCAACAGTGCCCTTGTTCTTTTGTAATTGAGCAGCATGAACGTAAAGGAACCAAATGCAGAAATGCAACAAAGTAAACTTTTTGGTTCAGACCACAGAAGACCAACTGTAGGTGTGATTGCACCCTGAGTGTTTAATGCATATGTGTAAAAGGGTCTTTGTCATCTATTCTACTGTCAGACACAGGAGGTTGGAACACAGCCAAGGACGCCTATAGCAGCTTTGGCAACAACCGAGGGAAGTCAGCATTCTTCAATGACAGAGGCAACGCCAACAGAGGGAGGTAAGGAGATTATACACATAGACCAACTGACTGAAGACGCTTCTAAACTGGAATACTGCCGTCATAGGAGCTGCTCTGTCTTTCTTTTTCTTTCTCCTTAGTTCTGTTTTTATGATCCCCACATACTAGAACCTGGTCAAAGCAGCAGTTTGTAAGTTTTCTAGGATTTTTGTATAGACATGGTATCTCTGAAATTGTTGCCAGCTACTTTATCGTCTTCTGGTTAAGCTGAGGCACCACAGCTGACAGTTTAACAGAATGATATACTACCATGTAAATGAGTACCATAGAAAACATCAGGCTATACTGTCATAAATCTACAGCAACTATTTAGAATAATCATTTCTCTTTATGTTTATTTACGGTGTAGGCTGTGTATTGTGAATGTAATAATTATTCTGCTCAAATATTTAGGCTACATTATCATTAAAACTGCTGAGACAGGAACATTGTTATTTCCATGATTAGTTAAGCATAGTGGTTCAGTATTAATAATCATAGTTACTGGGATCACTATGATCATTAATCAGATTGCATCAATTACAGATTTTACACAATTTAAGTAGCAATAATGCTGTAAAGAGCACATTTTCTGCAATAGTCCTAAATAGTATGCTGTGCTTCCAGTGTGTAGTAACACCAATTACATTATAGTGACAGCCAAATAGACACCTAAAATCCTGTTTTTAGCTCATATTCCACGTAAAAAATAAAAACAGACAACTGTAATCTCACTACCATATTTGCTTCAGGTGATGCCTGTAGTGTCAGAAACTGTGACATTGCTGTTTGAGTCTCATGGTCTCTGATGCATTGACTATGGCCGTTTCCTGAAGCATGTTGCTTAATGTCACATATATATATATACACCCTACGCTCCACTTTGCCCTTCACCTTGTATTCATTCTCTCCCACACTGTCGAGCTTTTCATTTTGGCCTCACATTCACAGTGATATTTTTTTTTTCCGATTTGTTGCGGTTTTGAGGAGGGCTTGAAGAAAAGGAAGAGGCCCCCTTTTTAAATTACCGTCCGACTCCCGCCGCCCTCCCGCTCACGACTCTGTAACCCGGCAACAGCCAATGCAGACAAGCAACACCCTCAGACAGAGTGAGCAAGCACACCGAGGAGAGAGAGAGAGCTGCCTGCCCGGCTCTAGCTTTTCCTGTAGTCACGTTTCAGAATGAAACCGCTTTCATCATTGTTCATGATTAGGGCTGGGCAATATATCAATATTATATCGATATCGTGATATGAGACTAGATATCGTCTTAGATTTTGGATATCGTAATATCGTGATATGGCATAAGTGTCTTTTCCTGGTTTTAAAGGCTGCATTACAGTAAAGTGATGTCATTTTCTGAACTTACCAGACTGTTCTAGCTGTTCTATTATTTGCCTTTACCCACTTAGTCATTATATCCACATTACTGATGATTATTTATCAAAAATCTCATTGTGTAAATATTTTGTGAAAGCACCAATAGTCATCCCTACAGTATTGTCGCGATATCGATATCGAGGTATTTGGTCAAGAATATTGTGATATTTGATTTTGTCCATATCGCCCAGCCCTACTTACAACTGAACATTTAGCCCACTTCTAGAAAATACCGAGATATATATCGTGTATCGCCAGTCAGCCTAAAAATACCCGAGATATGATTTTTGGTCCATATCGCCCAGCCCTATTCATGATTGCATTATTCTCACTTTCATCACTCAAGTAGGAAAATATGGAACAAATTGCGTTCCGTAATCCCTCATTAAGAAATGCAACATCTTTGTTAAGGGAAGATTGTGTATTATACGGGACAGAAGTGCTTTTTTTTTATGCTGTCCTAATGACATCCCTGTTAATCGTAAAAGAAATGTGTTGTGCCGATCCAGTATTCAGTATTGGTATCAGGCTGATAAAACACTGGACTGCATATCAGAAAAAGAGGACGTCATTATCTGAATCCGATCCTTCCATGCTCCATGATTCAACACACACAATACACAGTACACACAATATTTTAATAGACTGTTAAAACTGAACTAATTTAACTGAACATTAAACTGGAGTTCAAAAAAAGTAGTAGTGTGACATTCAGGCCTGTAGTTGGCAATGTATTTCTTCCACTTAACCATAGAGACAGGAGTCTTAGTTCCCCAGCATGGTGTTGAATAGTTGGAGATGGATAAGAATGACCACAAGGAGAGTGCATCCATACAAATGGTCCAGAGTAATTCTGGTTTAATAAATCTGATTTTCAATTAAAGTCCAGTATCGTTGTCAGTATTATCGTATCAGCTTTCATCTGTTATCACTGTTTTCCCTTTCTATATATATATATATATATATATTTTTTTTACTGTATTATTATTTTTTGTAATGTGTGTTGTTATTGTTGTGCAGGGGTTGGGTGGAGTGGTAGGATGGGTGGGGTATTGTGAAAAATGGTGACCTCTAAACCTGGCATTGTGTCTGTTGTTTGCCTATGCTTTTCACCAATAAAAACTATTCTAAAAAAAAAAAAAAAAAAACAGTCCAGTATCAGTGCATCTCTAGAAATGAGTGTTTCAGTGGTGTTTCTGTGTTGTGCTCAGGTACGAGCGCGGTGGATTCGGCGGAGGAGGAGGAGGAAACAGCCGCTGGGTGGAGGAGTCCAGAGATGACGAAGACTGGTCAAAACCAACGCCACCTAACGAACGCCTGGAACAGTGAGTCTGGCCATGAAACTTTTGGAACATCCTGGAATTTTGAGAGGTGGATCCTAGACAGGGAAAGTTGATTTATTACATTATAATTCATAGGCTTCATTGGAGGACGTACACACTAAACAAGAGGCCAAACATGCAGACTAAACATGCAGGCATAGCAAAACGGAACACATTTTTCTATAAATGAAAACGGGTGTCCAACAGCTGAGGCTTATAGCAACTTGAAAAATAAAATCCCATCTCCCAACGACAGACAATGCACTTGTGGCTTCTGGTGCTGTTGCTCCTATTGTCTATTTGGCTATGATTGACCAGCTCACACTGTGGGATTTCAGGACTTGTCCAGATTCGTGTTGCAAAAATCAGGCATGTTTGAAATAATGGTGATTGTCCCAAGTAAGAGATTCAATTCCTGAATCCTCCCGCAACTAAAGACTATCTGTTTGACTGCCACAAAGTAGCACCGACTCTATGGAAAATCTGCATCTGGAAAATCACTCATGACTTGAAAATCATGTCTATACTGGGTCTAAATGTTCAGTGTCCCCCCAGTCCTCACTGCTGATAAAAGAAAGCCTAAAACAGCGAGTGAACCCTACAGAACCGAGACACAAATATTGTTTATGGAAATGTCATACTAAATTTCGATTTTTGCGTTGGTGTAGAAATGCTGTCAGGCTTGTAAAAGAATGTAATATCATTACATATTATTAGTTATGTTTTTTCCGATCATTGCTGTAGACCGAGTAACACTTTTCTATCTTTCTCCCCCTTTGTTCCTCCACAGTGAGTTGTTCTCCGGCAGCAACACAGGGATTAACTTTGAGAAATACGATGACATTCCTGTTGAAGCCACAGGACAGAACAGCCCTCACCACATTGAGAGTGTAAGTTACTGTTGTTACTACTACCATTCCCTGTCACTTACAACACAGTACCAATGGCTCTACCCCTGACAGTCCATCCATTTTTAAATGCATCTCCAGAGACGTATTCTTGAATCCGTATGAGTTATCTACTGTTGTGACCGTCATTCCACCAGTCATGATTATAATATATGCTTGGATATAGTTTCAGAAAACAGAATTCAGACATCCCTCCATTAGGGCTGCACGATTCTGGATAAAATGAGAATCTTGATATTTCTTGCTTAGAATTGAGATCACATTTCTCTCTCACGATTCTTAAGCAAAACAATTGTTAATATAAAATTTACTGCACTCTTTTGCCTGACAACAAAAAATATGATAATGACTGTATTGGGACTGTCTTATCAACTTTGCGGGTCAAATGGGCTACACACATAATGTAATTATAGACAGAATTTAATTAATGGTATAAACTTCTCCAATCCAGCTGGTTGGGTTAGGGCACAGTGCAGCATTAAGTAGCCTACAGCCTTAGTTATGCTTTGTCTTTGGGGAATTACCTTGCTTCCTGAATCTTTTTTTCGGGTTCCGGATCAGTTTCGGGTTGTTGTTTTATGAAAATGGGCGGGTTCGGATACATGCGTGGGATCGGACGGTCGCGGGTTGAAAAAAAAACCTGACCGGCGCATCACGAATGTAAACAGTAACCTGCTACAAACGTTAACGGTAGGTAGCATCATTGCCTTGTGGTATTTAAGTAACGTTAGTGGAATTAATTGATAACCGTGTGACAACGCATTGAATTGAATTGAGCTCAACACACGCGCTGTCGGCCTGTCAAAGATATGCGCTTGTTTTTTAACAGACAAAATAGCTTAATTCAAATGCTTGATGAATCCAACACTTACCAGACAAAAATCAACTTACATCCAGTGGTGGAAAGTAACAAAGTACATTTACTCAATACTGTACTTCAGTACAATTTTGAGATACTTGTACTTTACTTGACTATTTCCATTTGATGCTACTTTATACTTCCACTCCACTACATTTCAGAGGGAAATATTGTACTTTCTACTCCACTACATTTATTTGACAGCTTCAGTTACTTTTCAGATGGAGATTTGACACAATGGATAATATAACAAGCTTTTAAAATACAACACATTGTTAAAGATGAAACCAGTGGTTTCCAACCTTTTTGGCTTTTGACGTCTTACAAAAAGCAGTGTGTAGTCGGGTCACATTTCAGATGTCTATGAGTTGTTAACAGCTCCACCAAATAGTGATTTTTTCCCTCTAAACCTCACATGGTTTCATTTCAATAAATGTTCAAATGATCCAATATTTCAGCAAAAATCAAAGATTAGAGAAAAAGTCCAAAAACTGAAAACCGATTTGTGTATCAGAACTTTGTTTTTTCTTCTTTCCTCTCCCATTAATCATCTCACGACCCCTCAGGTTTATGTGGTGACCCTTTGGAGGGGCCTGACCCCTAGGTTGGGAACCACTGGACTAAACTAGCTAACTGTATATAAAGTAGTTCAAACTAGCTCCACCTCCAGCAGCTACAACAGTAACATGCTGCTTACACACTGATGCTTCAGTATTAATAATCTAATGATGTCATATATAATACAATATCAGTCAGAGGGACCAAACCACTACTTTTACTTAAGTAGGATTTTTCATGCAGGACTTTTACTTGTAATGGAGTATTTTTACATTGCTGTATTGGTACTTTTACTTAAGTAAAGGATCAGAGTACTTCTTCCACCACTGCTTACATCTCTCTATCTTCTCTTATTTAGAACACAACCTTTGAACAAGTGTTCAACCGTGTGTGTCTACTGTTCTCCATCATGTCTCTCTCTGGAGTTGTTTTCCTTCCTGCCGGTTTCTGCCCGCTCTGCATGTGCGCATTTCGTCACGTGGTGTAAGGCAGTGTTGTCACTTGTTAGGAGCGCTTGGTTTGATGCAACGGATGTCCCTAATGAACATGCGGCAGAATCGTTGTCATTTAGGAATGAGATCGCATAGAGGTATGAATCGGGATCGCGATTTTAATTCGATTAATCGTGCAGCCCTACCCTCCATTACCCCTTAACTGCTAGTAACTCCTGTGTCTTTCTAAACAAACTCAAAACTCAAGCAGAAATCATTGGCTAAGGTTTTGCTGTGTACAACACACCTGGGCCCTCATTTATGAAACGAACGTACGACAGAAAACTGGGCGTACGGTCATTTCCACGCAAAGCTCGGCATTTTATCAATTTGGACGTGAGCGGAGGCTACGATCAAATCTCACGTCAAGTCTCAACTCCTGTAGCAAGTTTACGAGTCAGCGTGGACTTGCGGTGCAGCAAAGTAAATCTGGCTGAGTCGGAGAATTATTATTAGACCATATATTCTGACTGGCATCTAAGCATATGCAGCCACATATGCATCACTTAAAAATATGTAGCCTATGGCAAAATATTCTATTTTGTAAAGGCCTACATCGACTATGTGTCATACAGCCTATCCCTAACATAAATAGGTATTTTCATATTGTTTGCAATTAACGGTGTTAACAGTTTTCTGGTGATTAATTAAGATTAATTTCTCTTTCATTTTGAGATATCCTACTTGTTTGAGGTCTGACCATTTTTTCTTCACCTAAATGTAAAGAATTGCGATACAAGCTTTATATTAGGCTACTATTATATATATATATAGGCTATACATATCACGGATGTATAAATTAAATATTCAAACCTCAGCTGGAGTTCGATTGTTGACCGCAGCAGTGATTTCTTTCCATGCTGCATTTTTCCGACTTCCTTTGATGACTTTTCAGGCTGCCAAATAGAACTAATTGGTTCAATTGGACTTGGGACGTTAGAGTTTCTATTTGGAGGTCGGAGAAGTTTCTCTTCTTGGACGTATTACGCCTCTCCATGTGGTAAACTCTGGGGGCGAGGCCTCTAAACCGAGAATATTTAGGGGCGTGATATTTAAATGACGATTGTTTTCAGCCTCCACATTTATCAACGCCCGATCATTCTTACGCTGTGATTGGCGAGATACGAACGTTTCATGAATCTCACGTGAACCCTGTCGTAAGATGATTTCTGCGCTCGGATCTGCGCCGGTTTCTACGTTAGATTGATAAATGAGGGCCATGCTGTTTTAGATTAATTGTAGATGTGCTTTTGCGTTTTAACCATGTTTCAGCTTATTAAAGTGAGGTGTGTGGTAAGCACAAGCCTGTATGGAAACATTGAATAGATTGTCTGACAGCAAACAGCAGGTGCACTGACAGGCAAAACATAATGAGAAATAATCTACATGACAGCAGTATGCTCTGCTAAAGCCCCGGCCTGTAATGGCTATAAGGAGCCATTCCAACTTCAAGAATCTGTGGGAATATACATGAAATTTAGTCACAAATCTCATCCATTGTCACTGTGCAGTGGTCCCTGTGTTTATTATTGTGTGTGTATGTGTATGTTGTGTAGTTCCAAGACGTGGAGATGGGTGAGATCGTCATGGGTAACATTGCTCTGAGTCGCTACACCAGACCAACCCCTGTCCAGAAATATGCCATTCCTATTATCAAGTCCAAGAGGGACTTAATGGCCTGCGCACAGACAGGTAGGACAGACACACACACACACACACACACACACACACACACACACACACACTTAACCTTTCCTGAAATAGAAAATAGTATTGTATCGAGCCGCTGAGTTGAACTTCGCCATTTTGCAGTTGATTGCTAGATTCCACATGTAATGCTGTGAAAAGCCCACTGTACTGTATGTATGTGAAAGTTGATGAGGTTGACTGTGTGTCTCCAGGTTCTGGGAAGACGGCAGCGTTCCTGTTGCCAATTCTCAGCCAGATCTACACCGATGGACCAGGAGAAGCCCTGGCTGCAGCTAAAGCCTCTGGACAGGTAAAACAAAGAGACAGGCCTTTAGATTTCCCAGTCTAAGCTAAAATGTCAAAATCAAGCATAACTAGGAGTAAAACAGCATTGATCAATAGATGAAATTTAAATGAAATCAGTTGATGGAAATTAAAAAACGGTGATACTAGTTAGGCCTGGACGATAATTCAATATTATCGTTTATCGTCTTTCAGTGGGATTATGTGATTTTGGGATATCGAGACGCACAATTCTGGTGTCTGAACTGATGAGAACAAGCTCATTTTATTTAGAAACTCAGACAAAATGAAGTATGGTAGGAATATTATGTGAAAATTTCAGTTTAGTTTGACACCAGACATTACCATTCGGTTCAATATGATGAACATTCATTTGATTATTTAACGTGATTTCGCTTATGTGAGCCATATTGTCATATATATCGATATCGAAAAAAATCCTTATGATTATCGTGATATTGATTTCAACCATATCGTCCAGCCCTAATACTAGTGCAGTATGGTGCACTACAAGCAAATTATAATCCCATTGGAAGCAGAGATAAACATTTCTCACAGTAAAATCAGCAGACACCAGAAAATGACATTCAGTGTAATATCATGTCATTAACTATAGTTGCCATCTAAAGTATTCAACCCTCCGACATTTTTTAGTATATCATGCTTATAATAATTATCATGCACTCATGATTAGAATGCGCTTATGATGTCTTAGGTCTAGATCACACATGGTGCATTTTGAAGGCTGAGCAATGTGAGGTGCCCTGCCTGTTTGAAGCCTACAGCTGTTGTTTATTGTGTTGACTAGTGTCAATGTGAGTTAGTTAAAAATAATTGTGAACAATAAAAATCCATGATAAAAAGTTACCAGAAATTTCGAGTGTAGCTCTAATTCGCCTCCAGTCCTGCTGTTTTCTGTTTAGAGTCGTAACGCTCTTTACAAGAGTCTCCAGAGTAGGGCTGGGCGATATGGACCAAAAATCATATCTCGGTATTTTTAGGCTGACTGGCGATACACGATATATATCTCGGTATTTTCTACGATGTGGGCTAAATGTTCAGTTGTAAGGTGGGCTGGGCAACATGGACAAAATCAAATATCACAATATTTTTGACTAAACACCTCGATATCGATATTGCGACAATATTGTAGATGACTATTGGTGCTTTCACAAAATATTTACACAATGAGATTTTTGATAAATAATCATCAGTAATGTGGATATAATGACTAAGTGGGTAAAGGCAAATAATAGAACAGCTAGAACAGTCTGGTAAGTTCAGAAAATGACATCACTTTACTGTAATGCAGCCTTTAAAACCAGGAAAAGACACTTATGCCATATCACGATATTACGATATCCAAAATCTAAGACGATATCTAGTCTCATATCACAATATCGATATAATATTGATATATTGCCCAGCCCTACTCCAGAGTAGCCCCGCCTCTCCGTTGATCCCATTGGACAGTAGAGGAAATAAAACAATAGTGATATAGGGCACCTTTGTGCTCTGCCATGAGTTTAACTTTTTTCAACTTGCAGCTGGTGATAATCCACCTTTGGATTTGTTTATGTAGTGATTTATTCAATTGAAAACATCCCCTGTTATTATACTTCATCCATAGCCATTCTGCTGTGTTGTGACTGTGTTGCAGGAGAATGGGAAGTACGGACGTCGCAAGCAGTACCCAATCTCTCTGGTGCTGGCTCCGACCAGAGAACTGGCCCTGCAGATATATGACGAGGCCAGGAAGGTACACACACACACACACACACACACACACACACACACACACACACACACACACACACACACACACACACACACACACACACACACACACACACACAAGACAGATAATACTAGACCAGACTGGGCTTGACCAGACGGACAGGGTGGATTAGAGGAATTGCTGATCAACATAAAATATTGTCTGTCTCTCTCTTTCTTTTCCTCTTGGGCTTTTATACTGATACTAGTTAAACAATATTTCATGCCTAAATCAATACAGTGACAAAAATGAAAAAAAAGTAGACACTATGAAGGAATGATTAACAAAATATATGTGCAAAAAGGGATTCAACTTTCTCTTCTAATTATGTCTAATTCATAAAAATGATTGTACATGAAATTTAATGTTATTGATAAAGTAAAAAAAAAAAAGAAAATGAATGAGTGTAAGAAGAAAACCCTGGAAAATCCATGACATTCTCTTTACCTGTGTCTTGCTAGTTTTCCTATCGGTCCAGAGTGCGTCCCTGTGTTGTCTATGGAGGCGCAGACATCGGCCAGCAGATCAGAGATCTGGAGCGAGGCTGCCATCTACTGGTGGCCACACCGGGAAGACTGGTGGACATGATGGAGCGAGGCAAAATCGGACTGGACTACTGCACGTAAGAGATGGAGGGAGAGATAGATGATAGATAATTGGGACCGGACTACTGCGGGTGATGGATTATGGGAGGAGGATAGATCAATAGACATTATTGTTTGTTTCGCTAAAATCTGCTCTTGTCTACCTTGGGTTTTTCGCTATGCTCGTCCTCCTTTTTGTTCACCACTGATTTTGCTGATAATGTCTAGGGTTGCAAAATTCCGGGAATTTTCAAAGTTGGAAACTTTCCATGGGAATTAACGGGAATTTATGGGAATTAACGGGAATTTATGGGAATAAACGGGAATAAACCAGGAATTTACTAAATTGAAGGAATGCTCTTAATAGGGAACTTAAATATAGTTGGGGAAAATATATTTTAGCATAATCCTGACTAAAACAACCAGATATCATGCAAGTACAGTTGAATATCTATGCTATTCCTCAATCACATGCACACATAGCACACTGCTTACTGCAGGGCTATTGAGACCACGCCCCCTACATGCAACTCAACATTCATGTTTTTGTTCTTCAATGAAAGAATTGATTGTTCAATAAAATATTTAACACTTGATAAAGTTCTACTTACAAATAAATCTGTTTTAATTGTATTATTTTGGATGGATGTCTGCTTATAACAAAACAAATATTTATGCTTGGATATGATACCTTTCCATTAAATTACCCTCAATTCCCAGTTAATTCCCATAAATTCCCATTAATTCCCATAAATTCCCATAAATTCCCATAATTCCCATGGAAAGTTTCCAATTTGGAATATTTCCAAAATTCCCCAGCTTAACTTCCCATGGAAATTTACCGGAAATCTTCCACCCCTTTGCAGCCCTAATAATGTCATCCATGTCCATGTCATCTTCACTCTAGCTACCTGGTCCTGGACGAGGCAGATCGTATGTTGGACATGGGGTTTGAACCACAGATCAGACGCATCGTGGAGCAGGACACCATGCCGCCTAAAGGCATCCGACAAACCATGATGTTCAGCGCTACCTTCCCTAAAGAGATCCAGGTACACTTCGCTATGACACTTTGGTAGGGATGGGATGATATGCGATACACGATATCACGATACAATTCAATATGCAATAAGGGGGTTCACGATTCAAAACAACTAGTATGCTTATATATCCCTACAGTGTTTCCCATACATGGGCTTTACTTGAGCGACAGTAAACTGGCACAGTTATGTCAAACTTAGCATCTGATTGATGCCTAGTCAAGTGTGTAAATTTGTTGTGTTCTGCGGTATTTTAATACTGAATGGCAAAGCTTAAAGATAAAAAGAAAACGTGCTCTTCTGTAAAACAATGGGGGCTAGAAGTACTCGTTTCAGGATTTTATAGGATCTGAATGTGAAGTGAAATGTTTTCGAACCCAGCGCCAGCAAATCAAGTAATAAACGCCTCCTCTGCTCCCTCTCCAGATCCTGGCCAGGGATTTCCTGGAGGAGTACATCTTCCTGGCCGTGGGCAGAGTGGGCTCCACCTCCGAAAACATCACGCAGAAAGTGGTGTGGGTGGAGGAGAGCGATAAGAGGTCTTTCCTCCTGGACCTGCTCAGTGCTACAGGTGAGACACACACCTAAACACACACTACTAACTCACTAGAACCTCTAGATATGTACTGCACTGCAGGTGAGAGACACATACAGTATAAAATACAACCTCACTCAATGGAATTTCTACATCTATGTAGAGCTACTGCTGAGACACACACAGCGGTTGTTTTTTTCCCCCTATCCCTTCGCTACACACACATCCTCATCCTCACTGCGGTTGGCACAGTGCTAAAAAAGTAAATAGTCTAGAGATACAAGACTGAGAAAGCAGGAACACAACTGCATCTTTTCCACTGTGTTACAGCTGCTTGGGTTCAATGCATGCTTGACCACAGCCTCTGCATTTTCTCTAACATGCTATAGCTAAAATTCTCCTTCTGAGTTCTTTTATGTGTGTCAGTGTGGGTTTGTGAGTTGGATGGTGGATGGTTATGAGTTTGTGTACTTTACTTTGAGATGAGCCCTCTTCGCACAGGACAAATATCATGTGGGGACGCCCAGTGATTTGTAATAATTGTAAGAGATTGTCAGTGAATTTAATCCTGTGTGAATCTGTCATATCTGTAATTTGTAATGTCCAAATTCCATCTGAAATTGCCCATTGTGTTTTTGTGCAGAGAGAGGTCCCCTGATAATATTAATCCAGTGCGAATTGAGCGTTCTAATTTCAGCCCAAATTAGTTTTCGGCACACACCGGCTCTTTCTTCTTCTAGATGCATGGTTTCCATCTTACTGTCAAGAAAAATGGAGGCAGTAGTTGAATCTATAGAGGAAGGTTTTGGATGCATTTTTTCTTCAAGTTTTGCTTTGCTAAATTAGTACATGACAAATTGTAAGATCTTCAACTCGTACGATTGTGTCCGGGGCAACGGCAATTTTAGTGAATTTCATTATCCCGTTCAAATGTGTTTCACAAAATGCAGAGGTTGGGGGGTTAATTCATTAATTACATGAGATCCCCATATAATACTATTCCTCCATAAATAGGGCTTTAGACTAAATATAAACCAAGCTAAATTAGGACATTGCTCAGCTGTCAAAACTGAATTCAAATCCATGTGTTTACCGACTTTAAAATGTAGCAAAGTATACGTGAGCTCCAACCATGTTTTACTAGAAACTGTTAAATGGCAGATTTTTCAGTGTTGTATGTGTACCGTCATGTTTCCTGGTAAAAGGCGAAGTTTCATGACATGTTATGTGTCACTAATGACTACGGTGTTATTTTAGTTGGGATGAACAGGGATGGTATCCCCCCGTAGAAACTCACTAGACACTACCATCATTTACCCTTCAGCCTACAGTGAACCTGTGATCGGTGACAATTAAAATGTCCATTATGTGGGAAGGAAAAGGTCTTAATTTTTGGAAAATGTAATTAGAGGACCTCATAGGGGTTCATGAGAAATGGATGCATGTCATTGTGAAATTTCATGATGGTCTCTCAAACAAGGCAGGAGATAACAGGGGATCCGCAGGACCTCAAAAACTCAGAAAAAGTCTCTAAATTCTCTTAATTTAAGTCCTTAAAGTATTAAAATGCAAAAATGGAGAGAACATGCAAGCTCCACATAGGGAGACACTGGGACCACCTTCCACTGTGCCGCTACTAGATGAATATGTAACGGGGTTAATGTATGTCAGTGTATGTCGGACATGTTAAGTGAGAAATGGGCTGGATTTTGGCAGATTTTTGTTTCTTTATTTTGGTTTTTAAAATGGTCTTAAATTTAAATTCCACGCAACATTAAAAAGATTTTAAAAGTCTTCATTTTGGCTTCTTAGTAAAGCCAATAGTTAACAAGGCTTGAGCAAGGAAAATGTGTCAAATATTTATTAGAGCAAAGTTTTCCTGGCCAAGTATAGGAACTCAGGAAAGCAATTAAGAAGTTAAAATATTTGCCACATCCATCCCTACTTGTAGTCTCAAGTTAGGTGTGCTGTTCCTTCAGTTTCCTAAGTCACATTAAGAACCCTTTGTAACATGACACAGTGGGATTAGGTCAGAAAAATGACTTGTTTGTGCTGGTTAAGAGTTTCCTCTTAAGAAGGGAAAGCCCTGTTCTATCAGGAACATTTTTATTTCCAAGTGGTTTTCTGCTGGTGCTTCGTTGTGGTTTACATGTTGGTGGTTTGATGTGGTTTTATCCCAAGTGATCCCCAGCGAGGTACAGGACAATACAGGAGACAACATAGAGAAACCTGGTAAGCTCTTTACCCAAGATTTTTTTTTTCTATCATTCCATACTTACTTTTGCTTGCCATGAATATTTTTCCTCTCTGGATGTAGAAGCCTTTGTTTAGCCTGTTGTTTTAGGTTCTCTATACCATTTCATATTTGAGTCAAGTTTGCTTGGCTTAAATCGATCATGCCTGTTTCAGTTGTGGATTCTTTTTTTTTTTTTTTACCCTTTTCTTTTTTCTTGGTTCGAGATGGTTTAGTTGAGTTTTGTGTGTTGTGTTGGGCATCTTCATTTGTGTCTCTGTGATGTCTTCATGTCAGAACCAGAGCCTCAATGGAGAGAGTATGGTCAGGTTATGTCTGCCATGATGCTACTACTTCTCTTCTCTAACAAGACTTTGGCTATAAATATGGACCCGCGCACTCCGCTAACACCACCAGTTAGCAATAACAATGTCTATGGAGCAGGACTGTGGAGGAAAACCACTATGACCAAACTCTTTTTATCAGTGGCTCTGGTCACAGTGCTTAAAAGAAAACACTGTGTTGATGCTGTTAGTTTTTTTGTTCTGGTGGTTATTTGTTGCCTGTACTGCCTGCTGCCTGCTGCACTCTTCTGTTCCCAGCAAAAATCTGTTGGAATGTGGTCTAAACAATTTGAACTACTTGAGAGTTGAGTTGCATCTCATCTTGATTTATCTCATTCATCTCGTCAGAAGCTAAAACCACTTCAACAAGTGGACACGTCACTTGCAAGAAGGACTGTAAAAATATGCTCAGCTAGTAGGGCTGTGCAAAAAAATCGATACAGCTGAGTATTGCAATATTTTTTTCCATGATACTATATCGATTTTCCAGCCCCTCGTATCGATACATTAAAAAAGATTATTCATGTTTTAAACGGATTTAAAATGTCCTTAAATTTCCCTCAAATCCCTTTGAATTAAATAGTTTTGACTCAATTTGTCCGCTGAGTTATCAATATAATGTGATGTACATATTAGACTACCCAGGTGGTACACAGCAAGTTGTATTTTCAGCTCTATTTTTAAATTTTCAGTAAATTATGTAGAGTGGAATGAAGCTAAAGGAGGGCTGCTTTGCTTACCAAGTTTTTAAAAAAGTGCTCATTGGAGTCAAGGTTTAGATATCAATAGATAGAGAAGGGAATACAGCTCATCTCTAGTGGCTGGGATGGCTGATCCTCCAAAAAAATTCCAAGGCACACTTCTTTGCTGAAAAAGTTAAAAAGCCTTTATTGTATGGGCTACGCCAACACGTTTCAGCTGTACAGTCTTCATCAGGGCATATAGAGCCAAGTAGAAGGGCTTGCTTATATAGAGCTACCTAGTGATAACAAAATTGGCACCAGGTGTGGCTCAATCAGCAGCAGAAAAGTGGGTGGATATTCACTGACACTCATCTGTTAAAATGTATAAAGCAAATAAAGCAAATAGAGCTGCAGTTCACAAAAAACATCTCACAACCATTATTCAAAATATCTGAAAAATCCTTAGGAAAAATTCCATCTAAACTGGAGAAAATTCTTTATTATTAAATTACGTAGAGTATTGCAATGTATCACAATATGTATCGTATCACAGTGTATCGTGATTCGTATCGTGAGGTCCTTGCCAATACCTAGCCTTATCAGCTAGTGATATGAGTTAAAGATCAAGGATTTACCATACAAGATTGTCACAATATTGGAAATTAAGAACTGAAAATAAATTGGGCAATATGATCTAACATATTTTAGCTAGGCAACTTATTTCTTCTTTAATATTAGCAAATAAATGGATAAGGTGGATGATGACTTGCTACTTTTTGAAATGTCCATATTGATTGAGGAATTTTGCTAACCGGGTGTAGTTATTCAGATCTTATGCTCGTCTGATGACAATAACGCAATGTGCAAATTGTGGCACATATTTGCTTGCAAGATGAGATGAATCAAGTACTCCATATCATTTTTTGAGTGTTTATAATTTGTTGTCATATTGGTCAGGTCTGGTTTATTTACCAGTGCACACCAAATACAGCTAACATTGCCTACCTACAGTTTGCAAAAGGGATGACAATATTAGCTTTGTATGTTGGCTGAACAATTATCATGACCAAAATAGTGATAGCCTTTCACAAAACATAGCAAAGTGCATACAATTATACATGCGCAGCCCATAGGTCAGATAATAAATAACAGCTTATTATTGCCAATGTATTATATTTGTCAAGTTCATATTTGAGCCAGTTGAAGTTACTTGTTAGTCATTTGCTTTCTCGGTCCAGCTGGTGTCTTTCTTTTTCGCTGGTTTAGTTGGTTGTGCGGAGGAAAGTCTCTGCTGATGTGTACATCAAACATTTGATGCTGAGTAACACACAGTGATCCCTGTTTTTCAATGTCAGCCATGGATTCAAGCAAAAACTAGGACGGTCCCATGTGTTGCAACATATACTCTGTGGGCATGGCTGTGCAATATTGACACATCCACCACCAATCACTGAACCTCTTCAGGTGCTCCAGAATCATGATTCAAAAATCACGAATCCGTGTTTGGATTCATGACATAATTTTGACATACCGTATTTCCTCTAATATTGGCCCGGGCCTTTATTTACCTCAACTGCAGAGGGTACCAGGCCTTTATTGGAAGCAGGCTTATATTAGAGACAGGCCTTTATTTCTAATTCCCTCTGTTTGATAAGTATATTTGCTCATATTTTAGTACGAAGCCTCCTTGTTTTTTGATCTGCTTCTGTTGGGGTTCGTTAGGTAGCGTTTTTTTTGTTACTGCAATGCATTACCGATAATTACGGTAATCGACGGCGGCACGCTCCAGAGACTTCCGCCAGGCACCAGGCGTTTACCGGTATCCACTGTTGTTTTTTCCTTTGTTTTTTTCCCCGGCCTGTATTTGGGGCCGGCCTTTATTTGTTCATGTCGACCACGGCCCCGGCCATTATCGGAGACCCGGCTTTTAATTGACTACCGGCCACAATTAGAGGAAATACGGTAGTAACTCAGATCAACCCAGATGTTAGTAAGCAAAAATACCAGAGCAGAGTTCATATTTGCCTTCCTATAACACAGAGAAAATGGTTGTGATGAACAGCTTAAATGTTCTTGAACTCAAAGGCTGTGTCACTCATCTCTTCTCTGAATGTCAAGGACATGATATACATGCACGGTTTTGAAACAAAGTAGATGGATAATTTAACTGAAAATGCAAGTTATTTCCCCCTTTTTGCCTTATACCCCACATAGATTTTATCTCAATTACCAGCAACTGTTGCTGCTGATGGAAATATTGTCTATCACTACTGCTTTTCAAAGTTACTATTGTATAATCACTTAAAAGGAAAGATAAATAAAGCCGATGGCCCTTATTAATACATGCTAACAGCATTGCGATAAAATCTGCTCTTTGAACTTTTTCTTAAATTGTAATTATGGATGATGGAGCCACATTAATTCTGCTTTATTCTCAGCCAGTGGAAATCAACATGTTAATCAAGTGTCACATATTGTCGCCCAGGTAAGGATTCCTTGACTTTGGTGTTCGTGGAGACCAAGAAAGGCGCCGACGCCTTGGAGGACTTCCTGTATCGGGAGGGCTACGCGTGCACCAGTATCCATGGCGACCGCTCCCAGAGAGACCGAGAGGAGGCGCTAAGCCAGTTCAGATCAGGAAAATGCCCCATTCTGGTGGCCACAGCGGTCAGTGTGTGTGTGTGTGTGTGTGTGTGTGTGTGTGTGTGTGTGTGTTGCCGATAGAAACTGTTCTAGACTGCTTGCTACAGTGGTGAATAGTTGGGCTAGACTGATTTATGGGGCGAATATTGAATATAATATATTGAATATCAGCACAAAGTATTGGGTTGACGGTTTCAATCCAAAAATATCGGTACCAGTATTGGCCTTCAAAAATCTGTCGAACTAGAGCTGCAACGATTAATCGATTAATCGATTAGTTGTCAACTATTAAATTAATCGTCAACTATTTTGATAATCGATTAATTGGTTTGAGTAAGTCAAAATTCTCTGATTCCAGCTTCTTAAATGTGAATATTTTCTGATTTCTTTACTCCTCTATGACAGTAAACTGAATATCTTTGGGTTGTGGACAAAGCAAGACATTTGAGGACGTCATCTTGGGCTTTGGGAAACACTGATCCACATTTTTCACCATTTTCTGACATTTTATAGACCAAACAACTAATCGATTAATCGAGAAAATAATCGACAGATTAATCGACAATGAAAATAATCGTTAGTTGCAGCCCTATGTCAAACCCAAGTGTAGAGTATGACTGCAAGTGAAGGTGAACGTGTGCGACAAATCTTACCTCTGACCTCTCCTTTATCAAACTCACTTTCTTTCTGTTCTTGTCTCTCTGTGTGTAGGTAGCAGCTCGGGGTCTGGACATCTCCAATGTGAAGCATGTCATTAACTTTGACCTGCCCAGCGACATCGAAGAGTATGTCCACCGTATTGGACGTACAGGCCGTGTAGGAAACCTGGGTAAGACTACAGTTAATAAGAGTATGTTGAATGGAGGACACACAGCCTAACTCTTCATAATTTTCATGTTGGCCTTCATGCTTCACTGGTCTGATTTTAATGCAACTTGGAGGAATGATGCGTCTTCGCACTGTGTTCCAGCTTTTTAAAATTACACTCATGGCCTAATGGGGTGCTGTAATGAAAAGTCACATTTTCAAACTTTGAAAAGTTTGCAATAACTGCTACACCAACAGTCCAATTTTGATGAAAGTTGGAGGGATGATGCATCTTTTTATTGATTGGCCCAAGGCGTGCCTGCATCATTCATGTGGGACGGCATAATGCTCATAATAAGTTGATATTTTTTCATACTTTAATTCATATATTTATACTAAACATGTTCTAATGTTGAAATGGTTAATTTTAGCAAACAGCTCTGACACAACTGTTAAATTACCATATTAAATGATTGAAACATGTTGTTCGCCCACGAATGATGCAATCATCCCTTTCCCCCTTAGCTATGTTTGGCCAGAAATGGTTTGTTTTGCCAGATTTTTGTTTCTTTGTTGTGCTTGTTAAATTGGTCTTAAGTCCAATTCTAGGCAGCATTGGAAAAGGTCTGAAAGAGTCTTTGTGTGTTTCCTGTAGGTCTGGCCACGTCCTTCTTCAATGACAAGAACGGGAACATCACTAAAGACCTGCTGGACATCTTGGTGGAGGCCAAACAGGAAGTTCCCTCATGGCTTGAGAGCCTGGCCTATGAACACCAGCATAAGAGCAGCAACAGAGGACGCTCCAAGAGGTATACACACACAGTCCCCTCTTAAACAGTCTGGGCCACAGACAACACGAGAGTAGTAACGGAGGACACTTATAGGGTTGCTTTACTTCCTCTTTATTTCGATGGAGCGTTTTGGTGTCAACTGTTCTGTTGCTGGACTCAGGACTACAGGGTTTTTGGTACAGAGTAGCTCATATTGGCTGCTGGCAGTCAGTCTCTACTTCAACCTCACATCATCTTTTTGCTTCACAAACTGACTAATAAGCAGTGGTGTAGGGTTAAATGAAAAAGAGGGTAAACTATGACCTCTAGTCGGTGACCATCATAAGGCAAACGACCACCAATATGAACAAAAATCTATTGTATTTTCAGAAAAGCAATAAATACCCTAAAACTTCAATTAAAAGCCGAGTCCCAATTAAACGCCGAGTCCCTTTTACTGGCCAGGTGTGGCTACACATTTGACAAATAAAGGCCGGTCTCAATTAGAAGCCGGTTGCCATTGACACTGCGAAGCAGTTTATTTTTTTTTTTACTTGCATTCAAACGTCAGTCACATTTGCTGATCGCCATGGCGGCACAGAGAAAAAAGTACGACCTGAAATTCAAGCTGTCAGTTTCAAATTTGCTGAACAAAACTCAGGAGAAGCAGCAGCAAGACATTTCTCTGTTGAAAAGTACAACCTCTTGCTGCCATAAACTTTTTTCGGCGTTCATCCTTTCTAAGGTAGGCTACCGGTATTTTGATACGGTGCCCCCCCCCCCCCCCCCCCCCCCCCCCTCCCCCCCCCCCCCCCTCCCTCTCTCTCTTTCTCTCTCTCTCAGTGCATGAGATGCGCTGTCTCCCGGAGCGAGATCAAATGAATGATTCGTAATTGATATGTTATTCGATAGCCTAATTTTTATACAAGTAATATTCATACTGGTTTAAATAAACAAGTTGATAGTATTTCCCATCTTTGCTGAGCAAGACTTTTGTGCGAAAGGAATTAAAGGCCTGTCCCATATAGACGCCTGTCCCAGATATAGGCCGGTTGAGTTCAGTGTTTGAAGCAAATAAAAGCTTGGGGTATTAGTTGAAGTTTTACGGTAAAAAAATAGTTTTTTTCCTTAAAAGACCCTATCTTAATATAACTTACATCAACTGGATACCACTTACCATGCCCTGTACTATATAGATTTATGCCAGACTAACAAAGATGGTAAACTATTTCCCACAATAAAAAGGATGAGTAAACAGAGTCTAGCCCTCCACTACATCCCTGCTAATAACAATATGTAGCCAAAACATGAAACATTGAGTTGTTGTTTATTTAAAGGTTCTCCGGTGGTTTTGGAGCACGAGATTACCGCCAGACAAGCGCCGGTGGCAGCAGTGGAGGGTTTGGAGGTCGTGGCGCTCGCAACCAATCAGGACATGGAGGGACCCGTGGGTTCGGAGGAGGTGAGGATCTGTGCTCTACAACAGTGGTTCTCAACGTGGGGTCCGGGGACCACCAGTGGTCCTTGAGGGCGTTCCAGGGCGTCCCCAGCAAATTCATAAATTGTTGAACTTTACCATTATTTCATTTACAAGAAGTTAACACAATTAGAGAATGTAGAAAAATGGCTATTTTGATCATAGTTTCACTGTTATCTCTCTACCTACAATATAGCTAGTCATGGAATTCTGGACAAAATCATATCTAACAATAAAAATATTCTCAGATTTGCATCTGAGAGGCAAAATCTCATCATACGGGGGTCCGTGGCCCTAATGTGGACTAAATTAGGGGTCCTTGATATGAAAAAGGTTGAGAATCACTGCTCTACAACACTCTACAACACCTCAGTAATTCATGCATTCATAGTTGTCATATACTCTATACTCATTCTGCTACAACAAGACAATTCCCACTACTGCTAAAGAAAATGTGAAAGAAATAACATGTCTACATCAAAGGCCTTAAAGGAGCTTTTGTTAAATACAGCCTTTATGTCTTGGAACTTTTGGTGTGCTGTACCTGTATTCTGACAGAACTACAGTGGTTTTCATTCATTCATATTCAGTTCATTTGCAAAATTGGTGTTATATTTAATATCAGTGGCATTAAATTAAAATTTGCAGACATTCTGATTTACAGACAGAGCTTTGGACATTAACAGCGCCCATATAAGAAGTTTAGCACTACAACCAAAACGGGGATCAATAGCAGGGGCCAGTTGCATAAAGATAGACCTAGTCTTAGACTTAAATGTGACCTTAAGTCAAACTTGCTATAGACACTTATATTTACCCGTTCCTCCTACTTCTTGATTGTTGTAGATCTCTAATGTGTTGTTTCTGTCTCTAAAGACTTGCTCTATTCTTCAGGCTCTTTCCAAAAACCAAAGATTTGACATCTTGTCTGAAATAGCTTCAGTATTTAAACTTCCCACCCTGACAGTTAGGCCGACTCATTGCCATAACAACAAAGTTCTTAAGATTAGCCAGGGGGAAGGTGGCTATCTATCCTACCTCAAAATAAGTCAGTCTTAATATTTAAGAAACAGACAGTCTTAATTAGCCTAGTCCAACCTGAGAATCTAAGACCAGTCTAAGGCTTAGACTAGTCTTAAACTAGCTTTATGCAACTGGCCCCAGGACATGACGCTAACATGGAAATCACCCCCCAACTATTACTGTAGTGGAAATACTGTTAACATGATGATGGTCCAATTGTCAAACTGGTCATAATGCATTGGTTCAAAAACTTCAAAAACATGGGCTCACTTTGGACCCTCACAGTGAAATTGGCAGTGGCACTATGGATCCATTTGCTCGTTGGTCACACCCTCAGACAACGCTTTGACTAAACTTAGGAATGATGCATCTCACCACTGTGCTGGAGCATTTTCAAAATTACACAGAATTGCTTAAGGGGGGGTGATAAGATTACAGGTCATAGTTTAAAAATTGCAATAACCAGTGATATCTCCCACGCTGTAAATTGTAATTACATGGCATTTAGTGCACATGTCCCGCTATACAAGGTGACATATTACTGATTGATTGTGAGGGGGACTGCATCATTCATGGGAGATGATATGATTACTGTTGTCTTGTTCATTTATTTACTTATTGGCCTGAAGGGATGACTGCATCATTTGTACAATCAGCCAATAGGAGGCGCCATAATAATAATAACACAATAACAGAATTGAAACTTTGACCTCTTTCACATTTGTAGAACTTGTTACTGCTTGGTCCAAAATGGGACCGCATCATTCATAGGGAACAACATGGTGACTGTAACTTTGTTAACTTTCTCTTTTCTATTCCCTCCCTCTCAGGTGGCTTTGGTAACTTCTACAGCAGTGACGGCTACGGAGGGAACTACTCCCACTCCCAGGTTGACTGGTGGGGCAACTAGGCTTCCTCCGTCTCTCCTCACTCATCCTCCTTTCTCTCCCTTCACTCTCATCCTCCTCCTCCTTCCCTCTCTCCACACTCCTCTCTACACCACGTCTTCCCTAAAGTCATCACCTCCCCAGAGCCCACATGCATGCTACTAAACTACTAACATCCATCTATACATCTCTTCTTCCATCATTTTCCCTTATGCACCTCATCATCTCTCCTTTTTACGTTTTACCTTTCTGTCCTTCTCTCCATCTCCACCTTCCTCTTTATAGTCCCCCCACCCCTTCCTCCTTCCCTGCCTTCTCTCCTGGTAAATCTCACCTCCCTAAAGAGGCCACACCATAAAGGGATTCCTCAGTTTGAGTTGGTTATTTTTCAATGGGCAGCACTAGCCACAAACTTGCTTGTTAGCTTCCACCTAGCAGCGCCCTTTGGTTTCAATGAGGAATGCTGCCAATGCTAACAAGCCATTGTGGGGACCCTGAAGGAGACATTTTGAACTTTTCCTCACTGTGACAATTGTCTGAAGAAAAATTGCCAACTAAATTCCAAATTCAAGGTGTTCCTTTACCCCCGTAAGAGTGGGTGGAGATTTTAAGATTTTGAATGAGTTGAGTCCTCCCATGCACCTGTAGAAGATCAGGGGGAAATCATCATAGATTTTCACTTTGGTCTTAAGTTTTGGCTTCAAAGTCTTGTAATCTGCATCCACCCTAAGCCAGCCAGACTTCCTGTGTAGCTCCACATCTGAACTCTGAATTCAGTACATGACCAGGCTGTGATTCCAAAATAATGAGCAGAGAGATGGACAAGAGGTCAGACCTGGGCAAGAATTTTTATCAAAATATGGTTTAAAAAACGGGAACTGGCTGAGGTGTTCTTCACTTACATGACAAATATTTAAACCGCCTCAAAAGAGGCCACATCAGTCGCAAGATGCTTTTGTTTTTTTCACCTGTTCAAAATTTATTCAACTCTTATTTCGCCCAGGTCTGAGAAAGAGGTCTAACATAGAGAAAGAAGGGACTAAGGACTGAAGGAAATGATATTGAAATACCCAGTCAGTGGGTCAGCCAGGAGACATTGTATGGTTGCCCCTTAGCAATGACGCTAGCAAACATAGAATCTTTGGACTTGTGGTTCTTAATTTCACAGCTACAAATGACTGCATTTTCTTTCTTTGTAACAAAACAAAATGGAGGATCATTTGTTTATGTACTGTGCCTTTAAGAATTAGAACTTTCTCTCGTAGTTATTTGTCTTTGTTTCCATTGCCATATATAACTGGCTAGAAGTATTGGCCAACTGTGACTAAAATATGTATTTAATTTAATATTTGGGTTTAAATGTGTTTTTTGTTTTGTTTTATTTCTATTTGGAAGGAAAACAAACTAGGCTTGAACTAAATCAAACCTTGGCAAAAAAAAACAAAACTGCGATGACGCGACTCAACGCGATTCCTCATTCGTCCAATGAAGTTCAAATTTGTTACAGGGTCTCTGATGAGCTGATTCCCAAAAGCATCTTACTACTATAATTATATTTACAGTTTTTGTAATACACCCTTATCAAGAGTAACTTGCACGGGTTATGACGTAATGAACAAGAGAATGAACAATCCAGTGCAATCAATAGAATACAGTAAAACAATAAAATAAATGTGTATCACCAAAATCACATTTAGCCTGGTAAAAGTGCTAGGGACAACAAAACAGCCGTTATAACTACAAGTCTGCGAACAAGGATTATTATCGTGGTGATATGCTTTTGGGAAACCAAGCCTTGTTCATTGACCTATATGTCACATCTAGAGCTCTGCTTTGGGCTCTAGTTAGGGTTTCCCAAAGCCATCCTGTCACTAATTTTTGGATCATTTTATGTCAGTAGCAGAGCCACTGATAAAGAGTTGAGCCTAGTCGTGCAGCGGGTGCCATGTTGCTGCTCCTTCTCGAGCATTAAAAAATGTGGCTGTGAATATGGAACAATGTCCTCCATAAATGTACCATAGCGAGACACCAAAGAGTGTAATGCTGCCTTCACGTCATATCGGATTTACCATCAATTTAGCATACGAGCTGCCCACAGGGAAGAACTGTTCACTTCTGCCTCCTAGTGGCAATTACAAGTAGGATATGTGGGAATATTCTTGTAGGCATCGATATCTATCAGTTGGCGTCATGAATCACAGAAATGTTTCAACACAAGTGGTAAACATGGCAGCAAATCCACCAATGTCAACAGTCCAGGATAATAATCAAAACTAGACGGGCACTCGGAGAGCGCAGACCTCCGCCAAGGTTTGTGCTATTATTGCTTGTTCGTGAGTCGGATCCGGATCCGCTCCAAAATTTAATGGGTTCTTCCTTGGCCCATGCTACACCCTTCCACGAAGTTTCATGAAAATCGGGCCAGTAGTTTTTCCGTAATCCTGCTGACAAACAGACAGACAAACAAACAAACGGCACCGAAAACATAACCTCCTTGGCGGAGGTAATGATCATTTAGATTCAGACTGATACGATCAACTCTACTTCTGAAGAAAGTGAGCAATATCTGCAGAAGTTTGTTCACGGTTGATTTTTAATTCCTAAATTGAAATTATTTCCGATGTGAGCGGTCCAGTGCATTAGCTAAACACGTGAATGCTTCCAAGTTGTAGCAACGAGACCCCCGTTCTTCTGCTTCTCCCGATGTGACGTGAACGCGGCATAAAAATCAGAGTAGAGTCACGTTTCTCAGCAACAGCCATGGAGCAGGCTGGCGGATCGAACATGGCTGCCGCTGAAAACGGCCACGACCAAATTCTTGGAATCAGTGGCTGTAGCTAGTAGACTTACTCTTAGTGCCACCATGCTCTTGGGAAACTGGCTCCAGTTCCGCCACAGACGTTGAAACCCTTGTCAAAAGCGTCTTTCAAGGGGATACACAAAAAAAAAACAAAAGATTAAAAGAGTTCAATTTTTTCTCGCTCACTCTATCCTGGAGAGTTACATGAAGAGTCTTCTCTAAAATAAGCCATTCCAGTTTAGTCATCTAGGTCTTTAAGATGATACATTTAGGTCAGGGATAAAAATGTAGACAGGGCTACTCTAACCTGCCCCATTTCACAGCAGGGACAACTGGGGCTTCCAGAGGGATAGAGCAGGACTCAAACTATAGCCCAACTGACAAAACGCCTCTCTTTGGAGACAAGATGCAACAAGATGATCACAGAAACTTATGTTTGAGTGATGTAAGCCCTGATAGCCCTGTTTGGCCCTGTGGTGGAACCAGGTTATAGGGGGCAGTCGACTAGTGCCCAGGATGTCTAGGTTTCATCCCTAATTGAGATTCTAAAAGAAAGTCCACTGTACATTTGGACTGTTCAGCGGTTCAAGTTCAGTTCCCCACTTTGTAAATTTGCAGCAGAGCAAGGCAAAGAAAACGTTCTGTTGCCGCCTGGTGGGAGAAATTGTTTATTAATTTTCATCAGGGGTTTAATTTGTTTTGTTTACATGAACCACTATAGTGGAAGGAAATTGATAAGATTAAATGTAAATGGTGAAAAACAGATTGAAACAACTCTGAACTGATAAAGAAATCCAAATGACAAAAAGAGACAAGAATCTCCAATGAAAACAGAATAGGAATCACGAATGAAACAACACTTAACATATAGAAAGTTAAGATGGATCGCTTGCCATTGGACCATACAGTGCCTGGTCAGCTTAGTTCAGTGGGCAATTTGTACAAATTTATCACAGGATTATGGGCCAGTTTCTCTATCAACCTGGGGGATTCAATTACCAATTTATGCTCACAAGGAAGATGCCATCTCCTTCATCCCCTCAAATTGCCCACTGGATTCGAAAAATGCCAAGGCCAGACCAAGGCAATAAAACATATGCGAGTGTTGTTGTTTTTTGGTCAAGGAGTTAAAATGCCAAGCAAAAATGGAAATTCCGCAGCAGGCTTTTAATTTTGTTACAACACTTTGTACACATTTTAATTTTCCCTATCTTCTATGTTTTTTGGCTACTTTTGAAGTCTTTTGAAGTAATTTTCAGTTTAAACTTTAAACTCAGTGACACAAACTACCCTTCTACGCGAGTACAGTTGATAGAGAGGTTTGAAAAGTTTTATGGCTCTGACCGCAGAGTCATGAAAAAGGAAACCATTGAAGTTTGCAAAATGTAGTCCTAGACTGTGTCTGAGGCCTCAGAGTTGAAGAAAGCAGGTCATCTACAAACTTCATTTTCCAAAAGCATCTTGGCGTCTTGGTGCAGACACCAACTTCTTTGTTTTTTAATTCATGATGGGAGAAATGAGTTTGGTGCTGAGATAGTTTTGGAAAACCCACACCATGCAAGGTAAAGAACTACACACATGCAGCTAGGAATGTTGGAGAAAGTAGTCTGATTACACTTTGTAATTACTCCCCGCACCATTGGTTGGGGATGGCCTCCGCCCAGTATTTCTCACACAAAAAACTTATGTTGCTGTTCAATAGGAAGGCATAACCAACAGGAAGACAGAAATCAGTAAGTTGAAGAGAAAAGTGCACATGACAATCACTTAGAGAATGACTTGAGTGAAAAAAAACTAAGCATACTTTACACATTCTTTGAAGGATTTAAGTTAAATTTTCTCCAAAAATCCTGTTTGGTACAAGTGAAGGCCTTACAAAATATGTGTTGTATATGATAATCGCATATGATGTTCTGTTATAACCATGATGTAGGATTAATTGCAATTAACTGAAGTTTACTCTACCTGGAAGATTGGCATACATGTATATATAAAACTATCGTTACTTCAACACATAAGTGAGGACTTATGATAGACTTAATAGTTATCAAATCAGCTAGCAATCTCTGCAACAACTACAATTTAGCAGGGGAGTTTGCTAGCAGCTAGCTATCAAAGCTAGATTCCAGTTGCTAGCTATAGAGCACCAGGTATATTACCGTAAAATGTGAACCTTTATCCCTCCAGATTCTTGAGATCTATTCATTTCTGAAAGGTTTTTCAGCGGTGAAATGATAAATGTTTGTCCAATTCCCAACATTTGTATAATGTACATCTTGGTACACAACAGTAGGACATGGCTGGACTGTAAGTTCAAAATTGCTGCTGTGGGAATATGGTTCATAGGATGGAGAATTTTGTGTTTACTTTCACATTTGAAGGTTACTATTAGGCTTTTGCTAATTTGCATTAGGCAGATTAAAATCCAAACGGGTGATGACCCCACTCAGTTCAAGAACATCTGATTAATATTGGAGGGTTAATTAGATGTCCTTGGTGGTTAGCGTTCCTTGGTTGGCCTCCTTGGGGTCCAAGAAGATGTTTCATCACCCAAAGTCTTCATTTCCTCTTCTAGTACCAGTTTCAAATTTATCCTCACCACACCAAGCCTTTACCAGGCCTTTGCTTGCAGTGCGAGTTAACCGCTCCTTTTGTGTGGAGTCCAGAATAAAGACTGCATAGAAGCTTTGTAAACTGGCTGCCAACTTCCATGTTGCTTACTGCTTACTGTTTCGAAATGTAGGACAGCTCAGCTGGAGCTTCGAGTCCCAAAATGCAGGGCAAAGAGTTTCTTTCCAGGTCATAGCTTCCCAAAACCTGCTTCAGCACCAGTATTTCCTTTGCTTAATTTAAATCGTACATTTATAATTATTACAGGGATAACTTAAAATTTAGAGTCCTTCTTTAGAATGTTGACCATACATTTGTCACGGGAAGGGGAAAGAGTCATTGTTCTGGCAGTAAATTGGACCACAAACTGTGGTCATGCAGCCTTTCCATTTAGAGGCCTTGTGTTAATGAGAGTCAAAATTTGGAGAAGTCATCTCTGGTCTCTTTGCCACGTCAAAACCTAGTGATATTCCTGGCATAAGAAGAAACAAATTGGCAGTTATCAGGGATGACTAGAGATGCACTTCCAACAGAATAACTAGCCTCCTCCATACACTGAATAAATGGGCAGATAAATAGCAAACTGAAATCCATTACCTTCAAGTGTAATTTAAAAAAAAGAAATGACTGAATAACAGAATGAGCTGGTCTTCTTTTCAACTCTTCCCATTCTTTCTAGGGAATTGGCCAACAAGCCAGGGCCTCGTTTCCCAATACAGATCGCTCTTAGAGGTAAAAAGTGTTTTTAAGTGTGATCCTATGAAGGCTCGTTCAGTATTAGTGCAACTAGTGGCATCTCGGTTTCAGTAAAAAAAATGCAAAGTATGCTAAAACGCCATTTTCATGGTAACTGTTAGAGAATTTAAGAAAATGTCAAGCTATCCCTTTAAAAATGACATAAAAGCTAGATATTGTTGGTGTAACCCATGGTATAATGTTAGTGTTGAGATACTTTCGGGAAATGCAGCCCATGAGTGGGTGTAGGCAGGCAATTTGTTAACATCAAACGAGGGAAAGGTGGGGAGAGAATATTTGAGTTGACCTCACTTTATCCCTAAATCACATTCATAAGAGCAGCGTTGGTGTAGTTGAGAGTATACGCATAAATACGCAGTATACTCACATCTTTCTCTGGGCAGATGGAGTAAAGCCACCTATCAGCCCATATTACCATTGACCCGTGTTGGACGGTGGCCACCTCTTTAAGTACCACTGATGTCACCCCCCCCCACCCCCCGGACTGACTTTTTAAGCGCAGTAGGTCAGTCTTATATTTTATGGCTTGCTTTCACTTTGACCTCACCGAGACCCTCTGCATGAGTTTTGTTACACCCGTTTTGCGTCCCGAGTCCGCGCCCGCTTGGCTTTGGAGCACAAAATGGTGCGACCGAATGCAACCCATACTCTGAGAAGTGCATGGTGCCTTGACCTTACTGAATCACTAAAGACTGAAACATGGTGGTTGGGGCTGGGTATTAGAAGTTTTACCAGATCTAAAATTCAATACAAACGATTCTAAACTGGTAGTTTTTGCAGTACCTTTCTTGGTTGGATGAAAGTCAGTTTCATTATGCACTAGTAGATAATTTTATATGTAACATTTGTTAGTGCCATCTGCTTTACTAAATTGAATCAGACCATGTTTAATTGATTTCCTCTGTAAAAATGTCCATACTCAAGTTCTCATTTGAAAACTCCAACACTTTGAGTCGATACCTTGTGATGCCTTAAATTCAGCGATACCCAGCCCTAATGGAGCTGACAGTGAAGGCGGTTACACTTTATAGAGCATCACCACGGCAACAGACACACTGACAGTGTCACCATGGCAACTGAGTCCGCATCGCATTGGTAACCAACTTACCAGCGGCGGCGTTTCCATGGTCACGCAACAATTAATGGTGCTATAATCCCATCGCTGCGGCCTGGCGGCTCCTCTGTTTCTGGTAAAACTTCAAATCCCATCAAGTTTTACAAATAAACCTTTATTTTATTGCACATTTAGAGTTTTATGTTCAACAGATGTCTTCTGGAGCGCATGTCCTTCAAAACCTCAAAGAGGTGTGTGTGTGTGTGTGTGTGTGAGAGTGAGTGAAAGAGATGGAGCGGTTGCAACTGAGTGCAATTAGGTGTCATAAAAAGGAAAGGGTCCTTCACAGCTTCCAGAGTGTGTGTGTGTGTGTGTGTGTGTGTGTGTGTGTGCGTGTTAAACTGGGGAAGCGTTCCCCCAGCAATGAAGCAGAGTTTCTTTGGGACCAGGGGGAATTCTAGTTAACAGTAACAGAGGGATTCAGCTATTTGCACACACAGAATACTAGAGTCTACTTTCGCTGCTAGTTTGTGTAATTTATCAAGCATTTTTGAGAAATATTTATTTTTATAAGCCTAATAAAAAGTTGATATTTTAAAAGTGACTTGACCAAAAGACAGTAAACAAAAACACTGGCTCTTGAATGTCGAATGTCATTGGTATGAGTGGAAATTTCTATTTTTCTGGGGTAGTGTGAGCTTTTTAATGTTAAAGATGCAACGTGTAGGGATTTCTCTTTTTAATGTATCGCTGTGTAGCAAGCTGTGATGACACATTTGAATGCAAGCCAAAAAAAACAAAAAAAAATAACTTCCACCGTTATTCGATTGGAAAGAAATCCCTTTTGGTAGATGTCACACTGCAAAATTACACACCAAAAGTTTCCAAAAGGAGAAATGATGAAAAAGGACAATTGAAAATAAACAAATAAAAAGGCTATAGAGCGTAGCGCTGACGGTTGTGATCGGAGTTGATTTGACAGTGATATATTTAGAGAAAATCCTACACGGGTTACCTTTAAAGTCATATTGGACTCAATATCAGATCCATAACCTGTTCCTGCAACAGGATCCATTGCCAATAGTGATAATCTACCGAAATCCGTCGTTTTTAATTGGCGAACGAAATTTGCGACAATACAACCACCAATGCCAAGGTTTGGATTAAAAAAAAAAAAAATACAATTCAAATCAAATGTTATGATCAAAAACCATTTTCTAAAAAAGACAAAACATGCAGTACAAAAAACAAAAGTGTCCAGATTCTCTCAAAGTCAATTCAGTTGTTTTTTTGTTTTTGTTTGTTTTTTCATTTGAGTTGTTTTTCTTTTCCTTCCCCTTAACACCCTTGTTGTGAATGTCTGGCAAGTGGCGATCTTTATAACACAGAATTAAACATGTGGTTCTATTGCTATGTTGTTGTAATTTGCATATTTCAGGCCTCTTTGTGTTGATGCTCTACTCTGGAAATTTCTGGCCAATCAGAAATGGGGGGGAATTGTATTTAAAAGTGACCAGAGATGCACCTGATTGGTTGTAAACAAGATGACATCCGGTCACTTAAAGGAAGAATCCGCTTAAAAATACTCAGACACTTGTGATGTACCTTGCACTCCTGGGTCCAATAGACCAGAATGCAATGCAGCTACAAGACATTGTTTTGGGTGTTTTGCTTGACTGCAACAAGTTCACGTCCCGTCTCTTGGGGGGTTGTCGAAAGGCATTCTGGGAAACGTAGGAAATCACTAACTGAAGTAGAAGTAGACGAGGCAGGTTGAGGAAAATTGGGTTCACGGAAAAAGTAGATTACAACACTTCATCACAAAGGAAGTCCTGGAATGCATTGAACATCACAGATTGATTATATATAACAGTATCCGAAGGAAGATTTTTCCTTTAAGACTCAGCAAGGACACAGAACAACTGGTAGGAAATATGAGACTATCGGAATGTTTTCAGCTCCTAATGTAAATTCATGAAATCAAGAAAAACAGCCGAAGAATTGCGGCTGGCTTCACTTCACTTTCAATTTGATCAAATCTTTTTTTCCCCCCCAAAGTTCCACTAGTAGAAACAATTTGAGTAGGTAGTCTTATTGAGCCAAGCAAAGAAAAATAACGGGGATGAATGCTTTTCAGTTAGCAAACAGACTTCAGTTTCTATTTCCATTTTGAAGCGATTGAATTGAAAATGAATGGCGCACGACTGACTGGCCAGACTCCTCAGTGTGGACGCACAGCACCGTTGGCCTGGTAGTTAGTATTTGCTTTATGTATTAGTTTAGCGGTTGTGCACGAAGAGGAGCACTGCACGAAGAAGAAGAAAAAAAAAAAAAAAAAAGAAAAAAAAAAGACTTATCTGTGCATCTATTCTGATTTTACCACAATTAAAAGTTTGGATTTGCAAATGTGTTCCGAGTGTTTTGTCTTTTCTTTGATCCAACTTTATGAAGTCCCATTATAAAAAACGCTGGTGTTGAATTAATCGTTTATTTCCTGTTAAATACATTCTACATTGTGTGAAAAAAAATATCTCTTTGGATCTCATACAAAACAATATAAATAACATTTGATTGAGATTACAGCCAGCGTTCACTTTCCCTGCTCGCTGACTTGGAGATTAGAACCTGGCAACCTTCTAGTCATAAGCCCACTTCACTGACTTCTTCTAGTGCCCCCATATCCATGTTGCTTTCATTACGTTCTGTGCATGTATGCATTGTATATTAATGCTGCATTCCGGAGATGTTGGAAAGCCAGAAATTCTGACTTCCTACCAAAAATGCAATAGAATGGTCCTTCAAGTTGGAATTCCAAGTAGGAAAGCCGGAGTTTTCACGTCAACATGGTGCCATACACTGTAAACCCTACACAACATTACTTTTAACATGTTCCTAATCCATTGCGTGACCTTAAATTTATCAGAGAAAGAAGAAAAAAAGTCACAATTTAGGATTCTTAAGACTGGATTAGAAAAGAGTTGATTAAAATCGTGTAAACCTTCAATTTGTTTACCGGTCCCTATGAAGTCAAATACTGAGTTCTTCTCGTTATCATGTTTGAAGGGAGGGTCTTGGAAAAATTCTGCTTTCCTATTGGCCGGCAGTTCAGGACCTGCTGGACCAAGGAAAATTAGGAAAAACTAGAAAGAAACATAATGCGCTGTAGGATTTGACCGATATCAGTTTGCAGATATATTAGGCTAATAATTGAGTTATATATCAGCCAGTCATTGAGACATTTTGATCAGATTCCGCACAAGTATGCAGGTATTTTTTTTCATATTTTTGTCATCATCCTGGATTTCAAAGTTTCAGAGGCTTTTCCACCCTGACAAGAATAAAATTCAAACACTGAGTAATTTTTTTTGTTTTTTTGGGCATGAAAATGGTCAAATTAAAAGACTGAATCTGACACAAATATCCCCAAAAAATAATGAAGAAGAAATACTGAATATTTGCAGCTTCCAGACTTGCTCCGATAAGTGAAAATAAAAATCATTGTTTGGTATCTCAGTTCAATCTGCATCGTGCATCCTTATTGGTCCGTAGCATCTTCAAGCTTGCTGCCGATTGGTCCTTGGTCTTCTGATGCATCTGGCCAGAAGTCTGGGTTGTCTTGGTACCACTTGACTGGAGGACACACACACACACACACAGTCAAACCTTGGTTTAAGTGTAACTGTTTATACTATTTACAGCATTCTTTAATATATACAGTAGCCTATGTTTTAATCAGCAAATTCCTGATTAAAACATAAATTATAATTCCTGTTTGCTAATTATTTTGTATGAACTACATTATTTCACTCCACATTTTACAGTAGAATTGAAACATACAGTGTACATGACTGTACCAGCCCAGTGTGAAAAACACCATCCAAACAGCTGAGGTATGATGTCATTTTTCTTAAATATGACCCTCTGATAAATGGTGCTATATTTATGACTGTACCCCATTCACTTGTAATGCGTTTATGGAGTTGTTTAACTTGAATTTGTTTTTACTCACGTTTAATGAAAAATTCTGTTATCTCTTGTTTTTCAAAGGCTGTAGATTTTTCTTCCTTTTTTCTTTTTGTGTGGTGCCATCAGCCCGGGTTATTTAACATTATCATATTCTATTTTCAGTGTTTATTATCATGACAGTGCTGTACCGGTCTGTCGGATGCCTTCGGCCCAGGACACCTCGGCTCTCCACCCCAGCTGTTGCAGCTTCTCGGAGCTGATGGGGTAGCGCAGGTCGACCCGCGGCCTACAGGTCAGAGGTCAAAGGTCAGACGGGGTCACGGCTGGCAAAGTGAGGTAGGCCTGTGCTTCTTCTCAAGCTAAAACTCAAAGAGTGTTTTGGAGTAGAGACTAGGGCTAAAGACAAGACTCTGTGACTCTTCTGTATTTTTCATTGATAGTCTAGATGTTTGATTCTGAGCCTCATGAATTACTTGTGTGTAATGTGATCAAGACATCTCATTAGAGTCAGTTCAGGTGAAGGTCTTCCCATAGACAACCAGTGTAGTATTGATCAATTCTACAATAAATATGCAATCAATCAAACTTGATTCACCTGTCAGGCACAAACTCCAGCCAGTCATTAAGCTCAGAGTCGGGCACGTTCTTTACCTGTAACACACACACAGATTTTTCATAATTCCATGTATTTTATATATATATGTATATTTTTGCACATTGTCTGAATGAGTTGGTACCAAGGTTATTATCGTTAACGAAAACTAACGGAATAATGAGAACTAGGTGTGAAAAAACATTTCGTTAACTGAAATAAAAATAAAAACGAGGCTTTACCAAAAAACGATAACTGACTGAAACTGTGTTGTGTGTTTACAAAACTAACTAAAATAAACTAAAATTATAGAGAAAATGTCTTCAGTTTTCGTCTTTGTCAATTTATTTCATACATAAGCTTAGTATTTTGGGTGGATATGAAATCTATCTTCCAATTTTTTTTATTTTTTTTATCAATTTTTTTTTACCTTTTTGAATCTCGCCCCTGACAAATACAGATAGTAATAACATAACATATCCAAATCTACAAGTTCTGTACTTATCTACATTTGCAAATTGAATATATATGATAAGGTGAATAGTTTTTACAACATGTTTGCATGTGTAGACACTTTCTGTACATATTTACATTACCCCCCCCCCCCCCCACTGCACCCACCATCTTGATCAGTTCCCTGGCCAGCTGCGTGATGGGAACCTCGCAGCTTGTCCCCACGTTGTAGATTTCGCCCACAATCCCCTTCTCCAGAACCGCCAGGAAGGCCTCGACGACATCGTCGACAAACAGGAAGTGGCGGGACTTCGGGAGGGTTCCCTGGATGGTGCTGAGGCAGAGAGGAGCATGAGAGGAATCTGGATTTAATAGCACATTTACGTTTTTTTTTTCTCTTTATATACACTGTGGGAAACAATTGGGGAAGTGAGTTCATGACTAGAGGGTTGCCAGGTCAAATCCCCAAACCAGTAAAGAAAATGTACATAGAGCAGGATGAATAAGTAAAGGTTACAAAACACTTACCATTTCTTGTTCATTTGCAAGAGAGTTAGAAATCTTGGAATGACCTGAAACAACAAGACAATGTTTGAGTGCTTGAAAAGTCAGTCGGAGGCACAGAATCGGTTTATCGATGTGAGATGAGATTTCTCTGAAAATCGGGTTGCATCCCATTCTGATCTAAAAATCAAGTGGACATCACAGTACATACATATGTAACAAATTGACAGTCACAAAATTCATAAACTTAATTTACATCGTTAATTAGTCTTTTTGGTATTGGTTGATTATCATCCCTTGGACCAATCAGTAAATAAATAAAAAAAAACTTCAAAGGGAAAAACTATTGAAACTGTAACTGAAAATGGCTGAAAACCCAATATGACCTACATTGATGGTCCTAGGGGCAAATTTGTAGATCAGAAATAGTAGATATGTGCTCCAAATTTCATGTCATTCAGACTTGTGGTGTTGGAGATATGACTGGTTATTACCATTTTTTAATTTTCACCTGTAATTGGAGCGGCACCCTTGGGCCAATCAATGTAATTTTGACAACTAACATGCATCAGCGGTGAGATGCACCATTCCTCCAAGTTCTGTCCAAGGTTATTATCGTTAACTAAATAAGGAAAACTAGGTGTGAAAAAACATTTTCGTTAACTGAAATAAAAATAAAAACGAGGCTTTACAAAAAAACGATAACTAAGTGAAACTGTATTGTGTGTTTACAAAACTAACTAAAATAAACAAATTATAGAGAAAATGTCTTTAGTTTTCGTCTTTGTCAATTTATTTCATATATAAGCCTAATATTTTGAATTTTTGAATCTCGCCCCTGACAAATACCCCATATTACAAAAAAAGACTAAAACTAACACTGAAACTAATAAAAACTAAACTAAAACTAAGCATTTTCAAAAAATATGAACTAAACTAGCAAACCCGCTTTAAAAACGAATTAAAACTAAACTGAAATTGAAAACAAACAGTCAAAACGAAATAAAAATAAAAACAAAAACTAATGAAAAATGCAAAACTATAATAACCTTGGTTCTGTCAAAATTCAATGAGTAGTTTCTGAGATATCGCAAACACATAATGAATGGAGGTTCGATCCATAGGTTACAACAATAACCTCCATTCACTGTTGGTTCTGAAAACCCGAAGCAGCGGCAGCAGGGTCAGACAGTATACTGTACCTTCTCAGTGTACTGCCTGGGCCCGTAGATGTTGTTGCTCCTGGTTATGATGATGGGAAACTGGTGATGTAAAAGCAGACCGGCGTTAACAGGGGAACCGTGAGGAACATAACCTGTATCAGGGTCTGTGCAAGATTCAGAAATTTAACACTAATTTAAAAAAAACAAAATAAAACAAAGCTGGCAAAAACTCTGCCTCAACTAAATATCACTGAATGTAAAAAATCTGTCAATACCACTATCTAATTTTATAGCTGCATATTTACAACATAAATGCTTTGTAAGGCCTTCAATTTAGATCATTTAATTTAAGACTTTTTCAGACTTTTTAAGGACTCATAGGTACTCTGTGTACACTTACTGGCTGGATTTACACCTTGGGATTAGGGTTGCAAAGGGGTGGAAAATTTCCGGTAAATTTCCGGAAAGTTTCCGGTAAATTTCCATGGGAAGTTAAGCTGGGGAATTTTGGAAATATTCCAAATTGGAAACTTTCCATGGGAATTATGGGAATTTATGGGAATTTATGGGAATTTATAGGAATTAACTGGGAATTGAGGGTAATTTAATGGAAAGGTATCATATCCAAGCATAAATATTTGTTTTGTTATAAGCAGACATCCATCCAAAATAATACAATTAAAACAGATTTATTTGTAAGTAGAACTTTATCAAGTGTTAAATATTTTATTGAACAATCAATTCTTTCATTGAAGAACAAAAACATGAATGTTGAGTTGCATGTAGGGGGCGTGGTCTCAACAGCCCTGCAGTAAGCAGTGTGCTATGTGTGCATGTGATTGAGGAATAGCATAGATATTCAACTGTACTTGCATGATATCTGGTTGTTTTAGTCAGGATTATGCTAAAATATATTTTCCCCAACTATATTTAAGTTCCCTATTAAGAGCATACCTTCAATTTAGTAAATTCCTGGTTTATTCCCGTTTATTCCCATAAATTCCCGTTAATTCCCATAAATTCCCGTTAATTCCCATGGAAAGTTTCCAACTTTGAAAATTCCCGGAATTTTGCAACCCTACTTGGGATTCAGTACAACCTGCCATTCTGAAGCTGCCTTGCTGCCTGTGTGTGTGTATGTGTGTGTGTGTACCTTATAATTGTCCCAGTAAGATCTGACCAGGTACTCAGCAGCAGCCTTAGTAGTGGAGTACGGGTTGGAGGGCCTCATTGGACTGCTCTCATCAAACACCTACAGAGGAGACATCCAGTGAACGTCATCAGGAGAGACATGAGGAATCCCAGCTCTGTCTGTCTCTGTTTAGCATGGGAATCCACTGATCTCCAGTCAGTCATTACACATTCAACCGGTCAGCACGTACAAGGATTTATAAGTATCATGTGCTGAGCTGATCTAGACTGGTTGAAGGAAGAGGTTTAACGCACTTCAACCAACTCACAAGGAGCAGTAGGCCTGTCCAGTGCTCTTAGAGTAGAGCCATCTTGTATCAGGAGGGACTTCAGAGATATGGTCCAAAGTATACTGGAGCACACGGATTAAAGGCAGCAAACTTTATTACAGGACTAACGTTTTGATGCCAAGTGCATCTTCATCAGAGTCAAACAGTACAAAGGCTTGTATTCTCTTAAATAACCTCTCTAATTAGGGACTAATCCAGCACAGGCTGGAAGAATGGGGAGGGGACAACAAGCTGCATGTAGGGCTCCCAACTATGCAACAAAAAAGAGCAGTAAATACATAAATATATAGATACATAAATATGATATTTCATCAGTAACCACATCCAATAAGCTGTATCAAGGTATCAGTAACCATAATAAATAACTTGTATCGAAATAATATATATTAGTCCATTAAATATCTTAAACAAAACTCCCCTCATCAGAAATTACTACAGCATAGGCTGGAAGAGGGAGAAAAAGGGGAGGGGACAATAAACTGCATGAAAACAAAGTTCTCTCTTATGCAATATTAAAAAAGAGAAAGTACATATGAAAAAAGAAAATATCTATTCATAACATTACAACAGTAACCACAGACTGCATCAAGACAACAGCAACAACAATAAATAGCCTGCATCAAAACGATGTATCTTAGCCCATTGAATATCAGAACCAACACTCTCCTAATAAAGAATTACTACAGCAAAAGCTGGAAAAGTGAAGAGGGGTCAGTAGGCTGCATGTAAATAGAGTTCTTGATTAATAAATAATAAAGAAAAGGACACATAGAAAAAATACATGACCTTACATCCACCCATAAATTGTAACCACGCATCGTATTGTATCAATAATTATAATGTATAGCCTGTTTCAAGCAGTATGGCTATATAAAAAAAATGATGATGATCTAGACTGGTGCCATAGACCTTATCAGTAGAGACCTGGTGGGTTGTTCTACCTATCCATCAACCAACCAACCAACAAAGACCAACCAACAGACCAAACAATCAACCAACCAATGACCGACAGACCAAGCAACCAACCAACCAACCAACAGACCAACCCACCCATCCACCAACCAAACCCACCAACCCTGGTCCCCAATCAATCAATCAATCAATTACTCATTCAGCCCAAAAAAAACAATCCATGGATCACTTAGTGTGTACTGACCACGTCCAGACTGGCTCCATAGACTTCGTCTGTGCTGACATAGACAAAGCGCTGTGGTCGGTATCGGGCCTGGTGGGCGGCTCCCAGTACAACCCTGGTCCCATCAATGTTAACCCGCTGGAAACTGGACGGAGATACAAAGGACGACTCTGAGGGAGGGGAGAGGGGAGGAGGAGGAGGAGGAGGAGGAGGCAACGCATGGTAAGCCAATAATGAACTTCATACTGACTGAACCAGATCCCATTTTTAATAAAGGGACAATATCAGCCCCACTTCAGTCTAACCCTGTTTTCAGTAACTGCTGCTCACCAACGTGCGTTTTGGCCGCCAGGTGAAAGACGACATCGATGTTTTCTGTGTTGAAGATGTGGTCGACCAGCCATGGATTGCACACATCACCCTGTTAAAGAGAGGAGCAGATATGACTAGTATAAAACACACAGAGTTACACAAGAAAAAAGAAGTTAAATTAACTCTATTGATCTCTGTGGGGAATTTGCTAAAGCAGCAATTAGTAATAGGATACAGCAAAGCAATATAGAATATAAATAAAAATAGAGCAAATGAGAGACCATTCCAATTAGGGCTGGGCAATATATCGATACTATATCAATATCGTGATATGAGACAAGATATCATCTTAGATTTTGGATATCGTAATATGGTGATATGGCATAAGTGTCTTTTCCTGGTTTTAAAGGCTGCATTACAGTAAAGTGATGTCATTTTCTGAACTTACCAGACTGTTCTAGCTGTTCTATTATTTGCCTTTACCCACTTAGTCATTATATCCACATTACTGATGATTATTTATCAAAAATCTCATTGTGTAAATATTTTGTGAAAGCACCAATAGTCATCCCTACAATATTGTTGCAATATCAATATCGAGGTATTTGGTGAAATTGTGATATTTGATTTTGTCCATATCGCCCAGCCCTAATTCCAATGGTTCAAGAACATATTAAGTGCACATAT
The DNA here is from genome assembly GCF_046629955.1 of Centroberyx affinis. Taxonomy (NCBI): domain Eukaryota; kingdom Metazoa; phylum Chordata; class Actinopteri; order Beryciformes; family Berycidae; genus Centroberyx; species Centroberyx affinis. The sequence goes on along the minus strand of NW_027278986.1, from coordinate 159,265 downwards.
TTATGAATGAAATGCATAAAACAATATGAGTTACAGTATAATTACAGCATGAGGAAATATAAAAACACCAGGGAAAATAACAACACGAGGGAAATGAAAATAACAGCAGTCAAACATATTGAAGAAAGAAAAAAACATGAATGAAAATATGTACGATATGAAAGACATGTAATATAATTTTAATAATTTAATATAAATGTCATCAGTTCTCACCCTGATGAAGGTGTAGTTCAGTCTATCTTCAACACTCTCCAGACTCCTGGGGCTGCAGCAGTAGTCCAACTGGAAGAGATCACACACACATATACACATTTATGATTTTTCCGTTTTTTGAAGGCCAATATATTTTTGGATTGAAGCTGCCCATAGCTGATATTTTGTTGCAATATTCAATTCCAAAAGTTCCAAGTATTCTGTGTTTCCCCTAGAATTGTATTCTTGTCCGGGTGGGAAAGCCTCTGAAACAGCATTTAGACCAGTGGTTCTCAACGTGGGGTCCGAGGACCACCAGGGGTCCTTGGGGGGGGGTTCCAGGAGGTCCCCAGAAAATGTATGAATTGCTAAACTTCAGCATTATTTCATTTACAAGAAGTTAACACAATTAGAGAATGTAGAAGAATGACTGTTTTGATCATAGTTTCACTGTTATCTCTATCTACAATACAGATAGTGATGGAATTCTGGACAAAATATATCTAACAACATAACATATCTAACAATAAAAATATTGTCAGGAAAAAAAAATGTCATCAAATGGGGGTCTGTGGCCCTAATATGTACTCCTTGATATGAAAAAGCTTGAGAATCACTGATTTAGACACTAAAACTCTCCATTGAAACCCAGGATACTACTACTGATATATTCCTGTGTGAAAGTCAAGTGATCAAAAAGTCTCGTTAGAATCAGTTCAGGTTAAGGGCTTCCCATAGACAACCAGTGTAGTATTGATCAACTCTACAATAAATACGGAATCAATCAAACTGCATCATTATTCATCATATCAGAGGTGGACCACACTGACTGGAGCAGATCTGATTTTTAATAAAAGGACAGTACTGACCCTATCCCACAGAGAGAAAGAGGAGAAGGACTTACATTATCTAAGTTGATGATTCTCCAGTCAGGGTGTCTGTTGACCAGAGAACACACTAGATGGGAGCCACTGGAGAGAGACATGCCGCAAATTATTATACACATGAAGAAGGATGGCCCTGTAACCACAGGGGCACAGCTTTGAGTCCCTGCACGCGCCCCGTCAAACTGCACTTCTGTATGTCGTCTGTAAAATGTAACTGTGTCCTACAAGTGATAGCAACCAGGCTGCGTCAGAAAAAAATAAATATATAATAAATAAATAAAGAAAATAGTAAGGAGACTGTCTTCAATTCGGCGTGCATCCAATACACTAAGCAGCACTTGTTTCAATAGAATTACAACTTTTCGAACTGGTTCGAATGTTATTCCTTCGTCTTCCTCGGCCAAAATATAGCTTCTCGTGGGGGGCGGAAGCCAGCCAAAAGTTGAGATTTAATTGAGATAAAGTGCTACTTTGTGAATCAGGTGAATGCCGAATTTACTACAATATAACTATGATTCATCAAAATGTCTCAAGTCATGTTCTTTGAGGTGTGTTTGTTTACCGATAAACGAGGCGGTATTAAATTGTCAAATTTTGAATAGAGCTTGGTGTGACACCGAAGAGGGGTAAAGTTTCTTCTGATACAGTTAACAGTTAACTTCTGATACCACTTGTACCTCGTTATTCAAATGATAAATGTGTTAATTATGAGACTGTATGAATTAGGCTACATGAATCCACGAACTCACATGAATCCAGAGCCTCCAGTCACCAGAACAGTCCTGTTGAAGTCCATCTTCTGGTCATAACAACACTTGACATCAGCTGGTGATGTCAAGTCACAGTAAGGTCTCCTATCGACGCAATAACTGCATCTTTACTCATTTATACACTCCAACATGGGAGATTTAGCTGTTCTATTGTTAATGTGATTCTCCAGCCTGCTGGATATCTGGAGTGTTTAACGGTACTCTTCTTTAGTACAGTAGATACGTTGTGTAGCTTGCGACAGTCAGTAGCCGTTTTACGGTAGTGTGGACACGTAGGAAACTGGGCGGGACGCGTGACTGTTTTAGTGCAGCTTCAGTCTGCTCTCTGATTGGTTGTAATTTGTGACGCCTAAAATACCTTGTTCTCTGATAGGGTAAATTCTAAATCAATCAAACTGTAAAACAGTGCCGACTAGGCTGGGCAATGTTTACCAGTGTTAAGCTAGTTGGAATACAATGGTAAAACTTCCGCTCACCGCTTTCAAAATATAAACCTTATTGACTTTGGGAACGTTTTGTGCCGCTGTTATGAGTTTAAATGGATTTATTTCAGATAATAGATATCCTCTTAATCTGGTGTAATGATTCCAGTGAGTGTGTCTTTATGATTTTTTGTGTTGTTCTATACACCCCAATTCTTAATTGTTCCCTTTTTTCAAGTGACACGTTTTGTGCTTTTATTTTGAAGGTAAAATCGCCTTAACTCCCGTTTTATCCTGGCTAATTCTAGCTAGCTTGACACCGCTGCTTCACTTCTGGCTTCGTGGACCATTCAATTGATTAGCTAACGTTTATTTATTGATAGCGTCCAATGACAATAGGAAAACATGTCTTATTTAATAGCCGCCCTTGTAGCTGCTGTGCTTTGGAGTCCGGAGGCTTTTGGAAAAACCGTAACGGGACTTTTTAAGAGCGAAGTGGCGAGAGAGCAGAACGGCCAGTTCATCACTAAATTCATGTACCAAGGTAATGATACTGGACGTGTTGCTGCTAACGTGTCACTTCTGATAACGCCGTGGTTAATCATTACTGTACAGTCAAACATGACGGGGATGCATTTGTGTAATTCACTGCTTTTGTGTTTTCACCAGCACTGTTGCTTTTCTTGCTCTTTTAACTTGCCACTGACTCACCCATCAATGCAACTAGCTTATCAAATCACTTCAGCTGATGGCGATGTTTGCATTGATGAGTAGCCGTTACTCCTTCGTTTCACAGCCACACAGAAGTTCCTCTTGATCAGTTTGCTGCTGAAGTCTGGTTTTCAACAGCTCCATCAGAGGATTTACATTAGTCATTTAGCTCAGTGGCTCTCAACGTGGGGTCCGGGGACCACCAGGGGTCCTTGTGGGGGTTCCAGGGGGTCCCCAGCAAATTCATGAATTTTTAAACTTCACCATTATTTCATTTACAAGAACACAGTTAGAGAATGTAGAAGAATGACTATTTTGATCATAGTTTCACTGTTATCTCTCTACCTACAATACAGATAGTCATGGAATTCTGGACAAAATAATATCTAGCATTAAAAATATTCTCAGATTTTGGTCAGAGAGACAGTATCTCATCAACTGGGGGTCCGTGGCCCTAATGTGGGCTACATTAGGGGTCCTTGATATGAAAAAGGGTGAGAATCACTGATTTAGCTGATGTTATCCAAAGTGATCAGTTAGGGGGTTCAGTGACTTGCTCAAGGCCACTTTGACAGGTCGCATGGCCGTTGCTGGGATTGAACCTGAGACCTTCCGCTTCCAGGACAGACGCCGATCCCAGTAGGGAAATAGTCTGTTCTCTCGCCTCCTCTCCACAGGGAGGTCAGAGGTCAGCGGGGTGGATGCTTGCCCGATTGAAAGGCGGTGCCTCTACACTAGGCAACCCTAGGGAACACGTTCGATGCTCAGGCCAACGTGTCTTGGGAAGCGTTCACGCCAGGCATGTCCTGAGCGGTTTATTTGAATTCTGGAGCGTTTCCTCCTTTAGCTCGGTTTGTCCAGGGGAGAACAATGTCATTTGAACTCGGGTGACACCAAATAACGGCACCGAGACGCCTGAAAATGTGAGACTCAGTCCTCTAACAAGAGAAGTGAGGTGCGGTTGGTTAGGAGTGAAATCGTAATCTCAACAAACTACAGGAAACAACCTCAAAACACCAGGGTTTAGAAGGAGACGGATGTTGACATCTGATAGCCAGCAGCTCCTCATGCTTGGAAAGCCTAGCAGAACAAAATGAAGTCTGGACTGATGCTCAGTGCTCATGTTCAGCTATTTCTTCATATTAAGCCACACCCCTAACCTGGTGGGATGACGGGTTACCAAGACTCTGTCCAACAAATGAGCAACTTATGAGTCATGTGACTTCTGTTTACAAGCCCTGGTTCTCTTCTAATTGTCCTCTCAAACATGACATCATTTTTTGGCTCAAATAAGGGATTCTGGATCCCGCCTCCTTTCAGTCAAATGTGAAAATGATTGCCTTTAACTACATCCAGTGCTAATATTGACCGTTTTAGAGGGTTTGTTTTGTTTTTGCTATATACTGCAAGTTTCTTTTATTGTTGAGATGGGCTTTGAAGCTGAAAATGTAATAACTTGTAATAACTGTCATAGGTCATTTCTGCTGACATTACTTCACCCCTTTTAAGAACAGAACAATTGTCAAACGTGATCCAAAATTAGGGCTGAACGATTTTGAAAAAATATCTAATTGCGATTATTTTGACTGATATTGCAATTGCGATATGATTTGCGATATTAGAGGGAATGGTAATTTTGACATCATTATTCTCATTTTCATTGAAAAATGTATTAAAATGATTATGGTGTGATTTTTGCGGGGATCTGTACCAAACAAAGATGTTTTCTTAAGTCTGTAGAATATGATGTGTAGGCCAGGACATCTCTGCAGCACCACAATATTTCATTTAAAATGCTATTTTGACACACATTTCACCTTTAACAAATATTGCCCCCCCCCCCCCATATTGCGATTTCGATAAAATTTCGATTAATTGTTCAGCCCTATCCAAAATCCATTGATTTTTGCCATAGAGGAAGAAAAAAACATGGATCCAAATATAAACCGAAAGCCCCCAGATGACGACAACACTTGAGATGACTGTTGGGCAGTGTGAACCTAAATGAACCAAGTGCAACACATGTCCATTCATCCTATCACCCATCTGATCCACTCGCCCTCCTCCTCTCTCTGGTCTCTCTCTAGGAGATCATGGTCTGTTGGTGTGCAGGCTGGACAACTCTCCTCTAGCTGTGGAGAAAGAGTCCAGACTGCTGCTGTACCAGGATATGGACGAAGGCCTGGACAACCTCAGCTGCTCTGAGAGGCTTGCTAGAGCCCAGCTCACCAGTAAGTACTAGGGCTAGACTCATATATATATAGCCGATATTGGCCTATTCTTAAAAATCACATCTTGTTTTAGTGTCCCGTGATGGTCTAGATGCTGTTTCAGAGGTTTCCCCCCCCTGACAAGAATACAATTTTGGGGGAAACACTTAATACTTGGAATGTTTGGCATGAAAATGGTCAGATTTAAAGATATTGAATATTGGCAGAACATTTTGTCTATTGGCAGCTACGATGCAAACATATCAATATCAGCTTTTAAACCCTTGTGTGCCACACACATACACAGAGCTGATTACTAACCACCTCCTCTTCTCCTCTATTTGATGTTCGCCATTTGTTCTTAATCCCACCCTTGTCCTCCCTCTCCATCTCCTGCCCACCCTCCTCTAAACTATCACCACATCTCACTGCTTTCCTCTTCTTCCTCCTCCTCCTCCTCTTCCTCTCCCTCCTCCTCCAGTTTCTCTCAGTCAGGAGGAACACAACCAGACAATTCCTCGTCAGTCCTCCCCTACAGCCTGGCAGGCCCTCTACGCTGACAGATACACATGTCAGGTAACAATAGTATTAATAGTAGTAGTATTACTATTATTATTATAATAATTGGTAGTAGTAGTAGTAGAAACAGTAGTAGAAACAGTAGTAGAAGCAGTAGTAGAAGCAGTAGTAGTAGTAGTACTAGCAGTAGCAGCAGTAGTAGAAACAGTAGTAGAAACAGTAGTACTGGCAGTAGCAGCAGTAGTAGAAACAGTAGTAGAAACAGTAGTACTGGCAGTAGCAGCAGTAGTAGAAACAGTAGTAGTAGTAGTAGAAACAGTAGTAGTAGTAGTAGTAGTACTAGCAGTAGCAGCAGTAGTAGTAGAAACAGTAGTAGAAACAGTAGTAGTAGTAGTAGAAACAGTAGAAACAGTAGTAGAAACAGTAGTAGAAACAGTAGTACTGGCAGTAGCAGCAGTAGTAGTAGTAGAAACAGTAGTAGAAACAGTAGTAGTAGTAGTAGAAACAGTAGTAGAAACAGTAGTACTGGCAGTAGCAGCAGTAGTAGTAGTAGAAACAGTAGTACTGGCAGTAGCAGCAGTAGTAGAAACAGTAGTAGAAACAGTAGTACTGGCAGTAGCAGCAGTAGTAGAAACAGTAGTAGTAGAAATAGTAGTAGTAGAAACAGTAGTAGTAGTAGTAGAAACAGTAGTAGTAGTAGTAGTAGTAGAAACAGTAGTAGCAGCTGTAGTAGAAACAGTAGTAGTAGTAGTAGAAACAGTAGTAGTAGCAGTAGTAGAAACAGTAGTAGTAGTAGTAGAAACAGTAGTAGTAGTAGTAGAAACAGTAGTAGAAACAGTAGTAGTAGCAGTAGTAGAAACAGTAGTAGTAGTAGTAGTAGAAACAGTAGTAGTAGTAGTAGTAGTAGTAGTAGTAGTAGTAGTAGAAACAGTAGTAGTAGCAGTAGTAGAAACAGTAGTAGTAGTAGAAACAGTAGTAGTAGTAGTAGTAGTACTAGTAGTAGAAACAGTAGTAGAAACAATAGTAGTAGTAGAAACAGCAGTAGTAGAAACAGTAGTAGCAGTAGTAGAAACAGTAGTAGAAACAGTAGTACTGGCAGTAGCAGCAGTAGTAGAAACAGTAGTACTGGCAGTAGTAGAAACAGTAGTACTGGCAGTAGTAGCAGTAGTAGAAACAGTGGTAGAAACAGTAGTAGAAGCAGTAGTAGAAACAGTGGTAGAAACAGTAGTAGAAGCAGTAGTAGAAACAGTGGTAGAAACAGTAGTAGAAACAGTAGTACTGGCAGTAGCAGCAGTAGTAGAAACAGTAGTAGAAGTAGCAGTACTAGTAATACTCCTTGTAGTAGTAGTAGTCTAACAACAGTGTTGGTCTTGTTACTCAAAAAAGGAATATATTACTTACTACTTGTTACTCATTTTTAAAAGTAATAATATTACTGGGAGCAGCAATTACTCATATTACTTTCATTATTCTCTCTCTCTCTATCTCTTTCTCTCTCTCTCTCTCTCTCTCTCTCTCTCTCCAGGACGGTATGGAGATTCCCTCTCATGCTGATCTCAGTTTCACCGTCTTGTTGTTTAACACCGACTCGGCAGGAAACCCTCTGGAGCATTTCAGTGCCGAGGAGGCAGGTCAGACATCCCAGAATACTCCCAGAATACAATCAATCACCGATTTGTTACCGATTTACCCAAAGGGTAACGGCGACATTTGCAAGGGGATGACATGTTTCTCTCTCTCTCTCTCTCTCTCTCTTTCCCTCTCTCTCTCTACCCCAGGACTCCACAGCTTCTACTTCCTCCTGCTGCTGGCCTACTTCGTGGCCTCCTGCATCTACATCCAGCCGCTGCACCAGGCTCTGAGGAAAGGTGGCCCCATGCACACTGTCCTGAAAGTGCTGTCCACAGCGCTGGCGTTGCAGGGCGGCTCCGCTCTCTGCAACTACATCCATCTGGCAAGGTAGGTAAATCAAGCACACCTCAGTCTGCTGATATATCATGCAGATGCTGGCCTTGTATTAAAACTGCATATCAGGATATCAGTGTCATGTGGGCCCCCTTCTTTTCTTATGTTAAGCGACTACATTTCCCTACAGTTCCAGAGTGATGTGTATTTATATTTATATATATATTGTATCTTTATCCTTGTTGGATGGAGGTGAGAACATGACACATTCTGGTGATGTAAGAGGCCTGGCATGTGTATACACGACATCTAGGACATTAAGGAGGACTGTATTGTATTTTTTCTTTTTTTTTTTCCTTTTTGTGGTTACCTTGTCTTGTCGTATTGTTGTTGTTGATGTGTTGTTCTATATTCCTACTAAATAACTTACAAGTGCAATTATTGTATAAATGCTGGTTACGTTGAAAATCCAATAAACAAAGTTAAAAAAAAAAAAGGATATCAGTGTCGTCCACTTCCGATACGATGGAGGCTCCTTCTTTTTTTACTCAGCAGCTTCATGGGTTTCGGTCTGTAAAACCTGCCTCACCCTGCCTTAAGGAACTGCTGACCCACCGAAAAGAATTTCATTAGTATGACTTTCAGTGGAGAGTTTTAGTGTCCCATGATGGTCTAAATACTGTTTCAGAGGCTTTTCCACCCTGACAAGAATACAGTTCTGGGGGAAACACTGAATACTTGGAATTTTTTGGCATGAAAGTGGTCAAATTTGAAGATATTGATTATCGGCACAAAGCATAGTTCAATCCAAAAATATCGGTATTGGCATTAGGCTTTAAAAATCGGTCGAATCCTAATGCAGAGACACTGGAAGGCATACAAACACACACACACACACACACCTGCACCTGTGATTGAAACTCGGATATGAAATAATACTGAAAGATATGAAATAATGCTGTAATGTTTTAGCTTGGCCTTCTGTTCCCTCTTCCTCTGCTGCAGGTATTCCAGGGACGGCGTTGGTTTTCCGTTGATGGGCAGCCTAGCAGAGTGTAGGTCCTCACATTCCCTCTCTCTCTCTCTCTTTCTTAAATATTTCCAATTCTTTTTTTCCTTTTCCAATTCTCTCCATCTGTTTTTTGTCTGCTTCTGAACCTTGACTCCGTAATGCTAACAATAAGAGGAATGGACGGGAATTGAATTTTTGTTATGTTCCCTCTTCTTTTCCCCTCCTGTCCCTGTGCAGTCTGGGATATGGTATCCCAGGTATCCATGCTGTACATGTTACTGAGCCTGTGTATGGGTTGGACTCTGAGTCGAGGCAGGAAGACTCAGTCCAGGCCTCTGCAGTGGGACTCGTCTCCAGCCTCCAGGGCCGTCGCTGTTGGGGGGGTCGTAACACAGGTACGCATTAAAGCTAACACTCGGGTTAGACCCATATCTTGTTTAGCTGATATATGGGGCCGATATTGTCCTTTTATTAAATATCACATCTGGTCCAGTCAGTGTGGTCCACCTCTGATATGATGGATATGATCAGATTCTTAACCATCCCGGAGCTGTTTGAACTAGAAGAGTTAATTCTTGGTGGTGTTTTCAGGGCGTTTTGCTGCTGTGGGAGCAGTATTCAGACTCCGAGACTGAACATCACAGCTACCACGCCCAGCGGAGTCTGGCCGGGATCCTCCTCATCGCCCTGAGAGTCATCCTGGCCCTCCTGCTGGCCTCTGTCCTCTACCAGATCATCTCCACCGAGAGGAGCACCCTGAAAAGAGACTTCTACCTCACCTTCGCCAAGGTAAACTACTTTATATGCACACAGTTCTATATCAGTAGTCTAAGTTTATCATTTATTATTAGTTCTGTTATCAGTATAACCTCCTTCCAACTTCAAAGAGGTAATAATAGCTTTATGTCCTGTGGTGGAACTGGCTATTATAGAGTAGACTATGTCTTTTGGTGTAAAGGATTTTTCTCAATATCAATATATATCACGATATAGTTCATGTATACAAAATCACGTTAAATAATCAAATTAATGTTCATCTCATTGAACCAAATGGTAATGTTAGGTGTGATGTCAAACAAAACTGAAATTTTCAAATAATATTCCTACCATACCTCATTTTTATGTAAAATTTGCTTGTCATCATCAATTCAGACAGCAGAAATGTGTGTCAGGATATAAAAATATCTTCATATCATCACGATATGATTCCACTGAAAGACGATAAACGATAATATTGAATTATCGCCCAGCCCTACTATGTTGTAACTATTACAAAAGATGTCCTCTGGTGTAATATTGTAGAATATACTGTGTAACTGACTATCATATAATATGTCCTATGTTGTAACTGGCTATTATAGATGTCCTATGTTGTAGCGTTTGTAGAACATGTCGTCTTGTGTAACCATCACAGAATATGTCCTACATTGTAACAATTGTAGAATATGTCCTGTGGTGTAACTAGGCTTGGGCAATATCCAACATTTAATATCACAATGCTGTCCTGCCAAAATATTTCGATATACGATATTATACGGAGGAAGGGAGGTCAGTCGAGTTTTCGTCTCAGCAATTTCTCAACAACGATACCAAAACAATTCTAAAAATGTTTTGGTATTTTATATTAATTCTTCTAAATGAGATGTTTTATGTACATCAACCAAGCGATATTCAATACCGCGGAAAATATTGCGATATTCACGAACTATCGCGATATTTGATGCAAAGACTAGGTGTAATAGGTGTCATAGAATATACCATATGTTGTAACTGTCTATTCTTGAATATGTCCTATTGTGTAACAATTGTACCAAATGTCCTGTGGTGTAACTTGTGTTTCCTGCAGGGATGCTTCCTGTGGTTCCTCTGTCATCCCGTCCTCGTCCTCATCTCTGTCGTCTTCAACGAGTACCAGAAGGAGAAGGTTCGAACGCAGACAAACAAACAAGTGTCTACCACAGTCTACAGCAGCCATTCCCAAACTTAACAATGCCGCGGCCCAATTTGAAATCTGAAAATCTTCCGCGGCCCACCCAACCCTTTAATCACAGCTCTGATCAACACACGAGACTAAGATGAAGTATTTCCCTATAGATTTTTTATTTCATAAACAGAACATGTGAATGTGGGCATACGACAATGCAGTGCAAATTAATAATCCAGTGCTGTTTTGGACTGGGAACTGATCAGATTTTGTGTTTTGGTAATGTCAGCGTGTTAGCTAGCTAGCTAACTGTGGCATCTGGCCAGATAACCATCGCTGTCTTCTTGTTGACACCAGGGTTATTATAGTTTTGCATTTTTCATTAGTTTTTATTTTTATTTCGTTTTGACTTTTCGTTTTCAATTTCAGTTTAGTTTTAATTCGTTTTTAAAGCGGGTTTGCTAGCTTAGTTTAGTTTTTGTTTATTGAAAATGCTTAGTTTTAGTTTAGTTTTTATTAGTTTCAGTGTTAGTTTTCGTCTTTTTTATGGAGTATTTGTCAGGGGCGAGATTCAAAAATTCTAAATACTAGGCTTATGTATGAAATACATTGACAAAGATGAAAACTAAAGACATTTTCTCTATAATTTTAGTTTATTTTAGTTAGTTATGTAAACACACAATACAGTTTCAGTTATCGTTTTTTTGTAAAGCCTCGTCGTTTTTATTTTTATTTCAGTTAACGAAAATGTTTTTTCACGCCTAGTTTTCGTTATTTTGTTAGTTTTCGTTAACGATAATAACCTTGGTTGACACATCTGATTTGCACAGTAGCTAATGTTACATAGCTAGTAGCTGATAGTAGCTAGCATTAGCATGTTAACATTAAAGGAATAGTTCACCCCAAAATGAAAATTCAGTCAACTACTCACCCCCATGTCACTGGAAATGCCATTGAAATTTGTACAAAAAACAAAAAGAGAGTGAGTTAGCCCCCATAGTTCCAGCCTGGTTCTTATATATTTAGACATTATTTGTGCAAAGCCAATTCTCCAGTGGACGTCCATGATGGAGCCAGAAAAGCTGCTGGGAGACTGTAAAGCCGCTATATAAAGATTAGGACTGCATTATTTTGATTTCAAACTGACTGACCCATTCACTTTTTTTGTCTTTCTCCCTCTCCTTTCTTTCTCGTTTAATTACTGTCTCCCCTCGCCTCTCTCTTCCTCTCTTCAATCTTTCACTCACGCTTACTTGCTTATATTGTACCCCCTCCTGCCTCTCCCTCCATCTCTTTCTATCTCCCTCTCTCTTTCTTCCCTCCCCGTGTCGTCTCTCCTTCTCCAGGTGGTGACGATCGGTGTGATCCTCTGCCAGGCCATCTCCATGGTGATTCTCTACCAGCTCTTCCTCTCTCGCTCCCTCTACTGGGAGGTCTCCTCTCTCTCCTCCGTCTCTCTGCCGCTCACCATGTCCAGGGCAAACCAGAGGGGGCGCTACTGAGCACGCTCACTGGGATTCCTTACCTTACCACCATGGGCGAGGGAGAACATGCCCTCCCTTCATCGCCCACCATGTGGAGGGCGGGGAACCATCATGAGCACTGAGAAGAAGCAGTACTGTTACACCATAGGAAGTTCTGCTGTTAACTGTATCCATTGGAAATAATAATGGGCACTAGTAAAGAGAGGGGGAGCATATTTACTGTTACCCCAGGAAGTCTCTTCCCTCATACTATATGCCCACGGAACCATGGCAAGGCTGACATAGCAGCAAGGGGAACATATTTACTGCAACACCCTACCTCTTGATATGTGTGATTTATGGAGGGAACCACCATCACTACAAGACGGCCTCTCTAATTCCTCCACTTCTTATTGTAAGGCAAGATTTGAAGGTGTGGCATAGCAGTAGGAAAGATATTTAATGCGGCACCACAGGGAAATTGGATACAAGATTTTTCTCAGTATGCTTTCTCGTGCATTCTCGTGCGTTCTCCATATCGTGTTTGACATAATATCTAACGGCCAAAGTACAACTCCAAAAGAAAAGGACACGAAGACGGAATGCCAGAAGTTTAATTGCCAACCTCAGAGTTTCGAGGATGCATCGGCCGGTGACCTGGCCGACGAGAGCAAACGGGACACCCCAAGATTCACTGCGACAATGACACATCAAGTCCAAACTCGCTAGGACAAACTAACAGCGCTGTAGTGTATCATCCAGAGACGGTTGAAACAGCCGGGAAAATGAACGCCTACCCATCTCAAACTGTAAAGATGTTCTCTGTTCTTACATTTCCTAAGAAGTTAGGTCAAACTCGGGAGGACCGTTCTCTACAAAGGACACAAATATCAACTCGGCATTCCCGGCTCACGCAGACAGTGGAATCGCAGGATTTGTCTTTCCTCCCTACCATCGAGGACACTACTGAGCACGGGGAAACACTTCACCACTGCATTGCCAGGGCGTTTGGTTAAGGAAAGACAAGTAAACTGATAGAACTCATTTAGTGAAACTCCGAAAATCTGACCTGGCTATCTGTCCTTGGCTTTCACTTGATGCCACAACTCCTTTCTAGGAGGGATGCAGGGATTTAGTTTGGGATACAGAATGCAATTGAATGCATCCTCCTCACTAATTGTAGATTTTTTTTGAAGAGAAGCAAGCGAAAGCAGCAGTTTACCTCCCCACTATCTCCTTGGTTCAATTTGGACAAATGGCTGAATATCATCAGTGATCCATTGCATGGCAGTGTTTCTGAGGTGGTGCCCGCACATTCTCTCTTAAAGCTGTACTAAGAAAGATCTTTACGTAAAAATACATCCATCTTAAGAGCGTCCCATCCCATGAATGGGGATGTGGTTGGATTGAGAGCCGGATCAAAGGATAACTAGATGGAAGTGGATGGATAGATGATTGGATGGACATAAATGGAAAAATGGATGGACTTTAGAATGGACAGATTGATAGATGGAATCAGTGGACAAATAAATGGATACATAGTTGGATGGATAGACTAAAGAATGGACACATAGATGTGTGGGCAGCTGGATAGGATTCTTAGTCAGCTAAATTAATGGATGGATTTTGTCATTTCACATCCAGTATGGAGCCAAAACATCGGTGTGACTGCTCCTTGTACATCTCTTGTTTAAAGGCCCAATCCACAACAATGTAGGGCACCCTGGGGTGGCACTTTGACCCACTGCTGACTCATAGATTAAAGTCATACTGGAAGTCATTTCTTCACTCTCACCCTGAATGACTGAGCTCTTGATGCAAGGGATGACAGCATGTGAGGCCTAAGCATGAGTTTCAAGATATTTTTGAAACTCCATGGGGTCTCTTTATATTTGTATTAAGCTGGAGACACACTACACGACCGAACAGACCGGAAAGACCTACGGAACGACTGGCATTCTCAGAATTAGTCTGGGTTTTTCCCCCACTCACTGGACAATAAGTTGGACCACACTACCCGAGTTGTTGCGTTCACATGGGAAAGATGGTAAATAGGATAGCATTCATATCAGATGGGGAACATTTCTAGAAAAAAAGGCCCCCGATTTCACATCATCAACAAGGAAATACCTTAATGTATACCTTACCATACCTTAGTATAGGGAATGAAATACTCACTTCAAATAAAACCAACAAAATGAAGGATTTTCAACATATGTCATTTTCTGATCAGAACTCCAACTACTTGCTGGATTTTGGGAGTTGTGGTTGGCATTGCAATGTTTGTTTTTGCTTTAAAGCATTAACACAAATGTGTCATCACTATGTTCCTGCGTGTTGAGTTTGAGAAATCTAATCAGGAGCAACCAAAGCCTACAGAGAGCTAGAGTCATGGCATGTTGATAGCTTCAAACAAAGTTATTCCCATAGGATGTCACGCAACACCCCATTCTGATGAAAACACAAACTCTTGCGCTACTACAGCACTCAACTCTCATTGGTCTCCATTCAGATTTGAGGGGTTGACCAGCTCACACTACAAGACTTGTCATCGAGACGGGCTAATCCTGTGGTACAGCCTCATTCTGATGCCAAATTGTGGCTAAAATCAGCCTTAAGGTCGTGTGGTGTGTCCCTTGCCTTACCTGTAAACGTGGGAGCAGTATGTAGAGTTACTGTGGGGTCTGAAAGTCATACCCTTCAAGACTGCATGTGCATACACCCAGAATTCATATATTCAGAGACCATTGTTATGGTTACAACAGTGACACATTCATGAGGTTTCTTGTTATGGTCGGAGCAGAATAAAGAACGTCTGGCCCTCTACAACTTTTTCAGCTCTGGAGTGCTTTGACTTATTGTAACCAAGGCTCATTAAAACAGACTCCTCCCCGCCACCTCATTTTGGACTCCAAGCCATAGCTTAGGATACGTAGCTGATGGAAAATGCCATGTGAATATGGAAAGCTTCATTCCAAAACGAGGTATCTGCCATTTGAAAACATTATCATCTACTTTAGTAAATGGCTGCTGGCATGGAACACGACATTATTTATTTATTATACATCTTATTTTTCAAAATGTATATTTGGAATGCAACCCATTATATAGAACCTATCAGTTACTGTACAGATTATTTCCATGTTTTATTGCTCATTCAAAATCATGCTATGAGGCCAATACACACATTTGCACACGCATCCCTTTAAACTGCTGTTTTATTCAATTCCATTCTTCATTTTTGTTTGACTGTCTGCTAAAATTAGAAAGAGTAAATCCTCATCCTCACAACCCTATCTGACTTTTTTTTTTTTTTTTTTTAAATGTTTAAAAAGATAGAAAGGAACAGTTTTCCAGCTGGTATGTCAAATCTTTGATGCTCAATATCTCAGAATTGCACTCCACTCAGATAGAACCTTATAACTCCAAGCTCACAAAATATTGCAACATTATACTTGAATATGAACCATTGATGGTGTTTTTATTTTTATCCCAAAATGTGCAAACTAATCTCTTTTTTTAGCCATTGTTATAGATTGATGTGCATTATAGCAGCACATCTATGTGTGTATGCATGTATGTATGTATAGGGGTTCAGGTAGAATGCATCCATATGGCCTCTGATAAGATGTGAACCCTAGTATCATTTCAAGTTACATCTCCTTTTTTCCACTATGACAATCTAATTATAGACAATAACAAAATGTGGGGCATCTGGTTGTGTCCAAACAACCTCGACCGAATATTTACTCCTCAGATTGTTGGATTCGGTCACAGCTTGAGTAAAATAAACCATTGCAAACCGAGAGAAAACTAGTGTCCAGGTCTTTTTTTTTTTTTCTTGCAGTATGCATTCTCCACATAACAGCTGATATTTTGCCATATAGTATACTTAGATAGTTGGGGCAACAGTTTTGCCCTAAAGGGTTTGATAAGATTTCTTCATTGGTCTGCTGGAATATCTCCAAAAAAGTTAAATGTTCAGGAAATGAGAGACACCTTTTGATTTTTTTTTTCCCCAGCACTGACTTTTTGATGGGATTACAAAATTTATCCTAAACATGAGGCAAAATGCCAGTTTTCAATTACAGTAAAAAAATCGTGTTTCTCCGTCAAGTTGCCCAATATGTCGCCCAGTGTGCCCAAGCCTTCACAAGTGCCTGAGAAGTAGGGCTGAACAATTAATCGAAATTTTATCGAAATCGCAATATGGCCTACTGCAATTTTCAAATCGCAGGAGGCGCAATATTTGTTAAAGGTGAAATGTGTCAAAATAGCATTTTAAATTAAATATTGTGGTGCTGCAGAGATGTCCTGGCCTACACATCATATTCTACAGACTTAAGAAAACATCTTTGTTTGGTACAGATCCCCGCAAAAATCACACCATAATCATTTTAATACGTTTTTCAATGAAAATGAGAATAATGATGTAAAAATTATCATTCCCTCTAATATCGCAAATCATATTGCAATTGCAATATCAGTCAAAATAATCGCAATTAGATATTTTTTCAAAATCGTTCAGCCTTACTGAGAAGACAATCAAACTGCTAGTAACTCATTAGGTCATGGCTCCCTGTTTTGTAATTCCAGCAGAATTATACAGCAGCAAAACTTAACCCAGCCGGATTTGTTGCTTGATTGAATATTTCCTACTCAGATTACTGGATTTGGTAAATGAGAAAGAAGAATAAGAAAAGAATAAATTCCACTTGAATAATTGTAAGCTATAAATTTAAAGATATTAAATATCAGCACAAAATATCGGCTATCGGCAGCTTCAATACAAAGACATCAACAACACCGTTAAATCTCCTGTATCATTTATCTTCTTTGTTACTGTCTACAGTAAATACACTGCAATCATGTAGATGAGACCGCTGGAATCTAAAGAGTCACCAAGAAGCTCTAATGAGGGTGAGCACACACTACAAGATTTTCTCACCCAGTGCAGCCTCACTGTGGTTATTCCAGCCAAAACAAACCCAGGAAGCTTACAAGGACAACTATGTCTTGGGGTTTTACATCATATATATACATAGCTGTAGTTTACTACTCTGGACCAAGTTATTAAATGAATCTATAATGATTCCCTCACCCTCTAAGTATGTTTATTGTGGTCCAGTTGAGGCTAAATCTGCCCAGAATCCTGTAATGTGTGTCTGCCATCATTTTTTTTTACAAAAATGCTACACACAGCTGCACAGTTGGTTGTTCAGTGTTTTATGTTTTGGTTTACAGCATGTATTACAGAAAAGTTTCAAGATTGTACATACAGTATGTTTTGTTTTGGTTTTGTAAATAAATATTTGCATTATTATTGCGCTGAATTCTGTGCAATGTACTCTGTTCAATCAAAATGAAACAAAATAAATAGAAAATCGAATTAAAAATGTGTTCAAAGTGCCTTCCCCTCCTTTAGTGGGAGAGTTAAGGTTAGCTATTAGCACATATACATTTTTAGTTTGAATAGCAGACTATACATTTACTACAGAACCTTTTTTACGGCAGCCCGGGGGAGGGGAGTGATATTCTGAGTTTAAAGTCAGAAATTTGCAAGAGAAAAAAACACTCAGAAATTTGCGAGATCACAAAATAATAGAAAAAATTTACCATCATTAGTTGAGTAAAAATGCCTATATACTGTAGGTAATCCACAACATCAATGGTTAACAAATTGAGAGCTTCATTTTTCCATGTCAGCCATCTCTCCTCATACTGATGTGTTGTAACACCAGATCAGCTTTTACTTAGAGGAGTTCATATGGGTTTATGAAGGCCCTGATTTTTATTTCACTGAAAACTTTTTAGATTGAAGCCACCAATAGACAATATTTTGTGCTCATATCCATTTTCATGCCAAAAAAAATTACAAATATTCAGTGTTTACCTCAAAATTTTATTCTTATCAGGGTGAAAAAAAATAAATAAATAATCAAATATTCTTAACGTGTGTATTTTTGTGTAATGTGATCAAAATGTTTCATTAGGATCAGTTCAGGTTAATGATTTCCAGTCTAGTATTGATCAATTCTGCAATTAATATGTAATGAATCAAACTGCATCATATCAGAGGTGGACTGGACCAGATCTGGTTTTTAAAATCTACAAACTGATACATCTGCCTATTCCTACAATGTAGCAATGCTCCGTATCATGTGAATCTCAGTTATTGTTGGTACCAACTATTAAAAATGTATAAAGAAAGGTCGTCACGAACAGGATTCGAACCTGTGCGGGGAAACCCCATTGGATTTCGAGTCCAACGCCTTAACCTCTCGGCCACCGTGACTACGCATGTCTGAGGAGTCACGAGGCGTATATAACATATATTACCGATATTTCCAACAGTTTGGAGAATGAAGATATGACGCTATTCTAAGATATTTGTTTGATACACATGACGATATACGCTACTTAGCCCCATGCTACATTTTATCCGTGTTAGACAACACATTCGGAGTCGTTTTACGTACCGAGTTTCACAGTTTTTGGAGTGTCTTTGTAATGAGGAAAACACATTCTACTTGGTCTTACGCGTGTGTGTGAAAAGGAGGAAGCTATAAAATTAACGCTGTTTCGAGTGTGTGTACGTATGTGTTCGAGTGTGTGTACGTATCGTTTGTTTGCGTCCATGCTGCATTCATGTGCCATGGCACAAATCGCAGGAACGACGTCGTGTAGACTTTCTGACACGGGTAAAATGTAGCTATAGCTTCTCGTTCTTAATCGGCGTTTACCACACTTAATACACACATAAACCTAGTGGTGCATTTCATAATGTTAATGCAAGAAGAGAGAAGCCTGTCAAAAGCTTAGGAAGGTGGCATGATGTGGTTTTACATGACAAGAAAGAGACAGATTGAGTAGGTAAGGCAGGGGGTAGTTAGAGGCATTGAGGGCATAAAGAGGTCAGGACTACCAAGCAAGTTAACACTTAAGAGAAGGCCAACAAGCTGTCAAGTGAAATACAAATATAACTGTGATTTTGAAAATCTACACAGGATTGCTCTTGGGACGTCATGTGTTTATACCAGGAGAGGATACAGAAAAGATTAAACAAGAAACTGAAACAATTCCGAGGTGTCATGAAAGTGCCAGAACTTTCAAGCAAGTGAAGCTGTTCTTGCCTAGTATGGCTTTCCGGGGACCAGGATAGCGATGTGTTCAAGTCCTATGAAAAAGATGGTAAATAAACCTTCTTATATGGAAATGCCATTCACCTCAGGTGCCAGCTGGTAAATACTAATAGAATATGTTGGACACCTCAGCTTTCAGATGGCAAATAATCCGTGGGAACTCTGACGTCACCAAGGAAATACATTGAGTGAAGTGTAGGCATACATGAATGTAGGTTATGATATATCAGTGTTGCTTTGAGCAGCTGTGACCAGTTTTTCCCAAGTGAAGTGAATGCAGCATAAAGTACGTCCAACAAAACGTGCGTCGCTATTGGTGCACCACTACAAGTCCCGCCTCATCCTAAGGAACATTAGTAGCCTCCTGTCACGCTGAGCAAGAAGCCCTTGCTATACCGCTACAATGATCAACTGGAAGGTAAATAAGCTCAAATTCACAGACCTATAACGACTTTATGCATGTTTGCTTATTGACATATAAGAACTACTTCGTTGTTTTTTTAGTTTTTCATAAATGCTTGGTTGTCTTGACTCTGTCACTAGCCAATGTTACTGCACCTGAGGAAGTTGGCATTAGCATGTAATGAGACCACTAGCTACCGTTCTCACCATGTATTTGTTACTATACCGTTACACTTCACGTTTATAAACGAAACCTTTACAATTATACGTTCTCTTTTAGACCTGCTGCCTTTCTGCTTATCGATTTTGACAAACAAAAGACAATGGAGTAGACACTGATAGGATGTTTAAAAGATGTAAGGATACTACATTAAGGTTTCGCATTCTTTGGCGGTCAGAAAAGGCAGTTGGGTGGGCAGCTAAACGGGCAGGGAAACCCTCGTCTCAATACGTGTCTTTTTCACTTGGAGAGAGTCACACCAAACTCTGTTCAGAAATCTTACAAATGTAATATTGCCTTGCTTATCGGCAAAAGAACATGCCTAAAAATGTGAGTCCAGACATTTTATTGAATCGTTAGGAGGCACTCTTGAATTCGGCATATATATAATCCACCAAGCAGCACTTATTTCAATAAAATCTCAATTTTTAGAATTGTTTCACACTGCTCGCTACCTCCCCACCATGGTGTATTTTGGTGAAACAAGATTGTGACAATAACAGGCAAACCAGTTGTAAAAGTTGACATTTTATTGAAATAAAAACTGCTTGGTGTATTGGATGTATGCCGAATTGAAGAGTGGCTCCTATCGATTAAGAAAATATCTTAAATCGCATTTTATGAGGTATGTACTTGTCGATTTGCGTGGCAGCAATAATTTGGCAGATTTTTGAATGCAGTTGGCCCTATTTGATCAGGGATTTCTGTCATCATATCATTTCTGTGTGAGTGACAATGACACAAGACTACAACCCCTGAATGCACATGGCTTGCAGCTGTTTCTCTCTCTCTCTCTCTGTATCTCTCTCTCTCTCTCCCTGTCACCCCCCCCCCCCGTGACTAAATTAACTCCCACCTCCCATCTAAGCAGCTGAGTCTTCTGGTTTTCGTGGGGAGGGGGGCATCTTCTGTAGGATCCCTGAATGTTCCAGAGTTTTCTTTTGGTCAGTCACAAAAAAAGTTCTTCTGTCTCTAGTCGACGGAAAAAATTCTTCTGTATCCTCCAGTCAATGGAAGAACTTCTTCTGTGTCTCCTCTAGTCGATGGGAAAAGTTCTCTGTTGTCACCAATAGTCTAGAATTTTTGATTTTACAATTGCAATAATGAATGCAAATTTCAACTAATCCCAGCAATATTTGCAAGAACTTGTAATTTTGCAAAATGACAACAATTTTAGTCAAATCAACAGAGCTTGAGCCTCCGAACCATTCATTGTGAAAAGAGTTGCACAGGAGATTTTAGCACAGGGATAGAAACAAAGACAATGAACCAGAAGAGCAAATGGAGAAGCTTTCCCAACACAACAAATCAACACAACAAATCAGGTGATATTTTAGATCAGTAATTCTCAACCTTCATATCAAGGACCACTAATTTAATCCACATTAGGGCCACGGACCCCAATTTGATGAGATTTTGTCTCTCGCGCCCAAATCTGAGAATATTTTTATTGTTAGATATGATTTTGTCCAGAATTCCATGACTATCTGTAATGTAGGTAGAGAGATAACAGAGAAACTATGATCAAAACAGTCATTCTTCTACATTCTCTAATTGTGTTCACTTCTTGTAAATGAAGAAATTGTAAAGTACTTCCTCAATTTGCTGGGGACCCTCTGGAACCCCCTCAAGGACCCCTGGTGGTCCCCGGACCTCACGTTGAGAACCACTGTTTTAGACCAATCACAGAAGGTCACAGCGAAGGCTGGTGTGGGTCTGTGAGTCTGAAGCCAATGTGGAGCTTCGTTTTCTCCACAAATGTGCACTTTTTTTCTGTAAGAACCTGCGGAAATTAATTCCTTTAGTCAGAAGAACTGGAAAGTCCACTCTCCCTGCTTTCCGTTATCACCTTTTCTCTTTGTCTCTCCTCTGTCCGCCCCCAGGCTTTGGACAACGTGCCCCTCCTCTTCTACATCCTGGCCTTGAAGACGCTGCTCCTCTGTCTGGGCTTCGCCGGGGTGAAGATCTACCAGAGCAAGAAAGCGGAGGAGGCCGTGAAGAGGCAGCAGGCCGAGAGGAGGAGGCTGGCCCAGCAGACGCAGGAGCTCATAGACAACAAGAAGGACGACTGAGGAGAGGAGGAGGAGGGAGGAGAGGAGGAGGGAGGAGAGGAGGTGAGAAGAGGCGCTGTGTACACAAGACTCACTCAAAAGAAGAAAGGATTTTAATTGGAAGGTTTGATAGGACATCTGGATCGACACGATTCATAGAGCTAGTCTGAGTCAAGACAGGTCTAAAGGCCCTTTCACACTTAGAGCGACAACTATAAAGATAACTATAAACTATAACGATATGCTGCTGCTCAAGAGTTCACACTACAACGATATCGGCACCGAATATTCAGAGAAAAAATGGAGCATGATGACTTTACCGACGTGCTTTTATTTTACACGCTCGCTAAAGTAAATAACGACAGAGCCAAAGGATTTGGGTTCATGCATTGTCGCAAAAGAGAGAGGAGATGGCAGATAATAATGCTCTTTTATGGTGCTTTCATAACATTATTGTGCTTTGTTTATATGAGAGCTAACGGTGCTAATGGTCACCAAGTGAAGCTGTTCATTTCTTTACCAGTAGGAGACTCTGCACACCACATCTACTGTGGATCAAAGAGTAAAGTCTCCTGTAGCCCATGTTGAGAGAAACACCTGAACGTCACCGTGGCTTAACGGTTTCAACAAGATACTGGAGACACATGTTGTTACCTCCCGGTCATATTAAAAACATAGGATAATAGCGCATTTGCGGTCAGGTTGGCCAAGAGATTATGCTATTTTCTTAGCATCATGCTAGCAAAAGGTAGCGATTAAACTAGCTTCCAGGTCAGTAAACTACCTTACCGCTAATCCCAAGCTCTTCGATGTTTTTCTTTTCAACATTTTTAGAGGCGATGGTCTTTGGTTCCTCTGGACTTCTGTCATCAGTTCCTCAGCAGCAGCTCCATCATTGCAGTGAACTAATGAATTCTCCCACCCCGTCCTTTGTAGAACTTAAGTTTGATTGGTTGAAAATGTTTTATCGTTGTCTCTACCGCCAGAAAAATCGCTCTGAGATGGAACCAAGAATATAGTTCTAGTTGTCGTTTTGGATGTTTTTATAGTTACAGTTGTAGTGTGAACACAGACATTCGATTTACTTATAACGATTTAAAATCTTTTTATAGTTATAGTTAGCTTTATAGTTATCGTTCTAGATGTGAATGGGCCTTAAATATTCCCTATAAAATGTGTTTCCTGAAGTTACTCTTGAATGAGGTATTTATGAGGTCAGCACATTAGTATTAAAGGAATAGTTCACCCAAAAATGAATCAATAGCACACAGCAAGTTAGCTAGTTAGTTAACAGATTATCGATGATGAACCATCTCACTGACTTTCCTACTGTTCCTCTCCTCTGTCTAGGGAACCATGTTGCTGTCCGACTGACTGGTGGCAATAGGAAGCCGTTCTGTGTTTCAGGAAATCGTTTGCAGTTCCATGTCCATGACTGCTGCCTATCAGGACTGTTCACCAAGTCAGTTTTGTATGTGTAGTTTCAACATTTTACAAAAACAGGTTTTGTCTGTGTTTTTATAAGCAACTAAATCCCTGTGGGAAAGGAAGCTACTGAAAGTTTCCTTTTCAGCATACTGTAGATGAGCTCAGTTCTCTTAAGTTTGAATTTGTACTCGCCAACATTACAAGCAACCAGTAGTAAGAAGATCAAGGCTTGCCAAACCTGGTCAAAGCTTGTTTCTATGTACATAACTGCATCATGGTTATTTATTCTGAATATGAAATGTTTCCTGTAACAGCTTTGAGTATCCCTTTTTCTCATTAGTTATGCTGTCTGTTCTGAAAAATGAGCATCAGAGAGAGGAATAGCAATAAAACTGTCAGCTGTTGGTTTTACTGCTTTTTCACTTCAGTGCAGAAACTAAAGGTTTATTCGATATGGGCAAGATGAGGCCATTATTTTCAGTTTTTGATGTTTTTGGCTACCTTGACTGAGTGTAACTAAAGAGGTAATTCTCATATCTGTGCCCTACTGTAATCCTGTAGTCAAAGGTGATTTAAGGCTGGATTCACTCAGGAACATGGAACAATCTGATGTTTAACTCTTTACGGCACAGATCTGGTCCCCTCTTGGCAGACTATACATGGAAAAAACAGATTATGTGTGGTTTGTCTCTGATCTGTGCTACATAGAGAAATGAAAAAAAAAAAATCAGAGCTTTTATGTTTGTGTAAATCCAGTCTTAGTGCTAAGATGTTTTTGGAAAACCAACCCAGTTGCTGCAAAGACGAAGAAAAAATGCTTCTCTCCACAACGCAACAGCTTGTCTCTTTCATATTTAATTTCTTTTTGATACAATATTTGTATTTAAGACACAATGGATCACCTCTGTTTGTAGATAAAGAAAGGAAAAAAATAAAGTGTGTTTGTGTGATCTTGGTTACTTTGTCTACCAGAGTTTACTGATGCGAGTCTGATCAGCTAAACCTCAGTGATGAGAGGTTTCTGCTTGAGGAACTGAGTGACAGAATAAAACTCTGCATGTCATGACTCAGGAAGCATCACTAGATGGCAGCAGTGGGACAAAGTGAATGGGTTGAATTGTGACAGGGAGGTGGTGAACAGGTAAACTTTTAATTCTGGGGATATGTCATGCTGTGTTATAATAGACTTCATTATTATAAATGGTAATTTAACAATTTTCTAGTTTTCTTGCTTTAAGGCCTGGGGCCCGATTCACAAAGCCCTCTTAAGAAAAAAAATCTTCTCAAGTGCCATTTTTTTCTTGAGTCTTAAGAAAAAAAGTAGGAAAAAATGCTATTCTCATAAACAGTTCTTATATAATTTCCTAACGTTCTTCTTATGTTTCTTCCTAAGAAAAAACGTACGAATAAATGGTATTCTTGAAATGAAAGTTCTCAAATTTGTTCTTGATTTTTTGCTTAACTTTAAGACGGCCCTTCACCAGTCTTAAAACTCCTACAGTGAAAAGGTAAGCCTCTAATATCATATATTTAAACACATTTTAGACAAGTAGGTTATAGTTCAAAGTCTTCATAGGTTCCCCTACACCTAACATTAAGATGAACATTTATTGTAAAGCTTTATTTGGTGTAGGGCCAGGTAGGCCTCTGTCTCATGTCTGTTGAAAATAAGCTGCAAATTTTACAGTTACCAACAGCAACCAATGTTTAAATCTTTGCTCTAGTTGCCCTAAATAGGTTTTTACCCAATAGTTTTGTAGATGGAAGCACTTTGGGTTGCCTCCTAGCCTTGTCTCCTAGCCTCCTAGCCTTGTCTCCTAGCCCCCTAGCCTTGTCTCCTAGCCTCAATGGCAGTAAGCCTAAAGATTATTCACCAGAATTAATTCAGGCCCTATTTTGAGAAGTTCTGAAGTAGGAAAATTAAAGATATTTGTAAGAAATGAGACTGCTACTAAGAAAATATTGAGGAATTGCACTTAAGAGCCTTCTTAAGAACTTCCTAAAATTTCCTCTTATGTCATTTCTTAAGATCTATCTTAAGAACACATTGGTGAATCCTGCCCCTGGAATCCAAATGCAGACATGTTTACACTTTCATTTGGATATAGTAACATTCAAAATCATGCTAAAACATGCTACTAATTTCTGACAAAGTATTAACAATGGAAAACTAAAACACCTTGGTTTCTTAAGTGTGCACACCTTTACACTTAGTAGAATCACATTTTGCTCTGATAACAGCAGTAAGTCTATTTGGTTATGTGTCTACAAACTTAGCTTATCACTCACTTAAATTGCAAGGGAACCTCTTATGTACAATCCCCTTAAGGTCAGGTGAAAGGTTTTCTATAGGATTGGGGTCTGAGTCTAGGATACCTGTCTTCCTTTTTCCAGCCATTCACACAAAATATGTTGGTATCTAGAGCTCTTTGTTTCCCTCAGAGCCCCAGAGAGTCCTTAAGGGAATATACCACTTCTTTTTTTGGGATATTGTCCCAATGGTCAATTTACCATACATGGACATGAATATCATCCGCGTGTCCATTGGCTCCCATGCTCCATGCTAACACTTTAGCGTACACTATGTTGAGTGATAGCAGTCTCCATGCTAACACTTTAGCGTACACTATGGTTGTGTTCGGAATCGGATACTAACCGCATACTAACGTACTATGTTGAGTGATAGCAGTCTCCATGCTAACACTTTAGCGTACACTATGTTGAGTGATAGCAGTCTCCATGCTAACACTTTAGCGTACACTATGTTGAGTGATAGCAGTCTCCATGCTAACACTTTAGCGTACACTATGTTGAGTGATAGCAGTCTCCATGCTAACACTTTAGCGTACACTATGTTGAGTGATAGCAGTCTCCATGCTAACACTTTAGCGTACACTATATTGAGTGATAGCAGTCTCCATGCTAACACTTTAGCGTACACTATGTTGAGTGATAGCAGTCTCCATGCTAACACTTTAGCATACACTATGTTGAGTGATAGTAGGCCTTATTCTAACACTTTAGCGTACACTATGTTGAGTGATAGTAGGCCTTATTCTAACACTTAAGCGTACACTATGTTGAGTGATAGCAGTCTCCATGCTAACACTTTAGCATACACTATGTTGAGTGATAGTAGGCCTTATTCTAACACTTTAGCGTACACTATGTTGAGTGATAGTAGGCCTTATTCTAACACTTTAGCGTACACTATGTTGAGTGATAGCAGTCTCCATGCTATTTTGGATGTTTTTGGCTACCTTGACTGAGTGTAGGCTAATTAAAGAGAGGTAATTCTCATATCTGTGCCCTACTGTAATCCTGTAGTCAAAGGTGATTTAAGGCTGGATTCACTCAGGAACATGGAACAATCTGATGTTTAACTCTTTACGGCACAGATCTGGTCCCATCTTGGCAGACTATACATGGAAAAAACAGATTATGTGTGGTTATGTGATCTGTGCTATATAGAGAAATCAAAAAACCAAAAAAAAAACAGCTTTTATGTTTGTGTAAATCCAGTCTTAGTGCTAAGATGTTTTTAGAAACACTTTAGCGTACACTGTGTTGAGTGATAGTAGGCCTTATTCTAACACTTAATCACTATTCTGAGTGATAGTAGGCTCCACACTTTAACATACACTATATTGATTGATTTATTTATTTTTTCTAGATTTATTATTTGACTGATACAAATCACAAGGACACACACAGCTTAGTAGATGGTCAAATCTTTATTCAATGGTAACTCAATAAGGTTAATTACTGGATCAAGATATATGAACTGAAAATACCAGTAGTAAAAAAGTAGCTAAATTGACCAAGCCTAATGCAACCTCCGATCCTCTCCTCTGGGACAGATGAGCTCTTTTCAATGTGCTGGCAGTGCATCATGCATTTCACAGTGCTGCTAACACTAGCTAACAAGGGCTCTGCAGTCCTTCTCTCAAGACCTGCATAAAGTCCTCTTGGAGAAGAAAAGCATGACGATAATTCAGTCAAGCATCAGAACCATAACAAAAGGCCTGTAGCAATTGATAATCAAATAAACTGTCAAATAATGTCAGAACTTATCAAAATGTAATAAAATGTCCCTATAAATGAGTACAAATGTAATAAAACCCCATAATGTATTTTTTTGTTTACATTTTAACATTAATTATTACAATTATTACAAGTGGTGTAACCTTTAATTAACACAGCATCAAATTGAAGATGTTATATCTGGCAAAATAACAGGTTTTATTCCCTTTTCAACCCCATTAGAGGGGCATCTTATTACATTTTGACAAGTTATGCTGCAAAATTATCTTATTATATTACATTATCTGACACGTACTACATTATCAGTTGCTACAAGTAGCCCCAAAATGGAAAATATAGTTTTTCAAGCCAAGACAACAGACAATACTGGCCACAGAAGAAGACAGATAGAGAGCCATGTAAATACACATGCAAAGTGTGTTCTCACTATTCAAAATATGAATGGGGTCAAATGGAAATAATCAGCTTGGCTAGTTGCAGCCATGAACAGTGTGTTCGACACAGAGTGTAAAAAACATTAGGACCACCAGCTCTTCTCATGAAATTGATTTTCCTATTGACTTTCTGGTATATTTTCCATCTATTTTTCCCTTGTCTCTGTATGTTCTACTGCTGTTATTAAGCACACCCTCATAATGCTTTAGTTCATTTTGTCACCATTTTTGTAAAAGGAAGTACAAGTTAATATTAGGAAGGCGATCTTTATATTTCTTACACTCTGTGTTTATCGTTGTGATTTGAGGTGAGTGTGTCGTTTTTTTAAGTGACGCAACACATAGAATACAGTAGAACAGCTAACACAGCAATGGCGGAATACATACAACGCAGCCCAATAACAACACACACACACACACACACATCTGTTCACACCAGTGTTGCCCCAAGAACTCTTCATTGGTGGATTAGCACTTAAAGGTGAAAAATTGTCTTCAGAGGTTCAGAGTGTCTCCAGCAAAATGGGGAATAGTTTCATTTCACTGCAATTGAATTCAGTTGAAATCATCCCAATTAGAGAATGTATAAGAATGACTATTACAATCCTAGGTTTCACTCTCACCACTATTATCTCTCCAGGTACAGTGTAGACAGTTCTACAATTCAATAATCGACAATAACCACAGAAGTCTTCCCGGTCTTTTTATAGGACAAAATCGTAACAAACGGTCATCCAAATTATCTATTCTGTGGGTCCGTGACATGAAAGTGGTTGCGAACCCCTGACTTAGACGAAGACTTAGACGACACTAATGAAACCAGTGGTAATGAAATTCTTTGCTGCTTATTCAGTGCTTGGGGAAGTGCACACCTGTCTGAACATCAATAAGACACACATATTTCCCTACATATAGTGGTGTTACACAAGCATTACAAACGTCCTGTATGAACACGACGAGACGTGAGCTACGGGCAAATCCCTTCTCATCTCGGACCGAAACGGATTCTTTTAAAGTCTTGCCCTGGGAACTAGTTTAAAAAAACTGCACTAGCGCTCTTTATTATACGGGGGACCCAGCAGAAACGAGGCCGGCGAGCTAATTCGGGCCCCCCGGAGTCATAGCTTGGGAAACGGT
Source organism: Centroberyx affinis (assembly GCF_046629955.1). NCBI lineage: Eukaryota > Metazoa > Chordata > Actinopteri > Beryciformes > Berycidae > Centroberyx > Centroberyx affinis. The sequence continues at coordinate 130,392 of NW_027278986.1, read as the reverse complement.
GCTTTTAGTTCCGTTTCGTTTTTCCACACAGAATGACCTAGATTTGCTGAGAGACTCACTCACTTCAAGTAGGAGTAGCCCGAGTAGAAACTAAAAAAGAAAAGCAAAAGTTAGCCCTGTTTTTTTTGTTTTGTTTTAAAACTACCAGATACCATGGTTAGTACACGTTAAGCCCTCACATTACCTAGGGCTGGAGAGGGGGAGGGGGGGTCTTACATTCAAAACGGAAAAGCCTACCACCGCTCCATAAGAAACAATGTCATTTAGCTCCATTTACCTCAAAGCCCCCCCCCCCCCAAAAAAAGTATAGTATAGTCCTACTGCTTTGGACTTTAACAAATAGTTTCATTGTACTGCCACCTACAGGACAGATAAAAAATAATACCCAAATACCACTGTTAGAAATCATTATAGGAGCAATACTGGGTGCAAAAGAATCCTGATTGGGAAAAATGTTCCAACGTAAGCAGTATACACCAAGGAGTTGCCTATAAAATATGAATAAGGTGAGCTTTTACTACGTATTAGGTAAGACCACTACAAAATAGCTGCTGGATAGCGGGAAGTTGCAGTGCCAAGATATCCCGTTTAGGAATCGTCATAATAGATGAAGGGGAGTGCAATGTCCGTGAAGCCTACAGTTGTGAAGGAGAACCGAGAAATCCCCATCTTCCGTTTAAGCTCCTGAACCGCCTACAACTGATCGACATAAATATTAGCACCCTAGCAAAAAAACAAAAAAACAAAAAAAAAAACGGATCCAAAACGGTCCAAAAACAAACAAAATAAATCGGATCAAAAACCACTTTTCCTCTCTTCAACTTTCCCCTCTTCAGTCTGTGCGTTTTAAGTTCAAAACTATAGATGAGGGAGAAAAAAAACGCAAACATGACTCGACGTTAACGATGCTGCATTCATGCCGCGTGGGAATAACCGTCGGGAATGACTGTAGCCTTTCCTTTCTCTCCGATCGGCTTTTTCGCACTTCACACACGTGCGCTTAACTGATGATGCGTTTTGAGTTCATGTTTTACAGCAAACCGAACATTACGACGTCAGCCGCGGACAGAGAATCCGGCGAGTAGTCGTGTCCTGCCGTGGCTTTCTTTACGAGCTGTGATCACAAAATGAAAATCAATCATTTTGTGGGTTTCGTTTGAAATTAATCTATCATTCCCTACGCTTCAGGACAGGTATTTTCTTGTCGGTGACGTCAGAATTCAGAAGTCAGAGAAATCGAGTTCCCAAGTAGAATGTACCATCTGAAAGCTGAGGTGAACAGTATTTTCAAGTAGAAAGTTCATATCTACCGTTTTTCCCATGGGACATGAATGCAGCATTAGACACTATGTTCTCTCTCTCCATCTGTTTCTTATGAAATGCACGTCTACGGGACAACACAGCGCCCTCTAGTGTTCAGGCGAGTTCACAAGTCCCCAAAACCTTCTTCGGAGCTCTGAGAGCATTTTTTTTTTTGTTGTTTTTGCTCTTTGACGAATCACTTCGGGATGGATGTTGAAGCCGTTTGAATAGCGCCCCCCTTTCCCCTCTCGGGCCGGCCGCTCACTGCTTGACGCCGCCCGCGTAGTCGGGGCGGCGCGTCTGGATGATTTTGGGGCGCGGCGGGCGGGGCTTGTCGTCGTGGTCGCTGTCGTCGGGGCCCGAGCTGTCGCCGCGCTCGTCCTCGCAGACGTGGACGACCACGCTGGGGGTGGTGGGCGTGGCGGTGTGGAGCTCGTACTTGTCGCCTGGGGAAACACGCACACAAGGAGGAAGCAAAGACCCAATGCGGGAGGTTTTTCTGAGTTAATCGGTTATAGGTCGATTCCTGCTAATCGAAAAATTTCCCTACAACTGCAAAATCCAACCTTAATTCAAACAAGCAAATAGTAAACATGTTGTCCCCCACCAGTGATGTAGTTCCTCACTTGGGTCAGTCAGTGATTGCTGAGTGTACTTGAAATATGAGTGAAATTGTATAAGCATTTTCGTATGGGACAATGAAAGGACAGATTGATCATATATTTCTGTTGCCTACTCTCCTCAGAATTAGGCTTACAAGTTATATCTTGAAATGTAGTAACTGTAATTGTCCTGTTTTTACTCAATACAGTACAAAATATAAGAACTACAATACGCAATAAATACAATCCATACATTACACAATGTACACTACAATACAATTTATAATACAATATACAATATAACATACAACACCAGGAGCGTGAGTGTTATGAATAATATAAATGCTAAATGATAAGTGATATATGGTATTGCACAGTAGGTAAGTGGTAATATGATATAAGTAGTCAACACTGAGGCACAGTGGTAGTGCAGTGATGATGCAATAACAGTACAACAGTCCAACAACTGGACAATAACTACAGTGTCTTGTGGTTAGAGGTTTGCCCAAAAATTCTCCATTGACTCTCACTTCAACACATCAACCCAGTTTGATGTCTCCAAGTGTGTAGCATGTGTAGACTACTATGTTACCTATGATAACTTTAACTGTATTGCTTTACCACTGAGTCCCCATTCATTGTCAATGCCGCCCCCTAGTGGCACAAAGTCAACGTTACAGTGTGACTAACTAACTAACAAACGAACAAACTAAGGGACGGAGACCGATCCATAGTCCCCCCTTTGGTGGAGGACAAAAATTGACAATTAACAATGAATGTTATTGACCTTGTTCCGTTCTCATTTCAGTTTCTCATGGAATTAATCATGCCGTGTCTGTCTTTTTTTACGGTTTTCCCGTCATTTTTACCGTAACATGTACGTTTTTCTCCCTTAGTGTCCACAAAATGGTTTCCAAAATGGAAAGTCTTGACCAAATCCGGATGTTTAATTCAGTTCATGTCAGCTTTGATTTTTTTCTTCCTGTGCTTTTACAATGGAACAAACCGCCGTAGGAACTACAAGGCTGTGCACTCGTCTCTTAATTTTCATTTATGAGCCAATAACCCATTTGTAAAATTCCCAGACTTCCCCAGAGAATTTATCCAACTTTCCTTGTCTGGAATACAACTCTTAAAATTCCATGATATTCCAGGAACTCTATGACCGGTGGGAACCCGGATTACAGTAATACAGATGTTTGTGTGTGTGTGTGTGTGTGTGTGTGTGTGCTTGTGTTGTACCTGGTCCTAGCTTGGAGATGGCACACAACAGGTCGTAGTTGATAACCGGCATGGCGTCCTGCGACTGTTCCCACCCGACTGGAGGCGAGGCGGGGGGGGAGATCAGGAACTGTTTGTCTGGCTTGGGAGGCTCCAGCCGGGGACTTCCTATGTGGACGGACTGTAGGAGGGAGGGGGGGAAGAGTTAGAGGGGCACACTGATTGCAGAGTAGAAAGAAGAGTGTGATGGAGAGGTTAACAGTTTGATGAAAAATTCAAACTGAAGAACTCAATGAACTCAATTTGCCTCTTGTAAAGAGTGTAAAAAGAGTACGAATGAATGGAAAAATGTACCTGGGCGAAATAGAGTCTCATCTCCTTGCCGTTGAAGTCGGTCTTGTGGAGTCGGAGTCTCGCCTCAGCCGCCGCCAGGGCGTCGCCGAAGCTGATCCGGACCCGGCGGAAGGACTTGAAGTACTGGAACTGGACCTCCGGGTCGAAGGACCGAAACAGGGCCTCGAAACTGGCCTGGAAAACGAGAGACGGACGGGGGAGGAAGAGAAGAAAGGAGCAGAGAGAGAGAGCGAGCGGCAGAGACGGTAGAGATATAGAGGAAAGGAGGACAAGAAGGGAAGGAGAAAGGGAGATGAGGAAGAGGAGGAGGAGGAGGGAGAAACAGAGAGGGAGAGAATTAATCAGAATTCAAAGGTATCAATCGCTGCCATACTACCAAAACGACAGTGTAGCTTTAAGTAAAGTTATTAAGTAGTAAAAAGCAGTAAAAAGTAATTTAAAATGTACTCAGAAGTTATGAGATGCTTAAAAAAAACATTTAGAGTTAAAAAAAAAAAAAAAAGTAATGTGCATGAACAAAAGTAAAGATAAATACTCTTCTCCTCTCTGTTTATATAGATGAAAATGTCCCAGATTATAACTTTAAAAGATGAATATGAAGCAAAAGAATCTGAGTCTTTATTGGCCTCCATGTTAAACCAAAAGCAAAACTAGATACAATGCAGTGCTTCCACAGAAAATTGTCCAGTTACACAACATTTAGTCTGTTTAGATTTTCCGTCTCCTCTTCTTATCTAAAAATACTAAATACTGTGAGCCACAGGCGGCCATGAATAAAGTTATGAGCTTGGAGCCGCTATGAATAAAATTAATAAAAATAGCCTCTATTACCAGACACTATATCTGTCCCTCCTCTCACCTCAGGAGAGTCTGTAGCCTGTGTGTGTATGTGTGTGTCTGTGTGTGTATGTGTGTGTCTGTGTGTGTCTGTGTGCGTCTTGCGTCAGAGAGGGAGAGTTATGGCCTCAATTTGAGATGACCAATTATTGTTAGAGAACCTAATTAAGAGAGAAAAATGAACCAGACAGCTGACCTTGGCTACCACTCCCAAGATCGCACACACACACACACACACACACACACACACACACACACACAAATAAATAGCAGTAGCTGAAAACAGGCCTTTTACATAGACATACTTGAGATGGCAGCATATCTGAAATTGAAGAGGCTACTGAAATACACACACCTTGAAATAGCAGTGTCTGAAAACAGGCTATTTAAACACACACACACACACTTAATGGAACAGTTGCTGCGGAAGAGGCTATCTATCCAGGCACTTTGTTTCAGTGGACACACACACACACACCAACCACTCAATCTTCTCACTCTAGTCTTTAGTCTAGTTGGGTCAGTGTATACACACTAGGAGAAAAACTACAACAGGACAATATGATGAGCAGTTACACCACCTACAAGACAGCCATAATAATGCTGGAGTGCAGGGTTTCCCATACAGTCATTATATTTGGGCGGCCCACCCAAGGAAATTAACCACTGCCTGAGTGAAGTTTTTTTGTATTTATTTATTCTCATCAATGTAGTTTACAAAAAAAAAAAAAAAGTGGTAGTGAAGTAAAACGCCGCGTGTAGCTGGTGCTCCTCTGAGACACGAAGACGTAGAAACAGAAATGTAGGATTTGCTTAAAAAAACAAACAAAAAAAACAAAAACATAATAGTCAGATGGGAGTATAATAGTCAGCTAATGACAAACATGTTGCTTTTTTACATTTTGGAATCCTTAATACTTGGGTTTATTGGGCCCATTTAGTTAGCAGATTTCACTGTGTGGACCTTTGCGCATTGGTCAAAAAAAGTGACATTTTGATTTTTTTTAAATCATTTTGTTACAGTGAAATTAGGGCTGAACGATTCTGAAAAAAATATCTAATTGCGATTATTTTGACTGATATTGCAATTGCGATATGATTTACGATATTAGAGGGAATGATCATTTTTACATCGTTATTCTCATTTTCATTGAAAAACGTATTAAAATGATTATGGTGTGATCTTTGCGGGGTTCTGTACCAAACAAAGATGTTTTCTTCAGTCTGTAGAATATGATGTGTAGGCCAGACATCTCTGCAGCACCACAATATTTCATTTAAAATGCTATTTTGACACATTTCGCCTTTAACAAATATTGCGCCTCCTGCGATTTGAAAATTGCAGTAGGCCATATTGCGATTTCGATACAATTTCGATTAATTGTTCAGCCCTAACAGAAATGTAACAAAAAAAACATCTTCATTATAGATTATTTGAATCTTCAATGTAACTAATAGTTGCAGCCGTAATAAAACTGCAACCAAAATACAGACTACTTTGATTACTATTTGATTAGAGGGACTAAAAGTGTTGAATGTCATTATTTGAATAGAGCAATCACTTCTGCCCCCTCCACTGAAGTGAACTGCAAACCTGTTGGAGACACTGGACTGCACTGCAGTAAAAGTGCATTCATTGCCCGTGGACTTGTGCAATGAGTCATGGGAAAGCCAAAGGAGGGAGGGGGACATCCTCAACCCTGTTATTACCACACAAAAGCCACGACACACTGGCCACTCAAACCTAACGCTCTGGGGTACTGTAGGAAAACCCTGCTGTGTTCCAGTCTGTCATAAGTGAGACGTTGCAGGTCGGCAACTCCTTGTTCTTCCTCCAAAAACGCTCTTTCCCTCCCCAGCATCCTTGCGAAGGATTGCCAATGGGACTCCAGGAAAATGAAAGATAGTTTAAAGTCACTCGTATTTCTTCATTTAATAGAGGCTAGCCCAATGAGAGAATGTGTGGATCATATTTTTTTTTATCTACCCACCTACAGTATAGACAGTTATGATTTAGTACAGTATTAAAAAAAAAAAAAAAAAAGGGGGGGAAAGTATCAAATAGGGGTTTATGGGCCAATGTGCATCTATCCGGAGGTCCTTGGCATAAAAACGTTTGGGAAGCCATGAGTGCAGAGGTTATGATAAAATGGCTTAGATGTCCACACACACACACACACACACACACACACACACACACACACACACACACACAATTACCATGACCCATAGTCATATCATCAATGACCCACTTGAAAATCAGCCAGTTTTGGCTGAAAAGTTGCATGTATGGAGGCAGATATTCTCCTTTTATTAAAAATCAGATCTGGTCCAGTCAGTGTGGTTCACCTCTGATATGATGGATATGATGCAGTTTGTTTGATTACATACTTGTTGCAGAATTGATCAATACTACATTGGTTGTCTATGGGAAGACCTTTAGATCCACACAAGTATTAATGAATAGAATGTATCATTGGTAGAGAGTTTTAGTGTCCCGTGGTCTAAATGCTGTTTCAGAGGCTTTTCTACCCTGATATATTTTTTATTGTCAGATATGATTTTGTATAGAATTCCATGACTACCCTACTGTAGGTGGAGAGATAACAATGAAACTATGATCAAAATAGTCATTCTAAAATGACAAAATAATGAAGTTTAACAACTGATCAATTTGCTGGGGACCCCCCTGGAATGCCCTCAAGGACCCCTCGTGGTCCCCGGACCCCACGTTGAGAACCACCGCTTTATGGAGCCTATGAGCAGGTATCTGCATCGGCCTTGAGAAAACCCGTATCGCTTGAACCCTGAACTCAACACAGTGTAGTGACAGTTTTCCCATCATTTTCACAGCACTAAGGAAACATCCGCGATCCAACAGTCACGGGACGGGGGAACGCCGGAAGCAGAGTGCGCTCTCTCTCTCTCTCCCTTACCTGTGCCTCGGGGCGGTCGAACACTTCCTGGCCGGTCACCGAGGCGACCAGGCAGAAGCGGTTGCACTTGGTGGTCTTGATGTGCATGACGGGTAGTCCCGGGAGGCGGAACCGTCTCCACCGGATGCCGGAGGTCAGAGAGGCGCGGCGGGAAGCGGAACCGGCGCCGGACGGGGACGGGGACGACGATGACGATGAGGAGGAAGGGGGGAATCGGGGGGATCGGGGGGGTGTTGCCTTCCCCAGGGTGACGGGCAACCCGGAAGTAGTGGCGGCGGCTCCCAAACAGGAAGTAGGTTCTTTCTGGGCCGCCGCTGGTTCCTGCTTATTTCGCTTTCGTCCTTCTTCCTCTGGTCTCTTCTTCTTCTTACTGATAAACTCCAGTATCCTCGGTCTCCTAAGCCAGATTCCAAGGTTATCTACTCTTGTTAGTGTCAACCCGACTGTGGACACTTTCAATGATGCAACTGTCAAGTCTTCAATATCCAACGTCTCGCTCTTCACACTGTCCGTTCCTCAGTCAATATTCAACCAGCTCTGCAAACCTGAAGGAATTTTCCAGAGATTTGGGTGTGGGGAGGAAAAGCTGTGCTCCAGCCTCTTCTAAGCTCTCTCTCTCTCTCTCTTCCCCTCTCTCTCTCTCTCTCTCTTTTCTCCTGCCTCACAGCCGCTTATATGAGCCGTTGCCAGCCGATGACGCATTACCCACAGTCCCCTCCCCTCCAGTCTTCTGCGTCCCATTCATGCGTTCATTCACTCAAAAGCCAATCGCCTGTGGAAGGGGGTGGGTCTTTCTTTCTTTCTTTTTTTTCTCCCCCCCTTCTTTCTATTCCTCTACCGTCAGATAGTAGCCAATGCTGACTAATCAGACAGAAAGAGGGACAGTGTGTATGTGTATGTGTAAAGAGAGAGGGAGCAAGAGAGAGAGAGAGAGAGAGAGAGAGAGAGAGAGAGAGAGAGAGAGAGAGGATATTGGAAAATAATGACCTCACCACCGAGCAAACTGACGTGTTAATCTCCTTTCTTTCACATTTGAACTGCAACAAAAATATTTCTTTTGGAATGGAAAATATGGGACAATAAGCCTCTCTTGCCCTTCGGTGTTAAGACACACACACACACACACACACACACACGCAGGAGTGAACAAGCTTATCGGTGCACTTGACTACTGAGTGCATGGAGCAAGACTCGGAAAACACACGTCATTCTTAGTAAATATGGATGAAGCAGAGAGAGAGAGAGGCAGAGAAGGTGGTAGAGAGACATAGACGGAGAAGGAGAGAGAGAGAGAGAGAGAGAGAGAGAGAGAGAGAGAGAGAGAGAGAGAGAGAGAGAGAGAGAGAGAGAGAGAGAGAGAGAGAGAGAGAGAGAGAGAGAAAGGGGAAAGGAGACACTGAGGCAAAAAGGAACAGGGGATGGAAATGGACAGATACAGTGAGGCAGAGAGAGAGATACAATGAGGACAGGGAGGAGGGGAAGGCAGAAATAGAAAAAAAAAAAAAAGAGAGGGAAGAGAAAGAGAGATGACTCTGGTTGGAAGAATGCAGGACGGAGGGATGAAAGGATAGAAAGAGAGGTGAAAGAGAGGTGGCGCTCATGGAAAGTATGCAGTTTGATAACAGGCTTTTATGAGGTATTAATAGCAGAAAGCATGGAGCGGGGGTGGGGGGTGGGGGTGGGGGTATGTGTGTTGCCTGCACTTGGAAAAAAAACAAGACCAGACTGTGCAGCCAATTCCCAAACACTTGCACCTGTGTGTGTGTGTGTGTGTGTCTGAGTACTCAAACAATACTTCATTGAGAACATCAGGTCTGCACAGTTGCATTTTTTATTTTTAGAAATCAGATTAGTTAGAAATGCGGCGGCCATATTTGATTTGCGATAGCATACCCGGAAGACAATGAAGCGGATGGAAACGGAAGCAAACCCAAGCGGTCTCTGGACAAGAAATTCAAAATCTATGCCCCAAAATGACCCTTGGATATGGTGGAGAGATGAGCAGAGCTGGAGAAGCTTCCAAATGAAAGGCTAGCAACAGGATTATGTTGGTCCAGAACGTTAGCTAGTGTTAGCAGTCAGAGCCTTCATGTTGTTAACATTTGAATTTATCTCCGAACCAGCTTCTTAACGGTCAGCATGAACAGCCTTATATCCTTAGTGGCACTTCTTTGACAGTTCCATAGTTTATGTTAGCTGCAGAGATGGGGACTCGAGTTTGCGACCTGGACTCAAGTCGCAGACACACAGTGACTTGAGACTTGACTTGAGACTCGTCCTCAAAAGACTTGAGACTAGGGCTGGGCGATATGGACCAAAAATCATATCTCGATACATGATATATATCTCGGTATTTTCTACGAAGTAGGCTAAATGTTCAGTTGTAAGTCAAAGCCACATGTGAGATGTCACAAGCACTTTTATCAAAACAAGACTGTGATCAAAATAAAATGCAAAGATAGGGTTTCCTTCCCTGTTTTAGAACAGTCTGGTAAGTTCAGAAAATGACATCACTTTATTGTAATGCAGCCTTTAAAACCAGGAAAAGACACTTATGCCATATCATGATATTACGATATCCAAAATCTAAGACGATATCTAGTCTCATATCACAATATCGATATAATATCAATATATCGCCCAGCCCTACTTGAGACTCGACTCGGACTCGAGATCTGGGACTCGTGAACAATCTTTATTTTATTTTTTATTTTTTTTGCGCATTAACATTAAGGAAATGTCTGACGAGCTGAATGTCATGAATGTCACTTGGTCAGTCACTTGGTAATGTGAAAGTTAACGTTAGCACCTATGGACGGCTAGCAAACACGTTTAGCTCAGCATCGGCTATCTAACGTTAGCTTGCTACTAGCTTTGTAGCTAAGGGAGGTTAACTTGATTAGATTGGCGTTCGCTTAATCATCCACGTTCCGCTGCCACCATCTGCTGGCTAACGTTAAACCGAGAGAAAGGCCACGTTAATTATTAACGTCGGCTACAGGCAGGTTACAGGTTTATTGTTGACCACGTAACGTTACAGGCTTATTAGATTACTATTACACTGGGTTTGAGAGGCTAGAGAGATGTGTTAATTTACAGTAGATTATAAGCTGTCATTAGTTGGAGACCCAATGTAAGTATACAATACTGTTGTACTCTAACTGTTATTGAAAAATATGCATGTATGTTCATGTTACAAGGCAAAATACAGTTATTAACTTTAAAGGAAAGCTTTCATTGTGAAAGCACCAATAGTCATCCCTACAATATTGTCGCAATATCGATATTGAGGTATTTGGTCAAAAATATTGTGATATTTGATTTTGTCCATATCACCCCGCCCTACTTACAACTGATCATTTAGCCCACTTCGTAGAAAATACCGAGATATATATCGTGTATCACCATTCAGCCTAAAAATACCGAGATATGATTTTTGGTCCATATCGCCCAGCCCTAGGTATGCAGTGTTCTAAGCAGACCGGATGGCATGCAGCAGATGATAGAACGCTCATTACAACCATAAGAGACTTGAGACTTGACTTGGACTTGAAAAAAATGACTTGTGAGCATCTCTGGTTAGCTGTGTCTGCCTGCTAACGCTAACGCTGCGTTACTTCAGCTGGATAAAACTGCTACTGTGAAACCAAATTGTCAGCTATAACTTACATTACTTGTTGGTTTGTGGATAAATATTACGTAATTATGACGTGAATCAAATATGGCTGCCGTGTGAGTAAGTAAGCTCCTTCCACAGACTGCCTCTTACATCTGGAGACCAGCAAGTGTACAATATATATGACGTGTTCATATTGAGATGATGAATGTGACATGAATGGTGCACATATGCAGCGGACCTTGCTCTATAATTTGCCTCCAGGACCATTATTGTACACCATACACAATTTTCAGCCATTTTGAGTTTCTTGAAAAACAGTTTTGAGCATAATGCTTTTTCATTGCCATTTTTTGATTAGGTGAAAGACAGCAGTAATGACTACATAAATAAGTCAATTTCAAAAGTTCACTCCACTGACTGACAGCTCCTCGTCAGTTATTCTTGTTCCACACAATAAACGGCCACAAAGTGACATATTGGTCCCTGTTGACCCCGAGGGAGACAACAGGTTTAGCAGTCATTGCATTACTATTGTAAGTCATTTACCTAAAAATAAGTCAATGGTCCAGTGGACACTCCAAAATCATACCAAGTTCTGAGGGGAAGTGTTAAGGTGACAGGATGCTTCCGATATTCGGTTTTTTTAAATGTAATTTTATATGTAATCCGTAAGCCGGTTGCCATTGACGCCGCAAAGCAGTTTCTTTTTTTTTTTTTTTACTTGCATTCAAACGTCAGTCACATTTGCTGATCGCCATGGCGGCACAGAGAAAAAAGTACGACCTGAAATTCAAGCTGTCAGTTTCAAAATTGCAGAGAAGAAAGAATTCTGAGAAAAGTTTTCATGGAATAGTCTGAACAACTGCAAAGTCCTGAGGTGCCTGCGCAAAGTCGACAAACTAATAACAATACCATCTATATTACTTAAAGACACGAGTATCTCCCAATGTTTCAAACCAAAAGCAAAATAAAACTGGATTAAACTAAACAGGCGGGACATGTTTGCTTCCATGAAATCGAGCTCTCAAGTAGGAATGAGAGCTTCTCTTGGGATTTTGAGGTATCTCATTAATTCAGCTAAACAGAGCAGAATTATTTTTTTTCCATGAAAACTTTTCTCAGAATTCTGAGATAATTATCTCGTTAATTCAGAAAAACAGGGCAATTTTTTTTTTCTCAAGAGAATGCATTACGCTTCCGTAGATGGAAACACACCTAATTCGTATTTTTTTTTTTTTTGCGACATTTCTAAAGTTTGCGTAAAAAATCCACAGTTGGATGAAAACAGCTATTGAAGCCAGAATTCTAGAAATTCTTTTAGACAGGGGGGGGGGGGGGCTGATGTGCACAGACACAAAATCAATTGTGACACCAACGCATCATGCCATCTCACCTGATTGACCATTAAAAGGACCTCTGGGGCCTGCAAACCCTTCATTTAGGAACTACATGTCAGACATCTATCCAGGCACTGAGACCTAGCAGCTGGTCGCAATGTAAACCAGTTGGAACGTGCCCATCGTAAACTATTAGGCACATGTGATCTGTATGGCACACTGACTGCAGGTGTTGATGCACAGTGAAATGACTAATAGTATCGTGCTGTGCGTTTTTGTGTGTGTGTGTGTGTGTGTGTGTGTTGGATGGAAAATGAGTGTGTGTGGAAAATAGAGTGGTGTAATGGTGGTGAGCCGCCCAACAGTGAAGCTGATGCTCTCATGTAAGTGTTGTTTGTTGATGTTAAACATTACCGTGTGAGTATGTGTATGTAGGTGCTAATCATCTCCAGACCTCAATCTCACCCTGCTGCGGCCGTGTGTGTGTGTGTGTGTGTGTGTGTGTGAAAGAGAGAGAGAGAGAGAGAGAGCAAGAGCGCTCAGCCCTGCCTTTTTTCCATCCCTATGTTTTTGTTTCATCTTCCCATTTTTTCCATTCCCTCACTAGATAGACAGACAGGCAGGCAGGCAGGCAGGCGAGAGACACGCACACACCGAGCAGGCACACACGCGCACACACACACACACACACACAGACACAGGTGTGCACACGCACGGACACACACACACAAAAAGTTCACAAGAATGTAGTTAGGAAAATTTCTTGAGCGCCTCACACACTCACACACACTGGATTGGTGGTTTATTACATTTTTATCCTGGAGTTTATTGCACCGTGCTCTTCTTTCCAAAGCCTGGGTGTAAGCAATAGGGTTCAGCTGATATGGCTTTTTGAAAGCTGATACCAATGCTGATGTTTTTGGATTGAAACTACCAGCAGCAAATACATTCATCATGAAGTATTCAGTGTTTCCCCCTAGAACTGTATTCTTGTCAGGGTGGAAAAGCCTCTGCAACAGCATTTAGACCATCATGGGACACTAAAATGCTCCATTGAAAGCCATACATGTGAAACAGTCTTAGGTGGGTTAGCAGCTCCGTAAAGTTACATATTTTTAAATTCAGAAAAATAATGTTTTCACCTTGTTAGAAATTCTCTGTATCATAATGTACACCTACTTAACAACAAATGCCAACAGAATGATACAATTTGTATTTTCTCTGATTTTCACTTCCTTGAAGAACAGTACATTCACCATCACAGATATTTGAACAATTCATCTACCACCCCTCCCGTCATATAAAAACCTTTCAAAAGTGACAGAGATGATATGATGATATGGCAGTGAAAACCCTGTTTACTTTTCATGGACATCATGGTTGTATCCCCAATAGTAGAACGTATCACAGTGGATTATTTCACCAGCTACACACAGTGGGCAACAGCCTTCATTGCCTTTCTCTTTTCATGTTTCAACCGCCCCACTTTTGAACAGTCCCCCCCCCCGTGTTATGTCCCTGCCCAACATCCTGTTTCAACTGGAATTACGTTGAATTACGGAAGCAATGCTGACTGAATGCAAGTCGTGCCAAAGTGACGTTAGATGCATTTATGTAGAGGTGGGCAGGTTAGGTAGACTAGGTGTAGTGGTGGTTAGAGGTTAGGTTAAGTAGGCCGGGTGGGCTGCCCGGCCTACTTAACCTAACCTGGTTAAAGCAATATTCCACTTAGTTTTAACACAGGGGTTATTTTGCACTTGACCACCATGAAAACCAGATCAGTTTGTAGCATTTGTAGTGTGTGAATGAGGTCATGGAAATAGCCTGAAAACTGACATTTGACACGTTTGTTAACAGATTCAACAACAGATTCTGCTTTTAAGACAACAAAGCAGTAACTGTCCGTCCTCATTTTGCATTTTTATTTTCGGTTTACACTAAAATTTGTATTTAAAAATAAAAGTAGATCCGGTCTCCCAAACAGGAACTCTCTCTCCTAAATGGTATCCCTCCGCCATGTTCTCTTCTATCAGTAAAAATGCTATTTGGCGACATTGTGACGACCCGATCTGAGTCGTGCAAGGAGCCCGTATGGTTGAGGTTAGGGTAAGGGTAAGATGATGGCCAAGGCTGTCGTTTTAAAGTGGCATGAGAGATCTGAGTAGTGACTCAGATCGGGTAATGACAAACATTATGTTCTAAAATGCCGGACCTAAGGTGCACTGAAAATCACAGTAGCGGAATATTTTGTTGAATCTGTTCACAAACGTGTTAAATGTCAGTTTTCAGGCTATTTCCGTGGCCTCATACAAACTCATACAGCTGCATCCGATCTTGGTGAGGAATTTATATTCTGGTTTTCATGGCGGTCAAGTGTCAAATAACCCCCATGTTAAAACTAAGTGGAATATTGCTTTGAAACACTGGGGGAAACCTGTAGTGGGAGTCATAGAATAGAGTGCAGGCAGCTATTTTTCCCCATCAGCTAATTTATGGGCAATGTCGGGATGTCAACGATATCAAATCTCTGTCTTTCTACAGAAATACAGTAACTCTGAGTCAGTGCATATACAAAAAAACAAACAAAAAAAAACACTCATACTTTCCTATTGGCTAATTCAACCTATTGTTCTTGTGCTGGTGACCTGGGAAATGTGCTGTGGTTTTTACCTTATTAGTCATAGTGCTGGAGTTCGAAAGATTCACTGCAGCGCTGTACTATTATGGCTAAAATGAATGATCCCAATCATTCCATTGGAAATTGTGATCATACACTCTTGATTATTTGTGGGGGGGGTTTTTTTCCAACTTTTGATTTTCAACCACAGCTGGCACTCTTCCATGACCTAAAAATCTTCTTCCTTTCTCGTTTGTTAATGCTGTTTTTCAGTCTGGTTTTCACTCTTAGTTACATCTAATGTAATGCATGTGTGAAACAAGTTGGAAAATACATTCTGCTATATTCCTGTAAAGTGACCCATTTGTAAAATTCCCTCCATGGAATAAATCCCCTAACTTTCCGGACAGACGAAATAGGGAATGAATGAATGAAGAAGTCCACAAACTACTGTAATGCAAATCCTGATGAAGATCTATGGATACAAAATGGTTATTCTAACAATGAACAAAAACATATTTCGGTAGCATAAAAAAAAAAAAAACATGCACTCTCTGTGAAACCGGTGAAAATTACAATTTAAAATTCACGTTTTAGTGAAAATTTGGTTGAGAGAAATTAGCTGGTCCTAAAAGTTTGCAAAATCGCCCTTCTTTATTGCCTCTGAAGATTGCTGTTCAATCCTGGTATGAAGAAAGTCTGACAAGAACCACGCTGGAGGTAAAAATAGTCTTGGCACATAGTCACAGACACTGAAACGCACACACACACATTTGTATTGCTGCACTCAACGTAAGGTCATTCCAATGAGCTACATTCATTCCTTAACAAACCCCTTACTAGAACTAAATGTTCTCAGGAATACACAAACCATTCACACACATACACAATGGAATATTCTGCCATATGAGCCGTCAGCTGACCCTGAATTCCTTGCAGACGACAAGTGGAAAAGCAGCGGGACGGATGGAAGGAAAAAAAAAAAAAAAAAAAAAAGGAGAGTCATCTTTTCACTGTTCGCCCTTTGGCCTTCTCCTCTTTTGTTTTTCCTTTTCCATCAACGTCAGCAACCCCTATAGCATGCCACCAAACACCGACCGGCTCATCTCACTGGCTTGTGCGTGCGTGCGCGTGCACGTGTGCGTGGGTGTGTGTAATTGCCTCCTTGTGTTTGTGTGTATGTCAAGTTTGTTCTTGCTTTTGTGTGTATGCATGTGTGTGTGGGTGGATTTGTAGATCAATGGTTTGAGAATGTATCAGTGTCCTGCAGCATTTAAGAGTTTTATTGTGAATGTTGCGACGGTAACTTCGTAAGTAAAAGTGAATAGTGTGATAAGGTGGATTTGTTTCCAAATGTATGTTACTGTGACACAGTAAACTGTCTTGTCTTTAGCCCTAGTTTCTACTCCAGTAGTCAGCAGGCTCATTTAGCAAAGACACTGATGTTAATATTAACATACAACTACTAGCCACTACTAACGCTAGTTTCTACGAGATATTAGGGCTCGACATACATTGGTGAGCCAATATTATCAGCTGATATAAAGCTTTTACAGATATATTGGAACAGTGCCACCAATGACACACCAATAGAATTCCTCCTTGGAAATGGTAAAAATACTAGGGCTGAACAATTAATCAAAATTTTATCGAAATCGCAATATGGCCTACTGCAATTTTCAAATCGCAGGAGGCGCAATATTTGTTAAAGGTGAAATGTGTCAAAATAGCATTTTAAAGTAAATATTGTGGTGCTGCAGAGATGTCCTGGCCTACACATCATATTCTACAGACTTAAGAAAACATCTTTGTTTGGTACAGATCCCCGCAAAAATCACACCATAATCATTTTAATACGTTTTTCAATGAAAATGAGAATAATGATGTAAAAAATTATCATTCCCTCTAATATCGCAAATCATATCGCAATTGCAATATCAGTCAAAGTAATTGCAATTAGATATTTTTTCAAAATCATTCAGCCCTAGAAAATACCCATTGCCTGTGGCAGTGAGTAGGCTCACACAGTAAAAACATTTGGCCAGCGAAGTCGTTGTTCACTCAGAAAACCCTTGGTGAACAAAAGCCTCGACAGCTCCCCGCGAGTTCATACAGAGCCAAGGCCGCCTCCGCCATGCCAGCCGCTGAGTCAGCAGATTTGAAGGTAACAACTGGGTAGACAAAATGACTGACCTTGTCACTTAAGTTTCACTGTCAGTAAACACATGCCCCATACCACTGGCCCTGTACAAATCACTGAATGCCAGCAGGTGATTTTTGAAGCTCATTAGCATGGGAGCAGCTGTAGCCACACAGAGTTAATGCTCAGCCAGCCAGTAGTGACAGGACCAGCAAGAGACTCCCTCGTAACAATGAACAGCAACATCTCATGTGAAAGCTCCCAAACGTGACCATTACCTAAATTGTATTCCTTTGGCAGTATTTGCAGCCCTTTAAGACGGCAGCAGTCTACTTTTGTGTGAAAGATGTGCAAAATAATCCATGAGACTCGGGCTGTCTTAACTAGGGCTGGGCGATATGGTTGAAATCAATATCATGATAATCATAAGGATTTTTCTCGATATCAATATATATCACGATATGGTTCATGTATGCAAAATCACGTTAAATAATCAAATTAATGTTCATCTCATTGAACCGAATGGTGATGTTAGGTGTGATGTCAAACAAAACAGAAATATTCAAATAATATTCCTACCATACCTCATTTTATGAGAGTTTTTAAGTCAAATTTGCTTGTCATCATCAATTTAGACAGCAGAAATGTGTGTCACGATATTAAAATATCTTCATATTATCACGATATGATTCCACTGAAAGACGATAAACGATAATATTGAATTATCGCCCAGCCCTAGTCTTAACGTTGGCGTATTTGTGTCACGTTTACATAGGGCTGGGCGATAATTCAATATTATCGTTTATCGTCTTTCAGCGGAATCATATCGTGATGATATGAAGATATTTTGATATCGTGACACATTTCTGCTGTTTAAATTGATGATGACAAGCAAATTTTACTTAAAAACTGATAAAATTAGGTATGGTAGGAATATTATTTGAAAATTTCAGTGACATCACACCTAACATCACCATTCGGTTCAATGAGATGAACATTAATTTGATTATTTAACATGATTTTGCATACATGAACCACATCGTGATATATATTGATATCGAGAAAAATCCTTATGATTATCATGATATTGATTTCAACCATATCGCCCAGCCCTACGTTTACAGCAGTTCAGTAGTTTGTAAGGATGCAACAGTAAGAGACTAATGTGTAACTGGACTGTCTCCTTCCTCCATATTGTTCTGAGTAAATGCATTACCAAAGAAAATCATTTGTATAGGTTTCAAAACTCTCGCAGCCTTGAAATTAAACTAGACTAGAAAAGTATTAAATACACCACTACCGTTGTGGGATATAGTATGCATGCACAGCAACGTGTTGCATTAGGAGGTTGGTCAGTTGTGCAACCATAATGTGGTCAATAGTTTTAGGAGTGTTAGTGTTAGTGATGTCAAATGATGGGGAGAAAGCTGCTTAAGTGTTCCAATGAGTGTTGCTATTTTAAATCATTCCAACTGCGTGTACGGGGGACAGTGAACCAACTGGCACCGTCAGATGTGTTGAATAACATGCCGATCATCATGTTTTGTCGATGCGGTCATACAGCTTAAATCATACCAACAATTTCATAATGCATTTGGATCTACGCTACGTCAGTTAGGTGACTGAGTGCTACTGAATCTAATTTTCCATGACAAATCTTCATTAATGTCAAATGTAAGTAGAAAAATGACAGCCCTGCTACGCACTGGGCTACTTGCTGCTAAAAATAAAGCTTTGAATGCCGTGGCAATATATGAATTCATTATGGGTAGAACTGTTGGAATTAGCTGAGTGACAAAAGGTTAGCCAGGGATCAAGCTAGTCTGATGAATATAATTTATATTGCTCCGGGAAAAGTTTGGAACGGCTTGTGGAAAGGGAATTGAAAGTCTTAAAGAAATGGTTTGATATTAACAAGTTATCATTGAATTTAAGTAAAACAAAGTTTATAATATTTGGTAATCGGCGAATCATTAATCAAGTTAAAATTGTGATCAATGATGTTGAAATAGGAAGAGTGTATGAAAATAAATTTCTGGGCGTGGTAATTGATCATAAATTATGTTGGAAACCACACATAAATAATGTAAAAACAAAGATGTCTGAAACCATTGCAATATTATATAAAACTAAAGATATCTTGAATCAGAACTCACTATATATACTGTATTCTTCTCTCATAGTTCCATACATTACCTACTGTGTGGAGGTATGGGGAAACACATACAAAACCAACACTAATCCAATTTTCATGCTACAGAAGAGAGCTATAAGAATTGTAAATCGATCGGATTATTATGAACCAACCAACGCACTTTTTACTAACTTACATGCTTTAAAATTTTGTGATCTAGCTGATATTAAAACTGCACAGATAATGTACAAAGCACAAAATAATTTACTTCCTAACTGTGTTCAGAGGTTCTTTTAGAGAGAAATTAGAAAGAGCCAGTATGAACTTAGGGGGTTAAAAAAAAACAAGGGTAAGGACAAATATAAAAAATAGATGTATATCTGTCAAAGGGGTGAACTTGTGGAATAGTTGTGACAACGAATTAAAAATGTGTAGTTCAATTTGCAAATTAATTATTATTATTTTTTTGATAAATAAATATAAAACTGAGATATGATCATTATTGTGTATGAAATGTTTAGAACTTTTTGTTTTTGATTGTTTATGTTTTTCCTTCTGTTTTGTTTTGTCTTAGAATGTCTTGTAAAAAGGGTGGGCATAATAAGATAAAGCTTCAGCCTACACCTTTTCGGTTAATTCTTTTGTTGTTTTCCATTTCATTTAATGCCTTATTGTTATTTATTTATTTATTTCCATGTACATACATCTTGGAAAATTGTTAAAAAGGACCGAAATAAATTACTACTACTACTACTACTACAAGCAATGTGTGATACCACTTGAAGAAACAGCAAGGAATATGAGGCCTGAGGCACAGCAAAAAGCAACACAAGGTAAGTCAACTCACAAACTACTGCTACTGACATCCTACCATATAATGTAAGGGAGAATATTGGCTTTAAAAGGCTAATGGCAACAGCAGAACCAAGACACATTCTGAAAAGTGAAAAAATATTTCTGTACAGATTTGCTGAACAAGATTCACACCAAAGTCAAGGGAAAGGTAAAGGAAATGATGTCCACTGAAATTGCTGGGGGGCATTCTTGCCTTTATGACCGACTGCTGGTCAGGGTCCACTGTTGTACTCAATTCATAGACCAAAATTGGAAAAGAATACAAGCTATCCTGAATGTCAAGGCAATGTCAGGGGCCGTGTCAGGGGCCTGCACTGGTGAGTACATCAGCCTTTGGGAGGATGGGATATTGAAGCTGATAAAAGAAAAGGCTGAAAGTGGCTGCTGGATATGCCTGGTTTGAGCTGCAGCCCACACCTTCTCCAGCTTGTGACAAATGGTGGCACTGAGTCACAGAGTGGTGAAAGACATACTAGCAAAATTGAGAAACTGTGCCAATGTGCAGCTTGGATGTCCCCCTGCATTCGATCACACAAGCTGTGTTCACCAGATGGAACACGTTTGTACATAGATGAATTTGAAGTTATAGGACCCCATGGGGCATTTGTATACTGTAGACTTGGGCTGTGTCTTATATATATATATATATGTATATACCACTAACCTGAAAAAAAATGTTTTGCTTGTTAGTAATATCAAAAGGATTTTGAATGTGTACGATTCTAGATATTGTATGTTTTGACAGTTGAGGGACTCTTGAATGAGTGAGCTGTTGTGTGGGATCATGGACACACCTCCAACACAGCTGTGGACTATTATGCAATCACGGGCTGTATTTAAGCACTATGTCACTTTATGATTGATATGTCTTGAGTAGGGCTGCAACTAACGATTATTTTCATTGTCGATTAATCTGACGATTATTTTCTCGATTAATCGATTAGTTGTTTGGTCTATAAAATGTCAGAAAATGGTGAAAAATGTGGATCAGTGTTTCCCAAAGCCCAAGATGACGTCCTCAAATGTCTTGTTTTGTCCACAACCCAAAGATATTCAGTTTACTGTCATAGAGGAGGAAAGAAACCAGAGAATATTCACATTTAAGAAGCTGGAATCAGAGAATTTTGACTTATTTTTCTTAAAAAATTACTCAAACCGATTAATCGATTATCAAAATAGTTGGCGATTAATTTAATAGTTGACAACTAATCGATTAATCGTTGCAGCTCTAGTCTTGAGAAAGGTCCTTGTGACCGAAACGTCGACTCTTTTTAATAAATCAATGCAGAGGTGATAAGTGTGTGTGGGAATTGACTTTTTTTCCTCACCAGATGGAACGCCAGCTGCTGCAGAGGAGTGTCATGATTGTATATGCGAGGGAATTTCACCTGTCTGCAGAGTGGGACATCATCTCCAACAAATTGACACCTCGGGCCTACTTGAGAAGATCACTCTGGAGATGAGCAGAGCTGACTCGTCAATACGGGACAACAGGCAACCCTCTGGAGTGGTGGAGCCACAACAGTGGTTGTTTCCATCACCTCTCACTCCAGGCAAGGAGATTCCTCACCTCTCCACCCCGTCCCTCCCCGGTGGGCATTGTAGGAAACATTTATGAGGACAAGCAGAGCTCCCTCTCCAGGGAACACAAGGAGAGGCTCTGCTTCCTGCACGACAACCTGCCACTCTTGAACCGCGGTGCTATAATGATAACGTGAAGATGATCATGAAAAAAAAAAGTACCTGTTTGTAAAGTAGGGCTGAACAATTAATTGAAATTTTATCGAAATCGCAATATGGTCTACTGCAATTTTCAAATCGCAGGAGGCACAATATTTGTTAAAGGTTAAAGGCAGAGATGTCCTGGCCTACACATCATATTCTACAGACTTAAGAAAACATCTTTGTTTGGTACAGATCCCCGCAAAAATCACACCATAATCATTTTAATACGTTTTTCAATGAAAATGAGAATAATGATGTAAAAATTATCATTCCCTCTAATATCGCGAATCATATTGCAATTGCAAGATCAGTCAAAATAATCACAATTAGGTATTTTTTCAAAATAGTTCAGCCCTATTGTAAGGGTGCCTTTATCTGTAAGAGAATGTATAGCTTATGTTTAATTTTTCTGAGAGACTATGCCTATTTTTAGTAACTATGGCAATTTTTCTGTTATCTAGCTATTCTACATTTTTTATTTTTTGTCAATATTTAATGTATTGCTAGAGCCATCATTTGAAGAGTTGCAAATGTGGAGGTTAGTTTTCATTTTTTGTCAGAGAAGATTGAATATGGTCTTTACAACATGTAAGGAAGCCGTAGAGCTGAGCAGTTACTCAGCAGTTCAACGCAATGATGCCTCAGTCAAAGTATTACAACCATATAATTATTAATGAGTCACGTCAAATCAGTTTGGCATCTTCCTTTAACTACCTTTAAAGTGGGAATCTGTGGCTTTTTGTTACTTAGTCTCCATCTTTGGTGCTCAGCGCTCATCGCTGTGGTGTTTCTGCACTGCACTTCCCAGAGATCACCTGTCAATCAAACAGTGTGTCCAGTATTGTGACATCTTTTCCCTTGGATTTTCTGTTGATGAAGTTTGAGTTTCTGTAGGTGGCGCTCTTTTCTTTGTCTGTTCAGCCATGGCGGCTATCGCTGCTCATGCTAACTACCCAGTTCTTCTTCTATTTATATTCCAATGAAACCAGAACTGTAAAATGTTTGTGTGCCAGAGGACCAACCAGACACCAAATGTTTATAACAGCAAATATTAAAGGTGTCATGAACTGGTTATAAGTTGAGTCCCTATTGTGGTATATCAATTGGCCATAGACAGACATTTATTTATATGAAAATGCTATGGTTTCTTACTTTATATTCTTCATATAACACAGCATGGGTTGTCCCAAAAAGATGTGAATAGCAGGTATGAACTGTGAAGAGGTTAATCAATAAATTATGGCTGTTTGCTGGAGGAAGATGAACAAGTTATGTTTTTATACAGCACACTGAATACAATACGTCCAACTTCTCTTAAAGAAGTAGCACTGTTTTCCCCCAGATGAACCACTTCTTCCAGAAAAAAAAAAAAAAAATATCCTTAATGATACGTATAGAGAGCTTGGTCGGCGCCCTAAAGAGTCCATGGCTGTTTTCCACTGTGTCTGTTTTTCCACTGTCTGACTGTTGTTTTCTACTGGAAAGACACCTGCCACACACACACACACACACACACACACACACACTAATGACACAGTCCAAACCACCATTCCCACCCTGCCACACCCTCAATGACTCAGCTGCAATTGTGTATTCAGGAATTCTACTCCATTCTACTCACAGGAATAGAATGTAATGGACTATGTGACCAAGCAAAGGCAATTGAGTGTGTGTGTGGGGGGGGGGGGTGAAGCCCAATTTACTGACTGTATCCCCTTTTGTTGATTACACAGGGGTTTTCCTGGTTTAAATTGGGGTCTTTGCTGATGCCCATGTTCAGAGGGAAAGATGATGTCACATGCTAATTTCAGGATGCCTGGAAGTTTCATGTGCATGGAAGGCCTTTTTAATGCCACTTAGAATGGAATGTAAGACTCAATTTTGCCACTGAAATGAACGTGAAAATAAGTGTTGCCCAGGTCTGAATGACTGGGCTGGCAAGAAACATTTCTAAAGACTTCTAGTGAAAGTCTTTGAATATAAGTGATCAAGTTAAAGACTATATGAAGTCAACATTTTACCCATGGTGCAAAGAAGTAGGGCTGGACCCGAATATTTAACAGAGTTTACTTTTGTATGGGGAAGTCGCTTGTCTGAGCCCTTGTCTCTAACTTTATGTTATACCGTAAAACTTCAATTAAAAGCCGAGTCCCTTTTACTTTGCATTCAAACGTCAGTCACATTTGCTGATCGCCATGGCGGCACAGAGAAAAAACTACGACCTGAAATTCAAGCTGTCAGTTGTCAAATTTGCTGAACAAAACTCAGGAGAAGCAGCAGCAAGACATTTCTCCGTTGATCTTTTTTCGGCTTTCATCCTTTCTAAGGTAGGCTCCCGGTATTTTGATACGGGGCTCTCACTCTCACTCTCTCTCTCTCTCTCTGTCTCTCTGTGTGCTTTAGAACGTAACCGCTGTGAAACATACAGAAAATAACGTTTAATTTCGCTGACTCACCGGCTTTCTCGCTACCACCGCTTCCTCTCGTCAGAAAAGTCGCCGAATCTAGTGACAAAGCCCAGCAAGCCGCACGGCGGGAAGTCCCTGCTACACAACCAATGAGGATGCACCTGCTGCTGCTCCTTGCACTTAGCCAATTACACAATTGTGTTATTAATGCCCTCTCTTGGTCGACAGTCACATTGTGCCAAAACTCAATTGATTCAAAGCGTTTTTCAGTTCCTCATTTTTGCATTTTGGCGCTAGCAGAAAATGCTCTGGCAGCCATCAAAAACTTCCCTTTGCAAGAGAAACCCCGCATTCAAATGGCCTATCTGAGTACTTGTGCACTACAGCTTGCTACAAGCTTTGCTACCCGCCTCTCTGTTAGCACTACAGCGGAGACCAGACCTGTCAACTCGAAAATCTCCCATAATTCCCTTTTTTATTTTTTACAGTTATACAGAATCCTAATTGGCCCAATCAAGTTGTTTCGGTTAGATCCATAGACTATTTAACTTGTTAGACTACTTTCCCATTCCTGACCAGAAGTATGTTGGGAAACATCCATTTGTTGAACTAGTTAACCCAATCCTTTTTGCTTTGAGATTACAGCAGGGCAGGCAGTAAAGGCACCCGGTCATTAGATCTCCGGAACCGAGAGATGAAACCTAGGGCTGGGCGATAATTCAATATTATCGTTTATCGTCTTTCAGTGGAATCATCTTGTGATGATATGAAGATATTTTGATATCATGACACACATTTCTGCTGTCTAAATTGATGATGACAAGCAAATTTTACTTACAAACTCTGATAAAATGAGGTATGGTAGGAATATTATTTGAAAATTTCAGTTTTGTTTGACTCCACACCTAACATTACCATTCGGTTCAATGAGATGAACATTCATTTGATTATTTAACATGATTTTGCATACATGAACCATATCGTGATATATACTGATATTGAGAAAAATCCTTGTGATTATCATGATATTGATTTCAACCATATTGCCCAGCCCTAATGAAACCCCTTTCATAATGTAAAAATTATGGTCGGGTGGGGGTCCCGAAAAATCTCCTTATTTTCAAAGCCCAACGTTGACAGGTATGGTGGAGACAGCTACGCAAATACAAAAAAAGTTGATTCATAACAATCTAAATAGGCTGAAATAATAGGCTCTATAGATTTTGAGGGAAAAGACTTGTCTCCTTGACTCACAGTAGATTTTCACAAGCCGTCATCATCACAGTCAGCCTCCTGGATTGAGTCTTCCCAGCCCACCAAGCAGTGCTAACCTAGCCTTGCATGTACATCGATCCCCGTTCACATAGCATGCACAGAGGCACTACCAACCTCCAGCTTTGGATTTTCAACCCAAAACGTTCACAACATTTTCACCTTGTAGGGAACATGATTCAAAATAGCCTCAGGTGGAGCATTTCCAGTGCAATTTTTGGTGGGTTAGGGTTAGGTTCTGTATGTGTTTTGGTCCTGGTGTTGGTTCTATCTCTAAAATGTTCGTTACTTCAGTCTTTGTGATGAAAAAAACAACATTAATTCTAATCTGTGGCCCAAATGTTTTATACTTCACATTTTCTCTGCCAGATATTTACGATCTTACTCTGGTGGGCGACACTTTCTGAATGAAAATAGGGAGCATGTCGAGTTGGCTGTAGCTTTTGTAACCATAAAAATAAAGTAGCCTGCAAGGGAGAGGTCTGGCTTTTTCTTCATCTGATTAGAATTGCACAGACACTGATTCTCATACTTGTCCCAGATACTGGGCAGATAGCGGGCTAAAACAGAGTCTCAGTATCTAAAAACTACGACTAAAATGTGATCCCAAAAGCCGCTTGGAGCATATCAGAAATCAAAGTGACAAAATTGAATGCCTTTTTCACACAAAGAAGGATGTTAGATCTCTCTCACTCTAACACTACTCTCACACAACCTGGGGGTCATGTGGCCCCAATACATGCTGTTCTCTCTGTTCTTACATGGAAAGAACATCACACTGAATGCCATTCAAAAATCAGGCATATAACGATACATTGGTATTGGCAAAAAATACACACCTCATACAGCACCACTTAAGACCTTTTATTAATCGATTAGATCCACTGTTCAATTCGGCATACATCGAATACACCAGGCAGCACTTATTTCAATATAACTTGAACTTTCAGAATTGGTTTGCCTGTAATTCACAGTCTTCCACCAAAATACGAGGAGGGCGTAGCGAGCAGTGCGAACCAGTTTTAAAAGTTGAGATTTTATTTAATAAAACGCTGCCCGGTGGATCACTTGTATGCCGAATTTACCGGGGGACCCTAACAATTTGCAAAAGGTCCTAAGTCATGTTCTACGAGGTGTATATGTTTGCCGATAAAGTAAGGGTGCATTTATTTGGCAGATTTTGAATAGAGTTCGGCGTAAGGATCTCAGAACAGGGCATATCAGGGCCTAGGGGTCATGTATCCGCGCAATTGTACACTAGCAGCTGCACTGTACAGATATATACGACCCTTTGTCCTTACCTTCAGGCTGTTGTCATTGAACAAATCCTCTGTTACTTTGCAGGCTATGAGGGCGTTCGGTAACTCGGTAAACTGGACGTCAACCGTCGCCTCCTCGCCGCCATTCTCTGACTTCTGCATCACGATTAGGATTACCTAGACTGTTTTCTGCAAATAGAGGGAGTACACCGTTTCAACAACGCTGAATTTCACACATGTACATTAGTCAGTCTGTTTCAGATATGAAGAAAACCGACTTAACGCAAACCAGGCACGTCTACATGGCTAACTTACATAACAATTCATATGCAGTCATACATACCGACAAAGCTATAGACGTTATTTCATGACAATTTGGAGTTAAACGGCTCACTGTCCAAGTCGTTCTTCTCCGAATAGAGCTCCTCCAGAAGTCAAACTACCCTTCTACTCTCGAGAGTGTAATACAAGCTTATAATAGTTATGTGGGACCCACACTAAGATGCCTTGCAAGTTATGCTAACCTAGGATACGAAATGATGCTACTAAACAAGCGAAACACACAATATTCCATAAATACATTCACTCACTTAGTCATGGACAAAGCCGACAGGTTGGAAATAGTTAATATCTTAAACTAAAGCAGGACAGTATTCTGTAATATTAACTAAAAAGTAGCACCGCGGATAATTTTATTAGCAACGGCCCAGGGGATGCGGATAAGGGAGATGACGTAAGTTGCCAGTAACAGCTGATGGGGATTTCCGGTTTAGAATGCGCGCAATGTTTTCACAGATCTACAAATCATATGGATCGTAAAGGACATATTTATGAGACAAGACACGTCTGTCATTTGTGCTGGAAATTGATACTGTAAATCTCAGATACCCCCTGTCATTTTAGGGCCTCTCTCTTTAGTAGCAACTGTTTCATACGTTACATATCGTCACGTATTCATAGTATTCTGTTGCATCGCCACGCGGCCTTCTTGGAAAGTAACAGGTGATTGTAATATATTAACAGGTGATTATGATCAATAGACAGCCACAGCCAATGAGCTGTGTATATGGTAAAGCACCATATTGGTAGGAAATGCATGTAACATCATGGGGATACTATGAATGACTTGAGTATTTATAAGAGTAATAGTATTACCAATATACTGCTACTACTACTACTCCTGATAGTATTACTGTTATGCTGTTTTTGTAAAAATTCATATGGCAAATATAAGTATAGTGCATGAATAGAATAGAATAGAATAGACTACTCTTCCCTCTTGTGGCAGGCTTCAATATTACAACTTTTAACAACCTGGAGTTGATACTGAAATCTGAATATATGGAAGATTACCATGCATAATGTAAGCACATTCAGAAGGAGAGCACCCTTATAATTAAATATATATATAGGCCTATATATTAATGCTGAAAACCACTTATGTAAAAAGAATAATCGAGGACCTATTTTAGTGCTACAGCCTACACTGTATGGACACTGAGACCAAAATGGAAACAATGAAAATCAAAATGACTCCTATCCACCTCTGCTATTGGAAAAAAATAAATAGAAGAAACACATTCCACAGTGTGTAATTACTGAATAGGATGCATCAGCAGGGAATCAAACTGAGATGTGCAGAATGTTTAGTGAGATGTTTAGTGTTTAATGTCAGTGAGCAAAAAGACTGTGCCACAGAACTCCTTTGAGGCAATTGTAAAATGACCAATGTAACTGGAATAACAAATTGCACTGGAAAATGAATGGAGTCATATGTAGCCTATAGTGCCTCCCATATTCATTTTATTAGATAAACCTACATAATTCCCTTCAAAATTAGTATAGGGTTACTAAAAATTATATTCAAAATGCCAATCCTTTGAGCACATTTTTGTGAATGACCTCCTTGGATTTCAAGGGACCGTATTACTTTTAATGTATTCTATTTAGAACACACTTTTCATTTAAAGCTAACCCGCAAGTGCTTCATGAAAAAGATGAGTAAAATTTGGTAAAACTCAACAGGAAAGAAAATGAAATGCAAAGCAAAGAAGTGGCAGGTTATGTATTAGTGTGCAGAAAATGCCTTTTCTCTAAAGAAAGATTTTCAGGCCTGTTTAAAAAAAAGCCCCGTGTCTGAGGTGCCCTCTGGTGGTCGGGCAGATCATAACATGCTCCCCTATGTGTGGAGCTGTGTGGAGCTTAGTCCTGGGGGCTTAGAGGCTGCATTGACCTGAGGGTTAGAGGGTTCGAAGTTCCTTGAGGTAGTGTGGGGCATTTCCATGGATGCATTGGACAGTCAGGAGAAGGGTTATGAATTCAATCCTTATGATGATGATGACACAGGACCCCTTGTGGGATCCCGCCGGTGACAAGGTGTGCCATGGATCTGTAGCCTCCCAGTGAAATATATTCAGTTCTACCAGAGAGGTAGGACTGAAACCAGGTCAAGGTAGAGCCAGAGAGTGCAATCCAAGAGTCACATTTTTATTGATAGATGAGAACATAGTGGAGGGATACATGCCTCCGCTATGTTCTGTTTTTATCAATAAAAATGCTATTTGGCAAAATTATGCTCTAAACGATATGACCAAAAGTCAGATGAAAATCACAATAGCGGGATCTGTTGTTGAATCTGTTCACAAACGTGTTTAAATGTGTTTTCAGGCTGTTTCCGTGGCCTCATGCTGTTTCCGTGACCTCATTCAAATGATTTGGAAATAAAAATCTGAATGCTACAAACTCGTCCCAGCTGCATCCAATCATGGTGATTAGTTTATATTCTGGTTTTCATGGCGGTCAAGTGGCAAATAACCCCCATGTTAAAACTAAGTGGAATATTGCTTTAAGTAAAATTGAGCAACTTGCACGGTAAGGGTTGAAAACAAAGCAAATATACTCGGCTAGAGCTTATTATAGTGTATTCACTGCGCCAGGGAAACTCAGTCAGTCCCTGCAAGTCTTCAAAAAGATTTAAAATAATATTTAAACCAGCAGGGGGCCGTTGAGGGGATTTTGTTAAAGAAGTGGAATGCTGTGTGTTTGCGTGTCTGTATGTGCATGTGTGAGTGTATTCTATATATATATATGTGTATGTGCAAATACTGTATGTGTACACTCGTGTCTGATGTAGGTGTGTGTGTGTGTGTGTGTGTGTGTGTGTGTGTGTGCTGTATACATAATATGTGTATGTAGTGTTTGTGTGTGTGTGTGTGTGTGTGTGTGTGTGTAAGGAACTTTAACTTGAGTGGTGCTGGTCCCTGGGTGGCAGAGGGGTTTAAGCTCCTGGTCATGTGGGGATCAGCCTCCATTTAATCCTCTGGAGAGAGAGAGAGAGGGCGAGAGAGAGAGAGAAATCAAGAGAGAGAGAGGTAGATTGTACTTATTGTTGACCAACTGTGCTTAAGGCGCAGTACGGACTAGAGATCCCCATAGCCACAAGCAAGGAGTGAATGAGTTTGCAAATTTCATACAAACTCTAAACGTCTATACCCGGATAATACACATTGTCCTTGGAATTTCGGACCCGCAATCTCAGAATCTAGAATCTCTGCCGTCTGCCTGGAATCTTGGAACTAGTTGGGAATCTTAGAGGCATTCCACAATCTTTGGAACCTTGGAAACTCTCTGAGAACCGTCTTGGACCCATTCTGTAATATTGGAAGCATTCCAAGATCATATCCTCTTTGCAGAACTTCAACCGACTGCAGAATCCCTCTCTCTCATTCCAATCCCAGCAATTTTGTAGCTAGCTGGGAATCTCAGAGTCATTCCAGAATCTGAGGCCTCTTGGAATCTCAGAAACACACTAAGATCCACCTTGGACCCGCTGTGGAATCTGGGATCCATTTTAGAGTCTTAGTCTTTTACTTTGGAACCTCGGAAACACTCTGAGATCCATTTTGGACTATTCTGGAATATTGGACTCATTCTAGAATCTTTGGAACCTCGTCAACCACGGAAACACGCTGAGATCCATCTTGGACCTGATTGGGAATATTGGACCCATTCCAGAATCTTAGCCTTCTACTTTGGTACATCAGAAATACTCCATACTCTACAATCCCTCTTGGACCCAATCTGGAATACTGGACCCATTTCAGAATCTTGCAGAACATCGGACTGATCCTGTAATCTCAGGTACCCATTTTTCCTAGTGTCCCCACATCTTCCAAAACTGCCCCAATGGCTCAGTCGGACTCCCAACCCAGCCCAGACCTGTCAAATGGCACAGTTGTCCACAGCCCTGTAGGTTCTTGTTCAGACCTGGATACCCAGAGGGGGAGAGAGGATAAGGAGGGAGGAGAAGAGGAGGATGAGGAGGTGGAACTAGCAGAAGAGGTAGGGGAGGATGTTTTGATGATGGGAGAAACAGGAGAGGAGCAAGCCGAGGGAGAAGGAGATGTAGAGCAGGGAGAAAGAGAGGAAATAAAAATTATCCAAGTGGCCCTGTTACCGAATGGAGAAATCGGAGTAGAGGAGGGAGGAGAAGGAGAAGGAGAAGGAGGAGGGGAAGAGGGGGAGAGAGGAATGGAAGTGATGGAGGAAGAGCATGAAAAGACAGATGAACAAACTGAGAAAGAGTGCAAAGGGGAGGGAGAGGAAGAGTCAAAAGAAACACAGAGAAACATTCAGAGTTCATCTTGTTTATCAGCATCGCCAGAGGTTGAGAAAGGTAGCCGACCATCATTAGATAGAGATAATGAAGAAGACAGGGGAAAAGAAGAAAATATAGAAGAGACAGTGAAACAAAGTGCAGAAAAGGAAGCGACAGAAAAGGGGAGGGATGGAGAGAAAGACGAGGGAGACAGGGGGTCAAATGAACAGGTATTGTCCACCTGCAATGATGTGGAGTGTGGACAGGATGATGTGGAGTGTGGACAGGATGAGCTGGGAAAGACAAAGAGCACCAAGTTGCCCTTTGATAACACTGACAAAACAGAGGCTGCTATTCCGTCCACTAATTGTGAGGTAACAGGAAGTGTTGAGTATGCAGCAATAGATGTGATGTCATCAGTGTTGACCCCTGTTACCACGGGGATAAATGAAAAGGTGAAAATTCAAGATGATCTCTGCCAAACTGCATTTATTCGTGACAATGTCATACCTGTGCATACAAGTGCTGCAATGGAAGTGGTGGCCAATCAGAACAGCCAATCAACCAATGAGATTAAAAAGACGGACAACTCTCAAGCCAACAACCAGGAAGTTAAGTCTATTAATAATAACATCACATGGCAAGATGTGGATGGCAGAGAAGCAAAAGTGGAAGATGAAGCAACCAATGAACCTGTGAAAGATGCAACGTCCCTTTCTGATGATGTTCTAGACATAGGAGGTGAAACGATACAAAAGGTAGAGCAACCAGATTTGGCCTCTGTACCTGCTGTTTTAGAAGAGGAGGTTGATGAATGTGCAGAAGAGCCTCAGACTCAAACTCCAGAGGGTGAATTGACTAAGACTTGTGCTACAGAGGTGGTGATTGGCTCATGTACAGAACACTCACTGGTGACAGAAGGAGGAAGCGAAGGAACAGGAAAGGGAGGGATCAAACAGAGGCAGCAGGGGGAGGAGAAGCGACAGGTTGGGGTTAATACTCTAACAGGGATGGATGGGGGAGGGAAGAGGACAGTAGAGGAGGAGGAGAAGACAGGTGATAATGTTGCTGGGGAGGTAATGGATGAGAAGGAGCACAGAGGAAGAGAAGGTGTAGCAATGGAGGAACGGAAGATTCTAGAGCTTGAAACTTTAAACAAAGAAGACCAGGCTAAAGTTGGTCCTCCACAGTCAATACCAGAGATTTTGGAGGACTTAACTTTAGATGCAGAGCAAGATGTGGATTTGGACCAGGTGGAAGAGGCCATCGAGATGGAGGAGGGAGGTGAAATTGAATCAGACCAGCCAGGAGGAGAGGTCACTTCAGAGGATCCCAAGTCCACAACAGAATTCCAAGAACAGCTTTTCCAGCTCTTCCTAGGAGGCAAACTGAGAGAACAGCTATTAGAAAAGGACCCTGTAGAAGAGGAGAGGGGAGGAAGAGGAGCAGAAGAGGAAGCAATGGAAGGAGGAGTAGACATGGCGGAGGAGCCGGTGACTGTTTTAGATGATGAAATTGAAGTGACAGAGGAGGATAGAAGTAAAGAATTAGAAGAGCCAAAGTCTGCTGCCACTACAGCTGCTTCTGAGGGTGCCATAGCCAAGACAAAGGATGGAGAGAATCAAGAACTGGATGGAGGGAGGGGTGAAACAGGTAGAGGGAAGGATGAGGAACAGAAAGATGAAAACAAAGAGGTAGAGATGGAGCTAAATGGAAGAGTGAAAGGACTGAGGCAGGTGATGGAGAATGGGATCCTGTGTCCTGAGCGGCAGCCATTTTCCCCGAACAGGAGAGGAGGATGGGGGACAGCAAGAGTGACGTCACCCAGGAGAAAAGATAATGACTGGATAAAAAAAGACCAACCAGAGGAAGAGAGCACCGTGGAAAAGGAAGACTGGAGGAAAGAACTGAGGCCTGTGAAAAAAGACATCCAGGGAACTGAGGGAGGAAGGAAGGAGTGGGCGAAGAAAGAGGTATCGACGGAGAACAAAAGTCCTCCAAGGAAGGAGGACTGGATAAAAGAGCTGAAGTCTGTGATAAAAGATGAATCCCTGCCAAAAAAGAAGGATGAGCAGGTGAAGAAAAAGCGAGTGGTGCTGATGGAGGACGGCCAATCGTATATCCCCCGGCGGGAGGAGAGGAGGGAGGAGGAGACGAGAGAGGAGGTGAAACTGCTCTCTCATAAGAAGGTGGAGAGTCCTTTGCCTCCTATGAGGAACAGCACAGCCCCTGAAGACCAGGCCTACGAGATCTCGCTCTACGTCAAGGTAATGAGTCAAGCACACACACGCTCCCCACCACACACGTACACCAGGGTAGGAATTTCACGTGGCCCCTCGCTCTGGCTGTGATGCCCATATGCCCCTACGGCCACCATGGCATTTGTGCCCTGCTACCGTCAGAGTCAGAGGAATAGAATGGTATAAGACTCCTTGGTGTCAGTACTTCGATACAGCCACCAGAATAGAAGAGCCAGAGCTCCCACCATAGAGCTCCAGTCTGTCTGGACTGAAATGGCTGGTGAAAATCCCCGGAAGATCGCTATGAGTCAGAAACAGTCTCAAACTTCCGGTAGAAACGTGAGTAACTAAAATCTGCCGTTTTTGGCGAAAATAACATAAGCCTTGGTGAAATATTTTGGCAAGAACATAGATTTTTGTCAGTGTGACTGTAAAATGTGAAGTTTGACTGCTATGTTTCCCCGGAAATGGTGGACGTTGTATCGTTCAAATTGTGGTACGTTTAGGGTCATTGGAAAGCTTGGAAAACTAAGACATAGTTTGGACAACATACAATTGGTTTACGGATTCTGAAAGCTGAAGACCCCATGTTTTCAAAACAGTATAATATTCATATCTTCTATAAATAGACCATCTTCCATCGCGATTTTTCATAACTACGCCACGGGGGTGGACCCGGGGGTCCGTCGGGCTTAACAGGTTATTTATAGGCTCCAAATCCTCTTATTTCACTCAGTGGCCTTTGTGCCCTGGCATGTGGCCTTTGTTCCCTAAAAAATTTTGTGACACCGAAGGCCAAATGGCCTTACCTCTAAAATGATGAAATTCCAAGCCTGATGTACACTCCATCCTGCGTCCATAATCTTCCATGTACACCCAGAAAAAGGAGGGTTCTTCCATGGTTCTTTGGTTAGGATAGTGGTTGTTTACAGACCTGTAATGATTCAAAGAACCCTCAAGCAACTGGGGGGCACGTACGTCACTGGTCCATGACAACAATAGAAAAGGCTCAACAGTGAATTCCAACCCACTTAATACCTGCTCTCGCCACTGATTAGACCTACACTCACGTACACCACACTCTACTACGTTGACTCTTGTTGACTCCTAGGACTCTATTTTCATGAATCAATGACACTTGGCACAAAGTGCGGTCAAAGGCACATGGCGAGAGTGCACATGGCTTGAGGACTGATTTTGTGGCCTCCACAATTCCCATTCCGTGTGTCATGGCACATACTAACAGTTCTATGTTGGATGACAATCATTCACACCACAGCCACATGTGTATCTTCTCTCTTGTTTGTCCATCATAGTTGATCATGACCATGGCACGTCTCATTTTGTTGGGTTTTGGTGAGTGCGCAGATGGCTGAACAAACCAATCTGAGCCCGGAATTCTCTGTGGCACACTGGACAGATCAGGGAGGATGTAGAGCTCTGAGGTGCAGCCACAAGTGCTTCCTTGGCAGTTTTGCGTTGC
The DNA here is from genome assembly GCF_046629955.1 of Centroberyx affinis. NCBI lineage: Eukaryota > Metazoa > Chordata > Actinopteri > Beryciformes > Berycidae > Centroberyx > Centroberyx affinis. The sequence continues at coordinate 95,454 of NW_027278986.1, read as the reverse complement.
TGCCTCTTCAACATAGTACAGGAGCTTCTCCTGCTCTCACAGAGGACTGCACCTTCCTAGACTTTTCTTCTCCAGGCAGGTCGGTCCTGAGCTAGGGGTTCCCAGCTTTTCAGGTCAAATCCAAAGCTCTTCAAGGAGGCTTTCAGGGTATCCTTGTAGTGCTTTTTGGGGCCACCTTGCACTCGCTTGCCATTTTTCAGCTCGCCAAAGAAGACTTGTTTTGGCAGTCTCGTGCAGGGCATTCTGGTGACATGGCCTGAGCTGTGCCTTCGCAAGCAGGATGGGGATGCTGGGAATATTGAATATTGGGAATATTGGCCGTGTATACAGTTAGAATGAAAAACGTATCTTATTTTTTCCTCGTTGAGGGATTTATCAAAGTGAAATTGGCCAACATATCCACAAAAAAGTAAACTTTTGAAAACAGCACAGAAAATGCCTGCAGCATGTGTTTTTGCCATGGTCTGAGCCGGTTGGCGGCGCCATTTCAAATCCTGATAATCCTTGACACCAAAATTGCACCGTGCTGCTCGGTTGTTAGTGACACTCCCCCTACTGCGCCTCTCCTTCCACTTAGGCGCAGTCACAGCGACTTACCAAAATGCCAAACTGGCGCAGGCAAGAGAAAAACATGTGTGCCCGATGACAACTAACCCTAACCCTCGCCGGTGCAAAGCCCCGCCATCCGCCATCACAGAAATAGAGCCCTTAAGGCCGGTTCACATGCCGCGTCTTTTGCGTGCTCAAATCCATTCATTTCAATGGGGGTGCGAGGCCGATGCGGTCACGACACGCACACGTTGCAACGCGCCTTTTTTTCGACCGCGACCATGGCACACTGAAATAAAAACATCTAAACTTTTTGGAACGCCTCAAGCGCACCATATGTCACATAGCCTGAAAGCGAAAGAGAGAGGGATGTATTCGTGGCGAGTTCTTCCTGCTCCATATGCAGATTAAGAAGTAAAGCTACTACGAAAGTTTTACTGCGATGGTAATCCATTATTTCAGATAACTACTAACAAACGTGTGAAGTTGTTGTCTTTGGTTGCTTGGCAACGCCAGGCACACCTGTAGTGCAACCGTCCAAGCGCACTTGATAAATGTTCGGTGTTCACTGTCCACTCAGCGCGCCTCGCGTTTTCCAAGCATTTTAGAGCACTGCATGTGAACCGGCCCTTAGACTTACAAAGTCAAAGTTAAAAGCAAGCACTTGGAGGTGTTCACATGTTCAAGCTTGTTTGAATACTCTGATTGAAATACTCTTCTAAAATTCTGATTGGCCAATGAACACATTCTGAGGTCTGTACAGACCGCTGTTTTATATCTAATCATATTACTCTGTGAAACTGCTGCAGAGACGATCAAAAGAAGCACATTTTTACATTGTCATGGTTCCAAATCAAATGAACTCGCAACACCTTTTGTCAGTTCATAAACTGCCGACGTTAACGCTACTCTCTGGTTTGATGACCGTGGCTGCAGACAAACACTCGACAAGCCTAACAACGTGGAGGATTTTTCCGATATTACTTTTAATTTATTCAGAGAGCATGAAACATGCATGGAGAGAAAACAAAAAGCACAGAAGAAACAAGTATGGTTAAAAGGCATGAAGATGAGATTTACATACAGTGTAACACATTGATGCTGCAGAGCTGATGAAAAGTAGCCAATGTTATTGGTGTTGGTCACGTTGCTATGGTTGCAGTTCTGCTATTTTTGTTGTTGGTAGAAGCTTGTCAGTTTCTTTAACTCATTATAAAATCATTTTAAAGAGATTTCTCACTGTTTGAGTGAGTGAGTGATATATTTATATATATATCTCAATACTTTTGGCAACTATCAGTGTAATAAGTGCCATGATGTACAGCCAACCAGTCATTATTGCTGAATAAGCCCCTTTAGAGTGAATCAAGATCCTCTGCTTCGTGTTTGGGTCTTGAATCAGCCTGTCAGAGCTGAATTTGAAATAATGTCTGGCTGGCTGTACATTATCTCTTACTTACAGTTGGCTAAAGGTATTGCCTTGTTGCTGACATCCGAATTAAGGAAGTCAGAGAAATGTCTTGAAAATAATATTTACCAGCTGAAAGCTGAGGTCACTCCTGAATCACACACTGAATCAAATTCTTAACTGGGCTCCATGCTTGATCCAACATCAATCCCAATATTGGATATTTCATCAAATCTATCAGTTAGCCAGGGTGATAGACAGTGAAGCAGATCGAAACAAAGGCAAACTCAACCGGCCTTTGAAGACAAACATTAAAATATACAGAGAGATGAGCAGAGCTGGAGAAGGTCCAAATCAAAGACAACAGCAACTGGATTGATGTTAACCCAGACTGTTAATGTTAGCAGTCAGCTTTCACATTATATTCATCTCCAAACCAACTAGGTTGAATTGTGTTGAGTTATAGCTGAAAACTAGTTTTAACAGTAGAAGGTTTAAACAGCATAGTGTAGCCTAACACAGCTAACAAAAACAATGTGAGTGTAAAAGAATCACCACCACCACATTAGCTAACAGGTTTTATCTTCCACATCATGGATGTTCCTTCAATTCCATTGCTGATGCCTTTGATTTGGACCTTCTTGGGTAATTTGGCCTCCAGCTCAGCTGTAATTTTGAAGGATATTTTTGACAGGTTAGGGTTTCTTCATCTTTTGAAATAAATCAAATATGCCCACCATGTAAATACATTTCTTTTACTTTTTGGTCTATCCACAGGGTCAGATAAATGACACTGCTAGTCTCTTAGGCTATATATGTCTATTATAATGCTAATGTATCATACCAGCTAAGGTCACTGAGGCTGGAGGCATGAACAGATTTTGCTCTGAACAGGCCCTCACAAATGAAGATTTGGGTAAAAATCTTTGTTTTTTGTCTCAGTTAAGATAATTAGAGTTTAAGAGTTTAATTTAGAGAATTTTAGTTTAGTTTAAGTAAATTACTGACTTGTAAGTCCAATTGTGGATGGTTCCTCACCAGGAAGTCTCTCAAAACTAAGTAGAATAATTGAACGACAGAATAATCCAATAGAGGAAAAACCATTCACAAGACATCAAAAAAGGATATTTTTAAAATATGTTGCAGAGTCTCCAATTGAGACGGATGGGTGTTGTAGCATAGACACTGTGCTTATTTTCACATAATCTGGTGTGTGTGTGTGTGTGTGTGTGTGTGTGTGTGTGTGTGTGTGTGAGTGAGTGAGTGAGAGAGAGAGAGGGAGAGAGCGAGCCCATCTTGATCTGCTTACCTTATCCCATTAAGACAGTGATATCCTAATCCAGCAGTCATGGCAGCCTACATTGCTCCATGCATGCAATTGTATGGGTACATTTAAAGTTTCATACAAACTCATGAATCATCCTAACCTATGACACACACACACACACACACACACACACACACACACACACACACATACACAAAAGTTAATTTTCCTCTCAGGTTCAGCACCACATTCCTCACTGAGGAGAAAATAAATGAGGGCAGCATACTGAGGGCCAGCAGAGAGGTTTAACCCCGAGAAAAAATGTACTAATATCTAAGAGCTGGTTCACAAACACACACACACACACACACACACACAACAAGCTTGTTCTCCGTGGGAGCTCACATTCAAACAATGACTTCCATTGTGTGGAACTCTGTTGGTAGCACAGTCTGAGGTGGATGGAAATATTATGGAAAAGTTCAAGTGTCCTTATGTGTCGCCGGAGTTGAGGTGCGCTTGATTTACCTCCTCTAATGTCTGCAGTGCTGATAACAACCCGCTACTATAAAGTTCATTTAAATGATTATATATCACACTATCAATACATGTCTAGGAAATGTATAGGAAAATGACATAGTCACCATACATACAAATATTTTTTACTCTTAATTTATATGTATTATATTAGAAAATTGTTTGAGTTATGGTTAGTAGGGTTAAAACATTAGAAAAAACAAAACATGATTATTTCTGTGCACAAAACTCCGTACATTTTTACTCTTAACTTTCCCATTGGGAAAAGTCTGAAAAAAATAAACATTTTCATATGATGTTTCTCAAACATTATAGGTGGTAATTTATTTGACATTTTCATGTCATCAATAACTTCATCAACAAAGACAAAAAATGCCCTAAAGGTGTACATTTGCATATTGCATTGCACCATATATTGGTTAGTTTGCATATTGTAGTGACACAATTATCAAAAGTTCTACAGGAAAAACTATCTGTATTTTTGAATAGGTAAAGAGGATTGTATTTTCCTATTCACCTTGATTCAAGAAAACCTGTTTTTTTTTTCTTTTTCATAAACATGAGTTACCAGCTCAGTTTTACCGTTAACGTTTTTGTGAGCCTTTTTAATTATGTTCTGTAAGCGATTCATAAAAGCACAAAATAATCATCTGCTCCAGTCGGTATAGGTTTGGAATAAATGTTATATGAAAATAAGTCTCAATATTAAAAATGTTTCTAAAATCCATGTTACATTGTGTCATAGGTTGTCATCACTACCCATGGAAAAAGTGTTTTACAAATTTTGCGTACACACTGAATTTGCACTTTTGATTTTTTCTGCATGTTGATTTTCATTTTTCCCCATTTGACATGCTGCAATGCTCAAACTGCTGATCTTTATGAATAAGCATCTCTATGTTTTCAGTCGGTTACGCTGTGTGTTGTGCATGTGAATGACCAAATAGTGTATACAGTGTTCTACTGCTGCCAGTAGCATGGAGCGAGGCTTAATCTCTACATTCTCTCTCTGTAAGCTGATTAGCCTGCTGTTTGGTGTAGAGGGGTTTGGGAACAGCGGTGCCAGAAACAACACATATACACCACACACTAAATACTGTGTGTACAGTATGTGCTACACTCTGGTTTAGGGTTAGACTGATATAGGCCTATTGGTTCGCTGATATCAGGTGCCGATATTGTCCTTTTTATTAAAGATCAGATGTGGTCCAGTGTGGTCCACCTCTGATATGATGGATATAATGCTCATTTTCATCATTTCAGCAACATATCACCTTACTTATGTATACTGTGAAGAATATTGGCAATTAATCACTCAACAGCAGTGGTGGAAAGTAACTAAGTACATTTACTCAAGTACTGTACTTAAGTACAATTTTGAGATACTTGTACTTTACATGAGTATTTCCATTTGATGCTACTTTATACTTCCACTCCACTACATTTCAGAGGGAAATATTGTACTTTCTACTCCACTACATTTATTTGACAGCTTTAGTTACTTTTCAGATGGAGAATTGACACAATGGATAATATATGAAGCTTTTAAAATACACACTGATAAAGATGAAACCAGTGGTTTCCAACCTTTTTGGCTTTTGACATCTTACAAAAAGCAGTGTGTAGTTGGGGTCACATTTCAGATGTCTATGAGTTGTTATAAATAGTGAATTTTCCCTCTAAACCTCACATGGTTTCATTTCAATAAATGTTCAAATGATCCAATATATCAGCAAAAATCAAAGATTAGAGAAAAAGTCCAAAAACTGAAAACAGATTTGTGTATCAGAACTTTGTTTTTTCTTCTTTCCTCTCCCATTAATCATCTCACGACCCCTCAGATTTATCCGGTGACCCTTTGGAGGGGCCCGACCCCTAGGTTGGGAACCGCTGGACTAAACTAGCTAACTGTATATAAAGTAGTTCAAACTAGCTCCACCTCCAGCAGCTACAACAGTAACATGCTGCTTACACACTGATGCTTCAGTATTAATAATCTAATGATGTCATATATAATAAAATATCAGTCAGAGGGACCAAACCACTACTTTTACTTTAATACTTTAACTACATTTTGCTGCTAATACTTATGTACTTTTACTTAAGTAGGATTTTCCATGCAGGACTTTTACTTGTAATGGAGTATTTTTACATTGCTGTATTGGTACTTTTACTTAAAGGGTAACTTCGGTATTTTTCAACCTGGACCCTATTTTCCCAACTGCGGGTGTCTAAGAAACTAATGGGGACAACAATTTTTGAAATTGGTCCAGTATTGAGCGAGATCGCTTCAGCCGGCAGCCGCGAAACGGGCTGCAATGTAATCCGACGGGGCAAATGCGCACCGTCAATGTACGTCCACTAAAAGTGCTTGTTTTTGCCACTGACTGGCTCAGATTGTTATTATAAGTGTCTGACACAATATGGAAAGGACCCTATACAGAAATGAAACGTACTTCCTTACCTTTAGCTTGATCCCGTCTGTGTGTAACCAAGTCTCGCCCAAGTCCCGCGAGAGCTTAGTTGTTGCAGGAAGTCACCTGTGGAAACGTGAGTGAGAGTTGGAGAGAGGACTGCCACCGGGAGGAGTTTGTTGTGTTGGAGTACAGAGATCGTAGCTTAGCGTTATCTAAAAGATCTAAATAAAAAATAAAAAAAAACAATGGTTCGTGTTTGCGCATTTCCGAATTGTGCCAACAAAATGTCGCGCAACACTTCGCGCAGCTTTCACAGACTGCCTTTGTTGGATAGTGACCCGCTGAAGTTGTGGCTAGTTGTGCTACAAATGGATGCCAACACTCCTGTCCATACGCTGCGCCTTGCAGACCATCGGGTCTGCAGTGACCATTTTGACCGGTATGACTACAGCCAGCCAAAGAGGAGACGAAATCCTATCCCAAAGCACTTTTTCCTAAAGAAAAATGTTGTCCCGAGAGTGGAGAGACCTGCTGCAGACAGAGTGGAGGTAATGTTATTAGCTAAAGTTATTGTGTTGTCCTGGCATCAGTACACACGGCAAAAACAATCACTAAACCAGAAAGGCACTCGGAGAGCGCAGACCTCCGCTAAGGTTCATGCTATTATTGTTTGTTCGTGAGTCGGATCCAGATCCGCTCCAAAATTTAATGGGTTCTTCCTTGGCCCATGCTACACCCTTCCACCAAGTTTCATGAAAATCGGGCCAGCATTTTTTCCGTAATCCTGCTGACAGACAAACAAACAAACGGCACCGAAAACATAACCTCCTTGGCGGAGCTAGCCAGTAGTATGTGTAAAATAGCCTATCAACTGAGTCATGATTGATTATAAAATATGTATATAGATTCATTTCCCCTTTTCAGCAGTTGACATTCATAATAATACAATAAGTGATATCAACAAGCTGAAATTATCTGTGTAATATTGTTGCCAAAGTGTGTGCGTGGTGTAAAAATGTCATATTTATGCTTATCTATTATACGACCTATACGACCACTTTTATGCCTACATTTGTATATCCTATACATTAGCAGATATCATAGAGATACTTACTGGCAATGAATGATGATGGTAGCTCTTCAATGAGTAGGAGCTCTTCATCCGTATACTCTGGCTCAAATAAATACGGGCCGCCATCGAATTCAAAGGCCTCTTCCACGTTGTCGAAATCAGGTAAATATTCAGCCATGACTTAGAAAATCTTTGAGATAACACTGAGCTACGATCTCTGTACTCCAACACAACAAACTCCTCCCGGTGGCAGTCCTCTCTCCAACTCTCACTCACGTTTCCACAGGTGACTTCCTGCAACAACTAAGCTCTCGCGGGACTTGGGCGAGACTTGGTTACACACAGACGGGATCAAGCTAAAGGTAAGGAAGTACGTTTCATTTCTGTATAGGGTCCTTTCCATATTGTGTCAGACACTTATAATAACAATCTGAGCCAGTCAGTGGCAAAAACAAGCACTTTTAGTGGACGTACATTGACGGTGCGCATTTGCCCCGTCGGATTACATTGCAGCCTGTTTCGCGGCTGCCGGCTGAAGCGATCTCGCTCAATACTGGACCAATTTCAAAAATTGTTGTCCCCATTAGTTTCTTAGACACCCGCAGTTGGGAAAATAGGGTCCAGGTTGAAAAATACCGAAGTTACCCTTTAAGTAAAGGATCAGAGTACTTCTTCCACCACTGCTCAACAGAGACTGCTAATTGCTATCTCATTGAGCAAATTAAATCCAAGTTGGACAGAGGTGGGGTTGTAGAAGCAGTACATTTAGATCTACGGAAGGAATTCAACACTGTAAATCACAATGTCCTTCTGTCCAAGCTTTCATGTTTTAACTTCTCTGAAAATACCATGAAATGGATAGAGTCATATTTAACAATGAGAAAGCAATGTTCACGGGCTGGAACAAAGCTCTCTTCATCACTTGACTGCTCTACTGGTGTCCCACGGGGGTCTGTCCTGGGACCTCTGCTTTTTAACTTATATGTTAATGACCTTCCTACTGTATGCCCTGAGGTAATGACCCAGATGTATGCAGACGACACAGTTATTTATGTGCATGCCAGAACAAGACAGCAGGTGGTGCATAAGTTAACAGCAGCCATGTCTATCATCTCTGACTGGCTCACACAGTCTTGTCTCACTGTAAATATTAGCAAGACTGCATGCATGTATTTCTCAATCAGCAAGAAGGAGGTCCATCATCCTGATATCCTTGTTAAGGGTGAAAAGCTCCAAATTGTTTCAGATATTAAATATCTTGGGATAATCATTGATTCACACCTGACCTTTGAAAAGCAAGTGAAAAAGGTAATTAGTACAGAACCTCAGAAATTTTAAATTTATCAGGAACCAATTATCAACAGATGCTGCCAAGTTGTACATGCACTCTATGATTTTTCCACATTGTCATACTCTATCACCACTTGGTCCCAGGCGGGAAAAAACATTCTCAAGCCAATGTACAGTTTATACAAATACACCCTGAAAGACCTGGACAAAAAGCCAGCTAGGTATCACCACTGTCATATCATTTTTAAGTATAACCTTCTGACTTCTGATAAGTTTGTAAATTATGCAAACACCTGTTTAATGTACAAAATTATCCATAATCTTGCTCCTCCTCCTCTGAAAGTATTTGTTTCACTGTGTTCAGACAACATCAGACAAACAAGAGCCTCCACCAGAGGCAACTGTGTAGTGCAACTCTCTGAATTTGGCCGCTCAGCTTTTTCCATTAGAGCTACAAACATTTGGAACTCTACTCCCAGCAGTATCAGACAAAGTTCAAATTTTACCAGTTTTAAATTTCAACTAAAATCATGGCTGAAATCAAACCAATCATGTGACCATTAGCTCCCTTAAGATACCAAGCATAGTGCACTTTTTTAGCAGTATTTTTTTTTTGTATACAAATACAAAAAAATGCTGGACACTGCAATTTTGACTTTTGTTGTAAAGTATTTTGGAAAACTTGCCTGTCTTTGTATCACCTGCCCAGGGACTGCAGATGAAATTTAACTTTCTAGCTAATTCTGGGACAAAAAATATTTTTTGTCAAATGGTCAAACCTAAAAATGTTGAGTATCCACACAAATTAACAACTACAACTTTAAATCCATGCCAGTATCGCCCTGCAAAAACCCTAGAGAGAAATAAAGAAAGACAGAAGAGAGAAAACATCTCAGCTTCTGTGGGTGTGAAAAAGATCTTTCAATTCCTGCCGCAATACACAATCACAGTGATACATTGTGTGTGACCAGAGATTCCACCGCTGCCCACTCAGCTGACCTAAGAAGAAGCTCTTACACTGTTCTCTGCCTCCCACATTCACACTAACACTGACCTCAAGTCAGATTGTAGTGTTTATATCGGTTCTTCTCAAAAAGGACCCAAAAAGATAGATAGATAGATAGATAGATAGATGGATGGATAGATAGATAGATAGATAGATAGATAGATAGATAGATAGATAGATAGATAGATAGATAGATAGATAGATTAAAACTCTCTATTGAAACCCAGGCTACTACTACTACTACTACCTGCCACTACTATTGCTATTACTACTAATAATCACATATTCATGCATATATGTGGAATCTGAAATATCTTATTAGAATCTGTTCAGTGTGATCAATTCTATAACAAATATGTAATCAGTCAAACTGCATCATATCCATCATATCAGAGGTGGACCACACAGACTGGACCAGATCTGATTTTCAATTAAAGGACAATATCGACCCCATATATTGGTCTAACCCTAGTGCATATATGTGTGTGTGTGCATTTGTGTATGAGTGAGTGTGTGTGTGTTTTTCCTGCAATCTAAATGGTAAAAATGTATTATCCATCTACATTGTCTCAAAATCTTTCCATGTAACATAAGAAGGTAACATGTGTCTCTATGTCTTGATATTGAATACTGGCACAAAACACAATCCAAAAAAACAACAGCAGGCCTTTAAATGTCCACACACACACACACACACACACACACACTTGAGACTGAGTTTAATATTTGCTCCAACAAAGAGGGATTGTGTGTGGAGGAGACACTCACATACCATAGAAACCAGAAAAAAAAACAGACAACCAGCCAGTCAGAGGAATAGTCAGGCAGTCAGATAGAAGATAGTCAGACAGTAATCAGTCATTCAACCAAATATACAGACAGACAGACACATAGTGACAGACGTGGAGCTGGTTGGTGGCGGACAGCAGACAGTTTATAGTGGCTTTATTAGAAGATAACAGAACCGGAGTTATGGACTAAACTGACTGGAATAACGGTGGATTGTATTACATCTGGCCTGAGTTGAAAACTTTTGGTTTTGTTGCATCTTTCAAGACCAGATAGGAAATCAAACAGTTTTTTTTCCGCAGTTAAGAGGACTTGTTTGTCACATCATGAAGAATACATGTTTATCAGGTGTACTAATCGTTGATCAGCTTATCGATTGATTAGATGACGCATATTAACTTGAGAGAGATACACGTGTTGTGAGTACTATGGCCACCATGGCCTGGTTCGACATTGCAGCTAAAAAGTTGGGCTTCCCTACCATTGAGTTGTTTGTCAAGGTAAGAGATGGGCACACCTAAAAAAATTGAACACTAACCCTCTTTGGTATTAGGAAAGTTATTAAGTTGATTTTATCCAAATAAACACGATTTCAAGAAAATACACTGGTTTAATATCTGTTAAAGTATCTGAGTGTTATTGGATTTATGTACCCAATGTATAGTTTAATTTGATTTGATGGAAATTTGTCATTTAGACACTACAATACAATTAAACTTTCATTCATTCAAATTATTGTAGCTGGATTGATGATAGAATTACCTAAATCAATTAGGAATTTTTTTATAGAATTAAATTTTTAACCTTACAAAATAGACCAGATTTTTGAGTGCAGGGTTGGGGAAGTTATATTTCAAATAATCCTTAACATACTACATACTACATGCTTGAAATTTCAATCCATTGGATTGCTTAGAGCAATGTAAACTGAATGTTTATCGGTTATTTATGGATTACTTTTCCTTTTATTCATTTCCTTTTCCATTTGTCTGTTATGGTTTTTCACAGTCTGATTTGCTATGGGAACACTGCTAGCATGGGGTAAGGCGCCCAAACAGATTTGGTACTGGCTAACTTTCTGGCCCTACTGCAGTGCTGGTTTAACTATTTTACATATTTAAACTTTTTGGTTTCTGAACCGCTGAATGGGATGTTCTAAGTCAGGAGGGTTAGCCATCCTGTTAGCTTATTATTGTTGGTAAAAAAAAAAAGGTTTCTGAACTGCTGAATGGGACGTTCTAAGTCAGGAGGGTTAGCCATCCTGTTAGCTTATTATTGTTGGTAAAAAAAAAATGGTTTCTGAACTCCAGAAGATCCAATGTCAGGGTTGTGTCAGGCAACCAAATCTGTTTGGGCACCTCACCACCATGCTTGTAGTGTCCCCACACCAAAACAGAACATAACAGACAAATCAATTTCAAATTACAAGTGGAATTAATTGTTTATTCATCTTCATATTATAGGGATTTTTGGGGAGACGTAATGTAGTGTAGCTTCTTGAGACCCGTCAATTCATTGTTGTCCACTGTAGAAGACATCAGTCTCTGGTCTCTTTCGCAAAGTCCATACATGCCATGCTTTAATGTAACTTATTACACGGCTTTGTTGAATACTCGATTCTGATTGGTCAATTACGGCATTCTACGGTCTGTTATTTCTGAACAGCAGACCGCTGCTATGAATAACAGACCGTTGCTATGGACGCAGTTCTGATCATAGACTCTGGAGGACCACGTCCAATCATATCAATCCGCAGAAAGAAGCCTGGTAAATTTAACGGTTAATTTAAATTTAACAACGTCAGCTCATTCACGACTCCCTGTGGCAAAAAAACGTATATTTGGAGAGCATGAAACTTTCAATTCATGGTTAATGGCTGAACTGTCCCCAGTAAAGACGGGTAAGAAGGCTACAGAGTTTACGTTGCTATGGACGCAGTTCCAACCGTAGAATCTAACGGACTATTTTTTGTAGCGGAAGCAATAAAATCATTTTAAAATCAATGAAATCATTTTTAAATCAATACTCAATATCAAATTATTGATTTCTTTAGTAAGTAGCCATGTAATAAGCGGGATAATGTACAGCGAGCGGGTCATTATTGCGAAATAAACCCCTTCAGGATGATTCAAGACCCCTTCGTTTCGAGTCGGGGTCCTGCATCACCCTGTTGGGGTTTATTTCGCAATAATGACCCGCTCGCTGTACATTATCCCTTACCTGATGTATCATAGAGAGGACATCCTGGGCTTTCCAGTGATGTCTTATTTGTTGGGGTGTAACCACAGCAAACATTTCTTCTCGTCGAAACAACTGAAATCAGTACAAGCCCATTTTGAGGGAGAAATATTTAGAATTACTATTTAGAATGGTTTAAAAGTTATTTTTCTTTTTTTTCTATCAAGATAAGTATTTTAACTATAGCTAAGAGATGTGCGACATTTCTGACATATTGTTTGTGAATATCCTTTGTAGTGGACACCAGAGCTAATTAGCAATTATCCAAGAATGCCAAGTCGATACTTGTGTTCTTCCCAAGTTGTCTTGGAGAGAACGATCTTCTCATGAAACTGAGCACAGAGAAGCTTCCTTACAGTTTGAGATGGACTGTGTGTGGATGGACTGTCGTTCTTGTCGGTCAAGTCACCATCTGAAGTACCATTCATCAGCAATAGGCTATGAAATTCATAGAATATTCTGTTTCATGTGATTATATGAAATCAATGTAAAAACTGGCACAGAAAAGGCCAAGGAGTTTGCACTTTTTAATTTCATGCTATGAGACAAAGCCTTTGTGAGATACATAAGGTGCAAAGTTACACTTATTTATCAAAACAAGAATGAATTCTGAGAGGAACAAAGACAAAACATTTCAATGCAAAAATGTATTTTCATTTTTTTAAATGAATGAAAATGCGTTTGATTTTCATTTTTCTGTTCAGTGGAGACCTGATGATCACTACACAGGACATACCATAAAAATTAGAAGTACATTTAAAAATTTTTTTCTTTGTAGCATGTTTTTTTTTATACCCAAAATATTCATCAGATCTAAAAATAATCAAAATTGCAAAACCTAGGCCTAGGTCTGGTCAGTGTGCACCATTTTAAAGTTTATTGCTGATTAAATCCCAGAAAAATGAAAAACGATCCAAATATGACATTATGGATCAAGATCGTTTCATAAATGTTTTATATTCTGACTTTATTATTTTGTAGGTTATTTGCGTCAGTTGCGCTCACTTTAAGATTGATCGAATGTACTCTCATTTTCTCTCTCTTTCTTGGTGTGTCTCTTTGTCCGTTTACGTGCGTGTGTGTGTGTGTGTGTGTGTGTGTGTGTGTGTAGGCGGGCAGTGATGGGGAGAGCATTGGTAACTGTCCATTCTCCCAGAGACTGTTTATGATCCTGTGGCTTAAGGGAGTCATCTTCAACGTCACCACTGTAGACCTCAAGCGGTAACGTACTGTGTACACACACACACACACACACACACACACACACACACACACACTACAGCTGTCAAGCTTGTGAACATGTGTGGAAATATAAGATTATAAAATTTAAACTAAAATTTAAACTAAAAATAGTTTGAAATAAAAATTTAAACAAAGTAATGCGGTAAGTATCAAACTTTTTACTGTTTTCACTCATAGAGAGGCATAATATGTAATATATTTATAGATATATATTTATATTCATATTCATATTCAGACTAACTTATCATTTTAACTCTTAACAAAGAGGATTGTTTCTAGTTTGTATGGCATTACGTTTGTCCATCTTAAGGGGAATTCCACCCAATATACAAACTCCAACGATCCAAATTAATAATCCAAAATAATAATACTTTGATAAACATTGCCAGTGGCTTTCCCTCATTTCCAGCTACGAGAAACAGTGAATGTTCTAAAATACAAATTGGCTGATGGCATAGAATAGAATAAAATAGAATATGCATTCAGAAAGTATTTCATCTATTTTGTAAGGTTTCTGCATTTCAGTTGTATGACATACTCAGTAGTGAGTATTCAAAGTATTGCCATTCATGAAATTGCATTAAATGAAGTATTATCCTTTATGAAATTGACTCAAATAGCCTAGAGCTAAAATGAATAGAATGAATGACTTTAAATGTATGCAATTAGTGTTAATAATGCCAGTGCATTTAAAATGTGTTAGTCTTATTAGTGTCTAAACAACATATTTCCATCAAACTAATTCATTTCATTCATTTTTTAGTTATATAGACCTAGAACAGACAGTAACAGTCACAGTGGAGTTGATATCAAGCCAAACAAATTTATGTTGATTCTATTTTAATTAATTTTATTCTCATATTGTCTTGAGATTGTGGTTAAGTGGATAAAATCAATTCACTCTTTTTCTTAATCCCGAAGAGGGTCGATGATAAAAAAACCCATAATGGCTTTATGATAAAAGCACATGTGTTTTGTGAATGTGTAAATGTTGCTTTGTGTGTTTGTGCTGGGCAGGAAGCCGGCTGACCTGCAGGACCTCGCTCCAGGAACCAACCCGCCCTTTGTCACCTTTAACGGGGAGGTCAAGGTCGATGTCAATAAGATAGAGGAGTTCCTGGAGGAGAAACTGACACCACCCCGGTACAGAAATACACACATATAGATACACACACGCACACACACACACACACACACCCACATACATATATTCTGGCACACTTGCCTTAATTCAGATTGATATTTTAGTCAGTATTGTGCATCTCTGATATTACGGATATGATACATTTTGTTTGATTACATATTTAATGTATTATTACTATTAGTAGTAGTAATAGTAGTAGTAATAGTAGTAGTAGTAGTAGTATCCTTGCTTTCCATGGAGAGTTTTAGTGTCCCATGTTCTAAATGGTGTTTCAGAGGCTTTTCCACTCAGGAAACAGTGAATACTTAGATTAAGATATCATTTTTTAACATGAAAATGGTCAAATTTAAAGAAATTGAAAATATCTGCTATTGGCAGCTTTAATCCAAAAACATCGGGATCAGTCTTCAAAAACCCACATTGGTCAAACTCAAATTGGATAGCTTAATTTTCCTGTACATTGATTTTCGACATGGTTTTCGTACTTGTAGAGGACTCAAAGTCTAAGCAAGACCATTGATAATGCATTATAAAATGTCAAAATACATGGGCAACAATAGGAAAAAAACAAGCAGATTCACTTAATTCTTGAAAAGTTGACTTTTTGCAGATATGACTTCTCTTATGTCTCTTTAACCCCAGCTACCCCAGACTGGCTACCAAACATCGTGAGTCCAACACAGCCGGCATCGACGTCTTCGCTAAGTTCTCAGCTTACATCAAAAACCCCAGGAAAGACACCAACGACGGTGAGTGGTGTGTGTGTGTGTGTGTGTGTGTGTGTGTGTGTGTGTGTGTGTGTGTATGTATGTGTGTACCTACGTGTGAGGACTGCCTTCAATTCAGTTAAGGAAGTGCAGTTTCCTCAGTGTTCAGATATTGAAAAATGTTTGGCATTAAGTTTCCATTATTATTATTGTCCTGGGTTTCAATGAAATTCTCGGTACAAAAATGAATATTTGTAATTGGTTTGGAATTTTTAGGCAGCTTTTAGGCAACTGATACGGCCGTCCAGTTTACATTTTGAACTTATTAAAGTGAAAATGTGTATATCTCTATGTAGATCCAGAGAAAGGCTTAGCAGTTACATCAGAAATTTCCTAGCAACCACGGCTGGTGCCATCATGGACGACCAGGCTAGAAAAAGAGATATCTGAAAAGGATTTGTTTTTGGTGTGGTTGTAGTACTATTTTAAGTAAAATCGAAAGTCTGATGAGGTAGATTTGTTTCCTAATGTTAACCTACATCAGACTTTCGATTTGACTTACTGTGACACAGTAAACTGTCTTGTTTTCAGCCCTAGTCTCTACTCCAAAACACTCGAGTTGTAGCTTGAGAAGAGTCAGCTCAGTTAACCTGAACAAACTGTTGGTTTTTGGCCTTGTTAGCTAATTTAGCAAAGAACTTATGTTAATGTTAAACTGACTAACTAACTAAAAGCAACTAAAACTAACTACCATATTTCCTCTAATAGCGGCCGGTAGTCAATTAAAAGCCGGGTCTCCGATAATTGCCAGGGCCGTGGTCGACACGAACAAATAAAGGCCGGCCCCAAATACAGGCCGGGGAAAAAAACAAAGGAAAAAACAACGGTGGATACCGGTAAACTCCTGGTGCCTGTTATATAATGTAACTGTAGTTTGTAGTAACGTACAAGTGCCACAAGATGGCAGTATGCCACGAGATGGCTCGGCCGGCGGAAGTCTCTGGAGCATGCCGTCGTCAATTACCGTAATTATCGGTAATGGATTGCAGTAACAAAAAAACGGCTACCTAACGAACCCAAACAGAAGCAGATCAGAAAACAAGGAGGCTTCGTACTGAAATATGAGCAAATATACTTATCAAACAGAGGGAATTAGAAATAAAGGCCTGTCTCTAATATAAGCCTGCTTCCAATAAAGGCCTTGTACCCTCTGCAGTTGAGGTAAATAAAGGCCCGGGCCAATATTAGAGGAAATACGGTACATAACATTAGCTAGTGTGTATATGTGTTTACAACAAGCAGTGGTGACAGCTAACCAGATACTAGCTAGCTAGCTAACAAGCTGATATTATCTAAACATAAAATCATCAGTGATGCAATGAGTCCACAGTGAAAAACAGTACAGAAATGAATCATGTCTATTCCGTATTGTTGCACCAAGTTGTAAGTTGAGAAATTAAGTCAGTTGTTGTTGCCACATGTTGTTGTTGAAACGTTGTTTTTTTTAAGAAAATAAAGAATTCTGCATCGGAGCTATGGGAGTGCAGCTACAATGTTTTACTTTGAATCTTTGTTCTTGCGAACCAGCACCCCAATAATACTGGTGTGCATTTAAATCTATTCTCCAAATGTTGTTGCCAAGAGCTGAGAACCTCCAATATGGCCGCCAGAGGGTTTGTTACGCCACCTGAAAGCTTATAAGTAAATGTTTGTGTTTGTTTCTCTTTCTCTCTGTACCTGTGTTCCTATCTATCTATCTGTGTCTGTCCAGCCTTAGAGAAAGCCTTGTTGAAGTCCCTGCGGCGTCTCGATGAATTCCTGAGGACTCCCCTGTCTGAGGAGATCGATGCCGACGCCACAGGAGATCTGCCAGAATCTTCCAGAAGCTTCTTAGACGGACCTGAACTCACCCTGGCCGACTGCAACCTGCTGCCTAAACTACACATCCTCAAGGTTCATACTCTAGTACAAACCATCTATCCATCTCTAGGTATCAAGGGAACGTTTTACATTTTGGCATTAAGCTAACACCCATATCTGCTAACTTATTACTGCAGCTGGGTTTGCATCCAAGCGTTCTATTCAAATTATGATGTATTGAAATACAAAGGCTTCATGGAAATGGCTAAATTGGCAAAAAATGTCCTCATAGCAAAATAGTATTTACGCTCACTTGTAGTTTGTTTTGTTGCTAAAGAAATGCTGCAATAAACAGTGATGAAAACGCATTTCTTGAGGTAGACTTGGCATGATAGGCCAGACAAACAGTTCAATCATTTCACGAAAAAGTAACGTTGGATACTCTGAACCTGTAAACTATATAATAACAATAATAATAATAATAATAATAATAATAATAGAAAGATCACTGATAATCCATGCCAAATAAATGTATTATGAGTTAATTTTGTAGCAAGAGAAAATGTGCAAAAATGTGTTAGCCACTGTATTTGTCCCAACCATGATCTATAAACCCAGAAATGAATATGTATGAGTTTGAGTAGTATGAGTAGTTGTTTTGCATACTGTACACAAATTAATGGCAGCAAATGGCTTCTTCTGAAGGAAGAAAAAACAAGCCTGATATCTCCAACTATGCTGACTGTGTGCAGACACCAGCAGGAAGAATGGAAAGGAGAAGGGAAGCCTAGACCATTGGCTCTAACTTAGAAAACACCAGCGTTATTCTTTAAACCTGCAATAAGCAATTTCAGATCCTATAACCAATCCTGAAACTAACTTGTGCTATGTGGAGATTTACTTGAGACATAATGATATAAACCAATATCCACACAACAGCCAGCTGTGTTGCTGTTTTCACCTCTTTTCTAAAGCTTGTTGTCAAAACCCGGCCTGACTCGAAGCTCCTCCCGCCCCATTCAGTAGCTTTTCATTTTAACTAGCTTGTCTCCTCCCTCACTTTTTAAAAGCGGCACTGTCCCATTCCTGAAAAAAAATTTGCGTAATGGCGGAATCGATGAAGCGAGCACGCAAACTAGTTAACTTGCTACCTACCTCTTTACTTGTCATTGTGGGACATGTAACCTTCAGCGGGAGAAGAATCTGGCAAAGTGAGTCTGGTAACCGGTGAGACTTCTCCGTAGGTACGTTTAGCTTAGCTATTAGCCTTTATGCACGGTCCTTCGCTAGGTTTGTCCTTTGGGGCTTCCATAGTGCAGCAGCTTTGCTGTGGTTTATTTACAAATGTGTTGCGGTTTCTGTCACCCTCTAGTGGTTGGAAAATTGCTTAGTGCGGCTTTAATCATACTATAAAGCAAGGAATCTCTGTCTGTCTGTGTGTCCTTCGCATATCTCGAGGACCGTTCGTCTGATCTACTTCACACTTGGCGGGTGTATTGCTGGGGACCCAAGGACGTGCAGTGTCGGATTGGACACGCGACACGTTCAATATTAATAAACTTTGAATAAACAAGCGAACAGCGCTCTGTGCAGCAGCAGGGCTCAAAGCAAGCAACAGATAGCCTACGCCTATCTTGAACGGACACTGCACTAGTTTAGTATAATTTAGGCTTTCTTATGAGCTGTAGGGAAAAAACAAACCAAGAGATAAGGAAATGTACTTGGGTAGTGTATGTATTTAGGTAGATTGTGGGTTTATGTTTGGGCCTCCTGCTGCCACCAACTTCTGTTACCAACTTCTGTCCAACTCTTGTTTCTGTCTCCAGATTGTGGCCAGGAAATACCGCGGGTTTGAGATTCCGGCGGACATGACGGGGGTGTGGCGATATTTAAACCACGCCTACCAGAGGGAGGAGTTCACCAGCACCTGCCCTGCCGAGAGGGAGATCGAATTCGCATACTTAGATGTTGCTAAACGAATAAAATAAATGGAATAGAAGAGGATGAAGGAAAGAAGGGGGTCAGAAGAGATCAAAATTGCATATGGAGACGTTGCTAGATGAATCAAATAAATGAGAGAGAGAGGGGAGAGGGGGAGGAGAAAAACAAGTTCAGACAACCGTGGACGGATTTAGTTTGCATACCTGTAGGTGGTTAAACAAGTAAAATAGACAGATATTAAATAGAAGAGGAATGGAAAGAAGGATGGGAGTAAGGACGTAGTAAGCAAGTGAGGAAAGCTGGGGAAGAGGAAAGAAATGACACTGTTGGGTGATCAAACCTAATGAATCCACATGAAGATAAAGAAGGAAAGGTAAGGTTAAGAGGTAGAGAGGTAGAATAACAATAGAATAAGGTGAAGAATAGGGTGAAGGAAGGAAGGAGAGGAGGTAAAATGGAGAGTGAATGAATGATGGAGCGTTATGGAATGATTCCAGGGTAAACCAGGCCAATCCACATCCATACTTAAAATAATACATGTGATATCTCCCTCTAAATTTATGATATCTTTGTATTGGCTTGGAATTGGACTAGCGATTATACCTGTGTATAATGTGTGTGTGTGTGTGTGTGTGTGTGTGTGCACTCACAGGTGGGTTGCACAGTGATATATATGTTTGTATACTAATCATTTATAATCTGGTGTTTAAAATAATGACATCCATAAATGAGATGTCTGCTTGCAGAATTAATTTTTCAGACAATGGCAGGGCCAATTTACTGCAAAGACAAAATAAATAACATGTATAACTAAGCATTACCGTTCAGTACCAGAAACCATTTAGCCTAGTCATTTAATCTGACAATAAATTAACACTTTAAGTTTGAATCAAAACCTTTGAAATATACAGTACATGTAAGATGGAATCCACTTTTCAAACTAACTTTAAATAATGTTAACACTTTGTGTAAATTACATGTGAAATTACAGAACATTAACACAATGTTTCAAATGTGTTTCCAAAAGAAACAAAAAATAAACTACTTACTTAGCACATCGGTGGAACATTAAAATGAGGCAGCCTGCGCCATTTATTAAAGCCATTCAATAATATGCATAAAATGTATCTAGAGTGCCTGTTTCACTCAGGACACGGGTAGACAAGCCATTATCATGTTATCTTGTGAATGCAAATCTATGGCCTTGACCATAATGTATCTGTTTTCCTTTGTTTATCAGTAATATGTCAGGGTTATTATCCTAAAATCTATCAAAATGGGGATGCACTGGATTCTGGGAGTCAGCGAGGCTGATGGACCTTTAAGGTCTTGCGGGAGCTTTTAAATTTCACTCAAGGTCTTTCCATGCAGAGGGCTGAGGTAAACAAATCAATGGGCCAAATGTGGAATTCAACCAACTCAGTGGGCTGAAACACAGTAAAGTACAAGTTCCGTTCACGTGTCATACTTTGTTGTGTTTCATTAATCTCTAAGTAACAGCTGCTATGAAACATAATGTTTGTCCCAGTTCTGGTCCTATGAAAAATGAATGATTGCTATACAATGATGTCCTAGCCTTTACCTGTGATTATTGGTTCATCACCCCATTTGTTAAAAATCAGGTGTAAAATTCCCCAAAAATGTATGTAGCTGAAATGATTCTCAACTAAATTCAACTAGATGCAATCTTCTTTATTAGATAAAAGATGGCACATACATAGTTTGGAGGAGATAGTTTGGGCTCATTTTTATTGAGGATGCTCTCAGTAACCCCAATCATTTGGACAACTGCAAGACAGAAGCTGCATATTACAAAGTTGATGCTTGAAAGCTGACTCCACACTTGAACCATGCACACTTTCTAAAAACAGCCAGTTGCCCTACTATGTTCCTCCACCTCCCAAAGCCCAATTTAACTCCTCATACTGTAAGTCTAGCCATCCATCCAACACCTTAACACTGATGGTGTTTTCTTCATGAAGTCTGTCTCTGTCTTAATGTTGTGATGAATCAGTAGTTAAACCAGAACGAATAGCTAAAAGCTATGAGGTCAAGGCCTGAATAGTTAAGAGAATTTTCTATTTGTGCGTTTTATAACCAGTTAATTCTGTGAACTATCTATGTGTTACTATCGATGGCAATTTGACTATTTACTCACTGTGATTGCCCTTTGACATGCTTCTTTTGTACCTAATGCTAATCCTAATGCATTTTGGTTGACATTTGTTGTATTTCTCCAAAACATTAAAACCACCATCTTAATATTGAGTTGCAGCCCATGTGTCAGTTATCTCAAGGCTTAAATCTCTCATACACCTGGATTTACCCAGTCAATCTATTTCATCAAGAGAATAGGCAATCCTAACATTTTGTACACTCATTGTATGCATCATATTCTAATTTCAGTTGTGGTTGAAGTGTTGTATGTGACGGCATCCACTATTAACCACCCATTTCATTACCACAGAGGTGCTAATGCTGCATTCATGTCATTGTAGGGGAAAAATTAGTCTCACCCTTGTGGGTCAAAATGAATGAGCAAAGGTCTTCCGTGGATTCTTTATTCAGACATGTCTGGAGAGAAAACCTTAAGCAGATACACTTCAGTAGGTTGCAGGATATTCTCTGACAAAGGGTAGAAATGTCAGTTTCTTTATACACTTCAGTATGTATAGTTGCTTTGTTCATCCTTTACTAAAAAATCTATATATGGCTAATGTAATATGCACGCTTCAAACTAGTCAAAACCAGTTCTACAATACACACTAACATAAAGTCTATTCTTACATGATTGTCTCTAACAATGAACACTAGTCTGATGGCTAAATATCATGTGGAAGTCATACATGCACTCATGACAGCTGCAGGACTTCTTCATGCGATCAGGACATGATCACATGAAGATCCTTTACTGAATACTCCATTGTAAGATATATAGGACAAACACACAATATCATATTTTATTTCCTACATCATATAGGAACAACTTCACAGTTAAAAGCCACAACTTGGAAGTTTTCAGATGTTTGAACTCATTTGAAGCCGCCAAGACACATGAACTTAGTGATGATACATTCGAGTTCATGTTTTACAGCAAAACCAAACTTTACAATGTCGACCACAAGCTGAAAATCCAGCAAGTAGTCTTGTTGGTGACGTCAGAATTCAGGAGATCTAAGTTTGGTCCATCACCAATCCCTGAGTTCTCAAATAACATTTACCATCTGAAAGCTGAGGTGGATGGTATTTTATAGTAGGAAGCTCATATCTACTGTCTCTCCTATGTGACATGAATGCAGTATGACTGGGTAGTGGGAGGTTTCGGACTTGAGACGAATTTCAACACATCAGTTCAGGCTTTCATGTCCTAGTTCCTAGTTGCCTTGAATGCAGCTTTATTTTCCAAAATCACCAATAATTATGGAGATCTCATTGCACCAGACCACCACTTTGATTGACACAGAAGTGTTTCAGCCATTTTGTGTTTGGCGAAACTGAAGTGTTATATGCACCAAACCAATCCTGACACCTGCCTGCTGTGTTCTGGCCTTATAATCCTCTCTAGGGGACTCTTTATTAAACTGATTTCACAACTAGAGGATTTTCTCTGTGTCTTTGTTCTTTATGTGTTTTCTGTCATTTCTGTTTATGTGCTGTATTTCCTGTATCATTACAAAGGCAGGTTGGACCACCCTACCTAAAAGATATAAATTTCTCTTGGTTTCATGGGTGTTCTAGTGTCACTTAGGGCTTGGGAGGTCTGGTGTCCTTACCCAGGATCTGATGAGAGGATTGGCACCAAAATAATCTTTGTGTCTCTGGTAGATAGCTCTGTCTGGTGCACATGCTAATGCTTTAGCATACAGTATTTTCCAAAGTATGAAGATAAGTATGATGAAATCCAAAGTTGGTATTGTTTTTCATTCTATGGCATGCAGATTCATAACTTCTGAAAACAAAATCTCAATCTTCATCTTTAATGAAGTCCATTATGACTCAACAGCACAAAAACGTTGGCTGTCTGGCTAACTTCGCTCACTTCCTGTGTAAACAAAAGAAGTTAGGCCACACTCAAAGTCTTCTGCCATTGAAAGTACATTCTTTTTGTCAACTTTCATGTCTATTTTACCAGTTCCCTAACAAGCCTGGCAGGTTTAGATGCCTGTCGTTAAAATTAACTCTACAAGTTCTCACTTTCACACTTTTAGGATTATGCTAGTCGCCTACAATTGCTTAACATACTGTATGCTAAAGCGTTAGCATGCGCACCAGACAGAACTATGTACCAGAGAGACAGAGATGATTTTGGTGCAGATCCTGTGGTCACATATTGGGTAAGGTGACCAATGGGCCAAAAAGTCCCAAAAAGTCAGTGTACGGATTGTATAAAATCCATAATGCATTCTTGACTGTGAGTGTGGATATGGATATAGATGATTTTGAAGTCAGGGCTGTAGTCAAGACCACCTTAGTGGAGTCCAATTCAAGTCCAAGACCAGATCCAGTCGAATTTGAGTCAAGATCAGGTCCAAGGAGGTGATATATTTTTACGTGCATAATACACATATTTCCTTTTTTTTGGTGCATTATGGTGTCATACAGATGTGGTTGGACTCACTTGCATCATCTTTAAAAATGAACCAAAAAGGTTTTTTTTCTGAAGAAATGGCTTATGAACTATGCATGTTTCTAAATATTTTAGCACATGTAAAGGAGGCAATTTCTTACTGGAGTGGAGTGTGGCAGCTTGAACGCAATATGTCATAAATTTCCCTGCATTTTGTAATAAATTATTACACGGTGGTTATTACAAAATGTGGGAGTTGCACTTTTTTTATGATGAAAATGTAATAATACAGTGCATTATGTAATAACCAACCAAAATGGATGTCTTCATTCATAAAAATCATTATAACAATGTGTTGTTACAGCAGGAAAAGGATGAGTCAGGACCAAGACAAGTTCAAGTCAAAATAGATCCAAGACCGAGAAAAGTCCAAGACATCAGAAACAACTCGAGACTTGGTTGAAGGTACTTACCTGTGATTCATAGTTAACTGCATCACTGTAGTACCCATAATCACAGTATTATTTCTCTAATATCATGGGAAATTATGTTTTTATTGCCTGCTAAAAACAGAAACTCATCCCATCCCATTTGTTACTAAAGCAATATATGACCACCCACCCTCTGCTCCAAGAAGCCAGATTCTACCTGTACCAACCAATCATATAACACTTACACGCACACGTACGCAAACACACTCGAGCATGTGCAGACACACACGCTCATCACCAAGGCAACAGTGATAGTGACCCCTGTGGAAACCCTCTAAACTTAATGACCCAGCGTTTACAGGCCCAGAGAGCAAACACAACTGAACTACCATAGTAACATCCAGAGAAAGAATGCCATTCCTGCTCACACCATGGCAAGATTAATAACCGTGAGTAAAGTAAAACCTCAAATAGTCTAATTGAAGAGTTCTATTACAAAACACAATATATCTACACTTTGTGAAAGTGAAATCATTACCTGAAGTTTATCATTTGATATCTCTAAAACACAGAGGGTCCATTCGCCAAAAGGATTATCTGTCAGCCAACCTACTATTATTCAAAAAGTATCACAGCTTTAATTTTGTTCTTGCAAATGGAGGAAGCCAGTCAATGAACAGTCCTGAAAAATCTAAGTTTAATCCATTTCAAATGTTTCAAGCAAATCTCATCAATAGGGCTGGGTATCGGTACTCGATACCTTTAAGGTATCGACCGAAATAACCCAGTACCAAGTAGTATCGAAACTTCTCCAGTCAAACGATACCTGCATTCGATACTTTTTGTACACATATCTAGAAAAAAATGACTATTTGTATGGTTTTGCTCGCAGCCAATCACCGTAAGCGTTCTTCGATTTAATGCGACATGTGATTGGCCCACTACCGCAGCAGCTACAACCCATACAGTCTGTGGTGGTGAAGTCAAGCGCGGTGTATGTGACGGAGTTGGCAGTTCAGTGTGCCAAGATGCAACCAAAACGTAAAAAAAAGGGTATCGAATGAAGTACTCTATTGGTATCTGTATCACTTTAAGGGTACTGGTATTGGTACTGGTATCGTAATTTTTTAAACGATACCCAGCCCTACTCCTCAAGCAATCAAGCAATTGATTTCACTTAGTTTGCAACCAATGGTGAGTTATGTGATGTCATCAGATCATCATGAATTACTTTACATTTTAAGACATGGTGCTCATTTCACAAAGTTTTGTGACACCAGGCTTCTTAAATTTCCTTGATCTTCAAGTGTAAGAAAAATGTAAAAAAAACCCCAATTGATTCTGAGTCTGGCTCACATTGCTCTTTGGCAACCAGAGGATAATGTGATGGGGAGGAAAGAGTACAGCATTTCCCCATGTAAAAATTATATAATGTACCACCTTTAATTAACTGTAGAATTGAACTAAAACTGAGTGAGGTTGCTGTTAATGCCGTGACCATACTGGCTTTTGCTTTTTGCTTTTATGGTGTGTCTTTATGTTATATCACCCTATCACCCTTATTGGACCAAGCTGGTAACCCCTCAGAGTAGTCTATCTGCATAATGAACAACTAAGGAGAGTGTAACTGTAGAAAAATAAAATAAAATCTTTATTGTCACAGTGGGTTTTTGCCATGCTAGACTTTATCTTTATTTCAAAGTTGGCACACACACACAGAATGACGTGCCTCCGTCTCTTAAGGGAAACTAAGGGTTAACAGGGGTGTTTGTTCATGCACCCGGCCAGGGGTACACATCGTCTCCTTTGATTGGTCAGTCTTGTTAATTAATGAGTGGATGAAAAGGTCCGAGTCGGGGCTGGCGCCGGTGTGGGGGGGGAGGGCACGGGGTTCTTAATGCCATGGCAACGGTCTCCTAGTGCTCAGAGTTCAGCGAAGAGGCAGTGCAGAGGAGGGGATACTGGGAGGGATGGATGGATGGATGGATGGATGGATGGACGGAGAGAAGACAGGCCGATACTGATATTTTTGGATTGAAGCTGTCAGTAGGCGTCATTTTTAGCTGATATTCGATATCTTTACATTTCGGCATTTTCATACCAAAAAATCTGTGTATTCAGTGTTCAGTGTTTCCCCCAGTATTTTATTCTTGTCAGGGTGGAAAAGCCTCTGAAACAGAATTTAGACCACGGTACACTAAAATGATCCATTGAAACCCAGGATAATTAGGTTCAGGGCTTTCCATAGAAAACCAGTGTAATATTGGGCAATTCTCCAATAAATATGTAATAAAAAAACTGCATCCATCATATCAGATGTGGACAACATTGACCGGACCAGATCCCATTTTTAATTAATGACCAATATCGGCCCTAGGTATCAACAAACCGATATATCATCATATATGAACATATGAGAGGGGTCGATGGATGGATGGATGGATGGATGGATGGATGGATGGATGGATGGATGGATGGATGGATGGACGGATGGATGGATGGATAAATGGGAAGAGATTGCTTAGAGGGGGACAGCTAGAGAGAGCCAAGACTTTTTTGTGGTAAGCTTGGAAGCTAATGATTGGCATTAGAGGAAGAGGATGAGAATTGTAAAGCTAGTAGGAGGAAAGAAGGACTGGTATGAGGAGTGAGGAGGAAGAGATGGAGGGAGGAGAGCCAAGAGGGAGACCGGGGGAGGAAAGGTCAACGTTGGCCGAGGGATGATCAGTTCTGGGAGCAGTACTTCCAGAAACACACTGTTGAAGAAAGAAAAGGAGAATATTCAGGGAGTGAGTAACAATGCAATTTCAGTTCTTTACTGGCATGAAAGTTGAATCAACATTTTTTGACAATAAATTCAATTAGTGTGTGTGTCCCAAAGGGATACAATTTTGCCAAAACCAAATTTTGGATCTCTCTCCACCCCCCAGTTTATTCATTTAATAGTCACATACAGTATTTTTGGCAACTGCTGGCCTGATTTGGGCAAAACCTGGGAGAATGATGGTTTTTGCTATTGAGATCTGGCATTGTAAATTGCATGCCATGAGAGTTAACTGAGAACTTCGACACAGTTGACCCTCTGGACCCTCTGGACGAGCAGTGCAAAAACAATCTTGACGCTGTAGTGACAATTTGACCAAATTTTATCCCAGGGATCCATTTGGGAAGATTTTAGTTGTTGATTTAGTATTGAATTGTAGAACTGTCTACACAGAATTTGAAGAGATAATAGTGGTGAAAATGACACATATGATTACGATAGTCATTCTATACATTCTCTAATTAGGATAATTTATAATGAATGGAATTATAGTGAAATTCAACTATTCCTCATTTTGCTGGGGACCGGAAACCCCCCCAAGAACCCCTGGGAGTCCCTGGACCCCACTTTAAGAACCATAGGAGTAGACTATTTTTGGGTTCTACTTGTGTACATGGTCCATTACAGCTTCTTTCTCCAAACGCTTTTGGGCAATAAAATTATTCCATATAAGATTTCAAGTATAGCATTGACTTTCAAATATTAATAATAATATTAAAAAAAAGAATCAAACGAAAGTTTAGGCCCTTGACTTTCACCTCTTTTATTGGTCTTCTTGGGCTGAGGTGGGAGAGACTTCCTAAAGTTTCGACCACTCAGGCTAGGAATGATGACGTCGGCACTGGCTCTGGACGCAGTGTCATCTATCTCCACTGGGGGCACTGTGGTAGGCTTTTGACTTCCCTCAACAGCAGGCAGCTACAACCATAGAATAAAAAGAAAGGAGAGAGATAAGGACTGGTTCTCAATATGCCTTCTTGTGCGTTCTTGTGTCCTCCATGACGCATTTTACATAATATCTGACTGCCGAAGCACAATTCCAAACAAAAGAACGCAAGGATGGAGGACAGATAAAGACTTGGTATTCTTGGATTTGATATTTATCCAAGGGCATTGTTAAAACCAAGAACGTTCAAGTACTTGTGTCGTTGTGAGGAAGTTGTCTTGGAGATGACAAACTTCTCAATAACACAAGAACTGAGAACATCTTTACAATTTGAGATGGACTGATTCAAGATGTTCTCTGTTGAACATCTTTACAGTTTGAGATAGACTGAAGAACAGAGAACATCTTTACAGTTTGAGATGGACTGAAGAACAGAGAACATCTTTACCGTTTGAGATGGACTGAAGAACAGACAGTTTGAGATGGACTGAAGAACAGACAGTTTGAGATGGACTGAAGAACAGAGAACATCTTTACAGTTTGAGATGGACTGAAGAACAGAGAACATCTTCACAGTTTGAGATGGACTGAAGAACAGACAGTTTGAGATGGACTGAAGAACAGAGAACATCTTTACAGTTTGAGATGGACTGAAGAACAGACAGTTTGAGATGGACTGAAGAACAGAGAACATCTTTACAGTTTGAGACTGAAGAACAGAGAACATCTTTACAGTTTGAGATGGACTGAAGAACAGAGAACAGTTCTCTGTTCAGAGATGCATCCTATGCATCCTCGTTGGCAAATAAATTCCAAGATCTTTATCTGCCCTCTGTCCTCACATTCTTCAGTTTTGGAGTTAGGTATGATCATGAATAATGAATCTAGAAACACCTCTGTGAGGTTTTTGGTTCCCTGAGTGTCGACTGGAAGGCCAACAGTGGCCCCGCCCCACTCTTAGCAAACCACGTGGCTTTATGCCTTAGTCATCTTCTTGGTATATGATCATGCCTTATTCTTCCCACTTGGTGAAAGCAGTGCATATATTAATGGCAGTACCATGGCAGTTAAATAGGCCACATATTCACATGTTTTTAGATAACAGTCAATTTTAGCTTGATGTATCATGCTGATATGATGTTCCCAGCACAATGTATTCACTAATATAAAACAAATAAAATTTGTGGATGTCTATCAACATGATAAAGTTGGTACCATTTAAATGAGCAACTTTTTCACAAAGTGGGGAGTACAAGACTCAATCATTGGCTGAGGAGGCATGATGCCAGCTTCCTTCAGTCCCTCCAGGAAATAGCGATTTTGCGATTGCAATAATTAACACAAATTCAAGAAATCTCCGCAATATTTGTGAGAGCTTGCAGTTTTGCAAAATTGCCGCAACTTTACTGCATGAAATGGCCAAATCAACAGACTGCTTGTGATTTGGACCAATTGTCGCATTTCGTGTCGTGGTAACTTACGTCATCGCAGCGCGCATTCAGGTGGAAGATGAACAAAACTCACCTACCAACAAAAATTACTGCCATAGACCGTGCAAAACAAAACAAAAGTTGCAAGAATAGAGGTTAGTGCAAAATTCAAGCTCTTGGAAAAGTTAATAGCTTAAACGGAGAGTGGGAGAGAATAGGGAGAGACTGTGTGTGTGTGTGTGAGTGAGTGAGTGAGAGAGAGAGAGAGAGAAAAAATCATTTTTTTCTCCTTTGCTTGCAATTTTTCCCAATTCCCACAATTTTACAGCAAAAAGAGGACATAAAACCTGTAAAAATTGTATTACAATTTTTGAGAAAAACCGCAGCAAAATCAAGCATTTTTGGCGATTTTTTCTGTGAAGTCAACAGTCAGGGAACAAAATGCCTGTTTCTAGTAGCCGGAAAGAGACACTGCTTGGATTGGCTGGCAGTATTAAAGGATCCACCCCAAATGTGAGATGATCACATTTGACCGCCCATGCTCTGATTGGCCATCCAACAACCCAAGGCAAAGTATTCTTCTTTTGTAAGTTACAATACAAATATTCTACAGTGACTTACCACTTTATTTTTCCTTCCCGAATTTCTGCCGTTTGCTGAAATTAAAAACAAAACAGATTTTCGTCAGAATGTCAGAGAGATGTGGCACCTTGTCTGTCTGCATAATCTCCAGCATAGTGGGGTACATGCTAATAAGTTGCCCTTTTTCATTGTAATACATTTTCAAAATGATAGGTGTTTCCCCACCAATATGCTTAAACTACCAGGAGGGGCTTTGGAATGGTTTGACTTTAATAACTTGAAATTGTTATGCTGTAGTCAAGTCATATGGTAATAACCATCGGAATGACTTCTTGGTTAAAAGCAATGACTTGATTACTCCTTTTTCAGCTTTTTTTTTTTTCTTCAACACACATGCAATTAGTAAAGTCAAGTTTCTATTCATCAGAATAACAGTTTCAAAGGGCTTCACAACAGCCACATTTAAAAAAAAAAATAAATGAAAGCAACACTGCCCAACCACCGACCCTCAACCAGTGAGTGATGCATAGATGTGAGCGATGCATACATTTTAAGAATTTCTCAAATTTGAATCACAAAATGTCATATGTGATGACAATTGTTCATTTTGTTGGTTTTATTGAAATAAATATATCATTCATTTCCCTACACTTGACTACAGGTATTTCCTTGTGAGTGACATCAGAAATCAGGGAGTTGGGGCCATATTTGCTAGTAATATTTACCAACTGAATGCTGAGGTTCCCACTAGACATTACTGTTCACCTCAACGTTCAGTTGCTCATATCGTCCATCTTTCCCATATGACATGAATGCAGCATCATGTTGTACATGTAGTGAGTGGTAAACTAAATGGATGTAGCATCGTTACCTCGTGGCATGATGGTGATCCGTGTGCTCAGTGTGCTATTAATCACCCTGTGCAGCTCCTCCAGGGCTGAGATCATCTTCAGCATCTGGGCTCGTTTATCTGGACCGGCCGTCTTGGGGGTAATCCTCAATCGTCTGTCTACCCTGACTCCAGTTGTAGTCTTCACAGCGGTTTTGTCAGTTTTTGTAGTCCTATCCACTCCGGTGGGCTTGGTGGTCAGAAGCCACTGTTTCATATACAGCCTCAGGTTCGGCGCTGAAGGGTCAGACTTTTCCGGTATGATTGAGATGATGTGCGAATCAGGCTTCTCTGGTGTATGAATGAGACTGGGAAAAGGGTCTGGGGGTTTCACAAAGCCTGCGAGGAAAAGCACAGGAATGTTTAAATATTAAGGATCAAGAATATTTTTCTTCTTTTCTATGTTGGAGACTTCAAATTTGAAGTTTTCCTTTTCTATACTGAAAGCTTACATGATCCATTTTGTATTAGTTTCATCACCCTGGATCCTATGAAACATATTACTGATTTTCAACTGACAGCAGCACATAGTGGTTCGATGGGCACAGCCAATTACCAGGCAATTACCAACAATGAGCAATTAACTATTATTTGCTGACAGAATGCAGTTTTATTTTTATTATTTTATTTTAGTTTTTCAACCATCCATGTAGCCTGTGTTCTTTGATAATAATAATGATAATACATTTTATAGAACACTTTTTTGCTTCAGTGCTTCACAGCAGAGAAGGAATATAATAATAAACAACCTAAAATACACAAAAATATACAGTTAGCTAGTTTAGTTCAGTGGTTCCCAACCTAGGGGTCGGGCCCCTCCAAAGGGTCACCAGATAAATCTGAGGGGTCGTGAGATGATTAATGGGAGAGGAAAGAAGAAAAAACAAAGTTCTGATACACAAATCTGTTTTCAGTTTTTGGACTTTTTCTCTAATCTTTGATTTTTGCTGAAATATTGGATCATTTGAACATTTATTGAAATGAAACCATGTGAGGTTTAGAGGGAAAAATCACTATTTGGTGGAGCTGTTAACAACTCATAGACATCTGAAATGTGACCTGACTACACACTGCTTTTTGTAAGACGTCAAAAGCCAAAAAGGTTGGAAACCACTGGTTTCATCTTTAACAATGTGTTGTATTTTAAAAGCTTGTTATATTATCCATTGTGTCAAATCTCCATCTGAAAAGTAACTAAAGCTGTCAAATAAATGTAGTGGAGTAGAAAGTACAATATTTCCCATTTTGACTATTCAAATTGCCAATGTGAAATAAAGGCTTTTAATTGTGTGTGACTTCATTGTTTTTTTAATACCAATACCTTTGTTTGGAAGCTGCTGAATATTCCCAAATTCCCAGTATTCAGAGTTTATCCCTAGAATTTTATTCCTGTCAGGGTGGAAAAGCCTCTGAAACAGCATGCAGAAACCATCATGGGAAACTAAAACTCTCCACTGAGACCAAGACTAATGAACTTCTTAAAAAAGGAGAAACACACTGACGACACTGACCTATCAATATCTGATTTTTAATACAAGGCCTATATCGGCCTGATATATTCGCAATCTGATATAACGTTCTAACCATAGTTAGAATATTCCATCCCCAAAGACTCCATCCCCCTTCATCAACTCTCATTCAAAGTGTGTTTAACTGTATCAGAGATTTGACAATTGAGCTGACTGAGCAATCAATCAGGTTCTCCGCCTATTATAGTCTTTGTCATACACACATGACCCTAAATGAGCTCTACACACACACACACACACACACACACACACACACACACACTATTTCAGAGGGATTCCACAGTGTTGCTAGTTGCTAGAAGAGTTGCTAAGGGATCTAAGGGAGAGGCTGTGACGTCAGAGTTGTGTATGTGTGTGTGTGTGTGTGTGTGTGTGTGTGTAATGACGTCTGAGAGGTCTTTTTAGAAGTCACAACAATGCGGCTTAGTTGTGACTTTGTTTAGACAGAACGACCTCTCAACACACACACACACACACACACACACACACACACACACACATAGCTATAGAAGATTCTGAACAGTACAATTTTACTGGGCATGGACTTTATTTGCTACAGGGACTTTACCATTGAACGACCAAATCCTATGATTACTGCTGTTTTGTTATTTTGTTTCAAAAGATAATTTGGTGTCAAATCCTAAATTTGACATAGTTTTCCCTCCCAGGTCTTTGTGTGGTGATGACATGAGCACCAACAGTCCAGCTGAGGCCAAATCTGGTAAAACCCTTTAAGCAATTTTCCACTTAGTTTTAAAATGGGGGTTATTTGGCTCTTTACCGCCATAAAAAAACAGAATATAAATATAATCACCAAGGTCAGATGCAGCTGGATGGGTTTGTAGCATTAGGATTTTTACTTCCAATTCATTTGAATGAGGCCACGAAAATAGACTGAAAACTGACATTTAACACGTTTGTGAGCAGATTCAACAACAGATCCTCCGTTTGGGCATATTTTTTAGAACATAATTTTGCCAAATTGCATTTTTATTGAAAGAAGAGAACATAGCGGAGGCATGTATCCCTCCGCTATGTCAGCCCTGCTAGCTAGTTGCAGTAGCTAGTAGCAAAAGAAACAGTGTAGTAATTGAATATTAGGGATGGACATTTTCATTTTTATTTAATCAAAGATTGAATACTGACATGTTTCAATTTCAAAATCTTACCTTTATAACACAGTCTATAACATGTACAGTATCATAACTTTAACTCTCTGTCCTCTTTTCCTATTTAGCATGGGAAAGACTATATGAAACATTGTCTGTTTTAGAAAGTAACTTGGTAACCTTTACTCTGAGAAGATTTAAATTCCATTTTTATTTTTATTTTAGTACATTTTATTATGTTTTTTTGTTTTTTTATTTAGTAGACACCAGTAGATTTACCTTTAGTAAAATTTCATTGAAATAACACTACTACTTGAGTAGGATACTTTGGTACCTCCCCCCACCCCACCCCCCTCATCTTTACCTCTCTCGGTGGGTGCTGCCTCCACTCCAGACCCGAGAATCATCATCATCATCGTCATCATCATGGCCACCTTCGTCATGGACACTAGCGCCGATCTGTTTAGCATCATGACCGGTTCAGATTTCACCTATAATGCCTAAATGCTTTATCTGATGCTGAATTGTCACTGACAATGAGTATGGGATAATTTGTGCCTGGTTGGAAGTCAGGTGTCTATTCCTGGATCTTAACAGATTATGGATCTGTGTTGTGTTTTCTGGTGCTTAAGTTCTCTGTGCGATTGCTGGTCTCCAGTCTGGTTTTTCACGCTCTTGTCTTCAAGCTTTTTGCTGATCTTGGAGAAAGTCTTCTGCAGACGTAGACATTGTCTAAGATGATTCAAGAAATTGAAGTCCGTTACGGTCTTGAGAAGCTTCAAGAGGTCTTGGTTTAGATGCCCCCGACTTTAGGAAGTGTTTTAATGAGTTTAGTTCTTTCTTGTTATGTACCGAAAACAAAAGTTCTGCTGAGGAGGAATGTCCGAAATGTTCGAGAAGCTGCGATACTTGACGGGTTTTAGAAGTTTCTTCAGTCTTGGTAGTTCAAGAAGTTTCTAAGTTCTCCTGGTTAATAATGGACCAGTCGTTAGTGTTTGTCTAGCTTAACTCAGGGTCTTCTCAGCGTCTTTATAGTTAAATATCTTCCTGCTTATCTGCATAAGGTATTGAGTTCTGTCCGTCTGTCACGCCCATTCGTTTTGCAGGGATGCGCCTCTGTGAAGAAGGCTTGTCGAGAGTGTGTCGGCTGTGTCCGGACGTTGCTCTTTCTCATGCATTTGACCAATGTCGCCTTTATAAACCTAAGTTCGCTCCTCCGCATTTGATTGACAGCTCACTGTGGGCCAATGAGAGCGCCATATGGCGTTCTAGCCCCACCTCTTCCTCCTCGATGGAGTGGTGACATTTGGGGAGTTTGGCGTTGGGCTTTGTGTGTTTGGAGTCAAAGCTATCTTTTTGTGAATGTGGTGTGTGTATAAGTGTGTGTGGCCCCCGCTGTATAAGCAGTGATAAGGTAGTTCTTAATATGTTTGCTCAGGGGCCACAGAAAGAGAAAGGCCCTCTGACGCATGAGGGTCTGGAGCCACACTGACTACACACACACACACACACACACACACAAGCACACAAATACAACATTCAAACACAGAAAACGACATGGCAAACTCATGTACACAAACACACACACAATCCCCGAGGTCAGTTTGAACTTGGAAGAAAGGCTAGAAGACATGACTCAAACACACACACACACACACACACACACACACACACACACACACACACACACACACACATCCAGAATGTACAAAGAGGCGTGGGATGCACATCAAAGGGCACAGAGAGGCCGAGAAGAACAAGAGAAGGTTTTTTCTTTTTGTTTTTTTTTGTACGTTGTGGCAGGACTGATCCCACAGACAGGAAGTTGACAGAGTGACGATGGGACGCCAGCTCCCCAATAACCCCCACAGATACCCCCCCACCCCACCCCGCCCCCACCCGAGATGGAGGGATGAAATAAAGACGAATAAATTTGGGATTTGGGGGAACGAGAGGGGGGTAAAGGAGGGGGAGATAAAGAGAGAAGACAAAATACCGGACATAGGAGAGTGTAGTAATGATATGAGGTGTGTGTGTGTGTGTGTGTGTGCGTGTGTGAGTGTGTGTTTGTACATGTGTGTGTCAGTTGCTGGGGGAGGAGAATTCAGCTTAGGAACATCCACTCATTCATTACTCCTTCTCTCTGTCTGTCTGCACAGAGCTTTGATGCTGAAACCCTGTGTGTGTGTGTGGGTGTCTGTGTGTGTGTATGTATGTGTGTGTCCATATGGGAGAGAGATGAGAGAGCGACATAGGAAGTGAGAGAGTTTGAGGGAAAGAAAGAAGGAACATTTCTCTTCATTCTTCCGGCCCATTCATCCTGTCTTATAGTGTAGAAAACTCCAGTCTGTCTATTTGACTGTTGTCTTTACATCTGTCTCTCTCTTTCTCTCACTTTACTTTTCAGCCTATCTGTCTCTCTCCTTTCCATCCATCCATCCATTCATCCATCCATCTCTCTCCATCTCTCCTTCCTACCAGACAGCAGACACTTTTCCACAGAAAAAAAAAATCATAGTCTGCAGGTCACTTGTCAAAAAGAGAGTTTCTGCAATATTCTACAGTAAATTAAACAACTCCATTAACACATTACAAAGTGCATAGGATACAATCACAGATACAGTATTAAAATAGTATTTCTTTAAGCCATATACTATAATGCTATAGTTCAAATTGCTAACCCTAACCCTAACCCTAACCCTAACCAGTAAAACAAATTACATCATATCTCAGCTGTTACCAATACCAATTTTTTTTGTGCAATAATTCAACTGCAATAATTCAACTGTGCAATACTTATTAATTATCTAATTATTTACACTGGTGTATGTATATATTGGGAGTATGATGCATATTGTACAAAATTCTTATTTCTCTTTTTCTCTTATTTCTATATTATTATTATTATTTTTATTCTCATTGTTATATATTGTAGTATAATGCACATATTTTACATATTTCTTACTTTCGTATTTCTATTTTTCTTATAAATTCTTATAATTTCTCTACGCTTGTATATATTCACTTCTACAATGTGAGCAGCTGCAATGTAACCCAATTTCCCCTCGGGGATCAATAAAGTATTTCTGATTCTGATTCTGATTCTGATTAACCCCCAGTGAAATGTGTTTTAATACAATATCCAATTAGCAATTGGATATTAGCAATTGGGGATTAACAATTACCGTCTCAAGTTGCTAATCTGACTATAAACAATGACCGGCGCACGGAAGAGGAAGTCTTGGCCCGGATGTCCGCGGGCTACACCGGAAACCCCAAAAATATTGGCCGTCGCCCCCAGAGTCTAATCGTCGTCAGACCGATAGATGATGGGCTCCGAGATTGGGAACCAGGCTAACTCATCGGATGAGTTTACCTGGTTGCTCAGGTCTATAGGAAATGAATGAACTCAACCATCTCCAGCCCGTGCCCAACTCTATAGTATCTGATCATTTCCTCATCATTTATTTCACTTCATTATCTTGACGCGACACACTTTGACATTTCCAATTCCGCAACACAGTGTAAGAAAATGTTGTGAAATATGCAAGAATCCTGAAGCGTAGGTTATGTATTGTGGACACGATTGATATGAAAATGACGTTTCTCCACCACGAATTGGATTCTGTCAATTCAATAGCATGAATTGGACACGTGATTTTCACCTGTTCATCACATGGAAAGGTAAGTTTAGGCAGGTGAAACAATTTGGATAAGGTTTTGGTCATGGTTAAATAAGAAAAACCTTCTTTGAAAATGAAGTCTGCCAGTAGTAAACTTCTTAGCATGAGTTAGGAATTGAACCTGGGCTGTCAGAGTTGAAAGCAAATGTCTCCTCCCATCCACCATCCTAGTTCAATGTCAAACTACTTCCTGTTTCTAGTCATGTCTCCTCTATCTAATCCTTTTATGGTGAAACGACGCATTTCTCACACTTTTCGTGCACGGAGCATGTATTTGCATTTTGGGACACTGTGCTTGTTTCACGAAATTTTGAGAGACCAGGTTCTATTTCCATTACAAAACACCCCCAGCCACATGTTATTTTATTTCCCAGCCGAGTTCTGGGCTAACTCTGCATTCAAGTGGTGTCGGATTTACGGTCTAAACGATTTTCCAGCCAGGAAGTGCCACATGAACATCTTATGTCGGATGATCAAGTCAGAGAAATCGGGATTGTAGATTGTCCGAGTTGTGACGTAATCGCTATTTCCAACATGGCTGAACAGAGCGCAGAGTCGTACGTGAACGGTAAGAAATTTCATACAATAAAGCCGAAAATGAACCACAAGTACAAATTTAAAACACATGGATATTCCTTGATAACTATAATGCTACGACATTGAGTTTCCTGCGGTATTTACATTCATAATCCCCTTAAAACAGCCAAAGATTGCTTGCTAGCTAGGCTATCGCTAGCTCAATTGTTAACGTTAGCCTAGAAGGCTGGCAATGTGTGTAAACAGTTGAGGAAATGTTCCCCAATTTTCCGACCATAAAGCATGTGAATGCAAACTACTCTGATGGCCGAGTTGTGACATAGTCCCAACTCGGACAAAAGTACGACCCAACATCACTTGAATGCAGGGTAACAGCCAATTGGAATGAGCAAGAGGGAACAATTAGACCCAGTGTAAGTTGTTATTCAGGAATTTTATTGGAGTAATATATGGGGGATTTCTATGTATTTATACTTATTTTCTACTTATTTCAGTAAAGGATTTAAATACTTCTTCTACCACTGCAGATTTGTTTTTTTGTGACCAACTTTTAGTTTTTCCACACCATCCTCACAAAGTGGCATAAACATACAAATATACAAATTATACACATAAATACAAAAAAAAGGGGGGCAAGGAGCCATCCCCTTGCCCACTCCGCCTCCCACACCCTACCCCCCACCCCTCTTGCCACTTCACAAATAGTACAGATTGTTGCTTATCTGCAATCGTAGAAGTTCATCTATTCATACGCATATTAATATAACATATCATAATTGTACACAAAACTAGGCATGTACCCCCTCAAACTCGCCCTTCCTCGCATAAAAATATACACATATCTTCAATCATATTTTACATAAAAGATATCACCAGGTCAGCAGCTCTTTTAACGGCCTCTAATGTTTCTTCTTTAGCATTGTTTGCAAATGCAATTGACAATTTAAAGTCTAGTACATTATCAAAGGACGATATCCATTGATTAATAGATAGAGTATGTGGGGGTATCCATCTTGTGATAAGGATTTTTTTGGCTGCAATTAAGCCAGCAAAAAGAACCTTTTCTGACGGTTTAATAAATTAAGAGAAGAATCATCGTTCAGCAATACAATGTTTGGGAGGCACGGTATCTGAACCCCAATGATATCTGATACTATGTCAATCACTTGGCTCCAAAACTGTTTAACTGAAGAACACTGAAAAAACATGTGTACATACGTACCAGTAGTCTTTTGTCCACTGCAGATTTGTGTGCATTATTGTTTTACTTTGTGTTAGTTGTGATCTCTTCCTAACCTAGTGGTGCATATATAGGCTAATTGTGTTACAATAAAATCTGTATAAAATCTGTACATACCCTTTTCTGGTTTACTGCATTAAAACTCACCCAACATTTTTGTTGACTTTTTGCAACATTTATTTTCATATGAGCAAAATAGTTCGGTGATATCTTCCAAGCTTCTGCAAGGTCACCAAATGAAAGAAACCATAACATTTTATTCCTGGTATCTAAGTTTGGCTCATTCAGTTGGATGCTTAACTCGTATGCTCCCCACCTCACTGCCTCATCCAGAGAAAGGGGAAGAAAGGAAAGGTCAGGATAAGCAAACAGAGCGCTTTCATTAGTCATTCCAGTATGGTCAACATATTTGCGGCTGTTTCCCTTTCAACCAATGGTGTTCTCATTTGTCAGGACTGTCCTCAGTCTTGTATTAGGCAGACTGGATCATTTATAACGGCACCATTTCTCTCGCTTTTGTCTAATCCCAGACGTTGAATTTCAGCAGAGGGCGTCGTTTCAAGTATTCAAAAATGTTTACGCAGAAAACATTTCACAGTGGATTATTTCACCAACTACACCCAGTATGCAACAGGCTTCATTGCCTTTCTCTTTTCATGTTTCTTCTGGTCAAACCCCCCCCCCCCCCATTTTTGAACAGTCCCTCCCCAACATCCTGTTTCAACTGAGAATACATTGAATTATGGAAGCAGGACACCACTGAAATGCTGTTTCAAAAAAAAAAGATAAAATAAGAGATTTTCAGTTTTTGATGTGAGTTCTATATTGGTTCACCTAAAGCCTCAGAGTGTTTGCAATATTCCCCTCTAGAGGGCAGTCTTCCTCTATAGATGACCTCAGTCTGTGTGGATGTGTCTTTATTTTTACATGCACAGATCCAACATTTTGTCAAAGGTTAGATCACTGTCAATCTCTGTGCTTGAAGCAGTTTTTTTTTTAAATTTTTTTTATTTTTTTACATTTTATACTATTATTTTATTAATTCATTGTTAAATATTCTAGGTTGCTGCCATGTCCACACACTGCAAAATGTACATCTTATATTTCAACATAAAATCTTGCCTTTATTTTGTCAGTTTGACCTGAAACAAATAAAAAAATAACTTCCTCAACACTTTGAATTTTAAAGTGAC
This sequence comes from Centroberyx affinis, assembly GCF_046629955.1. Classification (NCBI taxonomy): domain Eukaryota; kingdom Metazoa; phylum Chordata; class Actinopteri; order Beryciformes; family Berycidae; genus Centroberyx; species Centroberyx affinis. The sequence goes on along the minus strand of NW_027278986.1, from coordinate 55,087 downwards.
AAATCACAAACTTTTGAAGCAAATCTGTTTTTTGCAGAAAATAAGATTTTATCACTGAAAACAATTCGCACAGTTTGTTACGGTGGA